>NW_026526788.1:65751007-66148507 GCF_024362965.1 Panthera pardus | reverse complement strand
TGCCTCAGATTTCCCACAAATACCAAGTTGTCTTACATTAAATATAGAATTCAGCTTATGGAAATGAAACCACCTCAACGTAGCAGGAATGTGACGGGCTCTTGTGCAAAGTGATGTCCACGCTGTGAGAACTGAGTGGATTGTAGGGTCTCATCCCCAGGAGAAGCTCCATAAGTCTGTAAGCATAGTTTTACCAACAGAACTTTCTGGTGTGAGGAGGCTATGGTGTAGCCTGGAAAGGTTTCTTTCAGTCACCTCTGTGGGGTCAGCTTCGGAGAGCTGCTGCCCTACCTGCCATGGATGTGCCCTACAGCAAAATTCAGGAGCAAGTATAATCAAGGGTGGTCTGGTGTCCAAGGAGATCCTAACACTAACAAGAATGTGTTTGAGGCGTTTAGTGCTGAATTTCCTTTGGCTGTCATTTCCTGAAAATGGAGAGGATTCTGCCCATCAAATGTTGTGCAGGCTTCAGATGAGACCATTGTCCCTCTGCAAAGATCAGGACTGAGCTACATGACCTCAGTCTTATCTACCGTTGCTTCAGAGGGTAAAATTTGAGTTTAAAACCTGTGCATCTGAGACTTCATCTTCTAATTTGTATCAATATGAAAGAAGTATCCCGTTGAAGCTCCAAGAAAAGTCTGGCTTCATTTAATGTTGTGATTCAAAAAAACACATCTTGCCTTTGTGCTTTGTTGGCAACCTCCCCAATTCAATTCAGTTCAGTACTGTATTTATTTAAGGCCACCAAACACTGATCTCATAGGACATGCAGAAGGTAAAGGTGCAGTGGTTCAGAACCTTCTGACTCTGTCCTAGTTTCATTTATGTGTGAGTCCAGGGCAGGGCTGGTTTCTGGAGTGTGTAACCAGTGCAGCTGCAAAGGGGTCCATACCCAGAGAAGAGCCCCTGGTCTCAGGGTTTAATGCTATGCAATTACTGCCTTGAAATTCTTAATAATTTTATACATGACCCTATGTTTTGTCCATGAAATCTGATGGGACAATGGAGCGTGCGCTGGGGGCTGGGGGTCTTGTTCACGTGTCTTTTCTGAGTGGGTTCTCAGCCTGCTCCCTGCCCCTCTTCAGTGGCTGATGAGATCTTCCCTCCCCAGCAGGGGCCTAGACACAGGCAGGGTCTATACTCGACCTGAAAATATCCCCATGTCCAATGGTGTGCAACATTAAACAGAATATAAAAAATGCCACAACAAGAAAAAGTCCATGGATGAAAGAAAAAAAAAAACCTCCCCTCCCTCTACTTTTTAACAAGGAACCTGACACTTGAATTTTTCTTAGAGCCCTGCAAGTTACAAAGCTAGTCCTGATCCAAGAACATTCCACCCAGTGATAAATAAGTCATTTGTCCCCCTTGATATTTTCAGCAAACTAAAATACAAAAATAAATAAAATTAAGAACTTTTAAATTAACGTAACAGGGGGAAATGACAAATCTTAGAATAAAAGCAGCCGACTTGAAACCAGGCTCACCAGAAAGATAATACACACTAGGTCATTTGGTGTCTCTAATCCTCAGCGTCCTAACCTGAATAAAATGAGAACAAAGACAAAACTACATTATAGGGTTTAATGAAGATAAAATGCTTCCATGTATGTGAAACTCTTATGTAATTCTTAGTATCCTACAGTAATAAAAAAAATATAAATATGTGCTGATTCTAAACAAATGTGGTGTAAGAATAATATATTCAGTAGAGGAAGGCAGTAGAGTTGCCAGTGAATCCTTGAAATTTGGGTAGATTCTATCCAGAGATTCATTTTTTTTTTCTTTCTGAAGGTTGGGTGTCAACTATTTTCCTGACTGTTTTCTTACGTTTTCCTCCATTAAAGCCTTTCCTTCAAGTTTTCCAAACAATAGATCAACTGGGGCAAGCTCTGCACATCCCCAAAAGAGAATCAATTGTGTATTCTATGCACTCTCTGAACCCCCAGGAAGATGCAGGCATCTACCCCTATCACAACAGTCATAAAGCTCAGTTTTGACACCTTAGAGCACTTGCAGACACTGGTGGAGGGAACTTGGGAGTTAGATGAAATAGAAAAGGGCCATCGATTCCCTCTATTCAAGGTTCTCTAGAGTGAAAGCATGCTTAATGAATTTACCAGCAAATGTATTGGATCCTTCCACTGGGCAGGATTTGTACCCATATTCAATCCAAATAGCAGTCCTTTATGCTGAATATCATTAAGCCTAATGAAGATAGAGCTAGGACTAGGACCCAAGCTTCCTGATTTACAATTACTCAATAAATCTAGTAAATTTTACTGACCACTAACTGTGCTAACTCTGAGGATACATTGGAGAGTATGGCAGGATTTGTCCTTTTATCATGGAGCTCTCACTCTAGGAGGAGATTCACATTAATCAAATAATTACACATCTAAGTCAATTTATAGTCCTCAGAAGAATATTGCATCATGGGATCACAGAACAGAAAATATTAACCTTGGGGTGCCTGGGTGGCCCAATCGGTTGGGTGTCTGACTTTGGCTCAGGTCATGATCTTGCGATTTGTGAGCCCTGCATCAGGCTCTGTGCTACGAGCACAGAGCCTGCTTTGGGTCCTCTGTCTCCCTCTCTCTCTGCTCCTCACCTGCTCATTCTCCTTCTTTTTCCCTCAAAGATAAAGAAACATTTTAAAACATTTAAAAAAAGAATGTATTAACCTTGTCTGGGAGGTTTGCGTCAATGAACCTGATGGGTAACATGTGAACTGTGGTCTGGAGGAGGAGTGCCAGTGAGCTAGGAGGCAATTGGGGAAGGGAGAGAAAAATTCCTTCCATGGCAGGAAGGAGTGTGGCAAGTGTGAGGCATAAAGCACAGTAGTGAGGTTGGTGTGCTAGAAGCAAAGACAGAATGTGGAGTAAGGTGTGAAGTAAGACTGGACAGATAGGACCTGGCTAAATTACTCAGTGTTCTGTGAATCATGTTAATATTTTTTTTAGAAGCAGTGAGAAACCACTGAAGTGTTTATTTTAATTTTTTTTTTTTTAACATTTTTTTATTTATTTTTGAGGCAGAGAGAGACAGAGCATGAACGGGGGAGGGGCAGAGAGAGGGAGACACAGAATCTGAAACAGGCTCCAGGCTCTGAGCCATCAGCCCAGAGCCCGATGCGGGGCTCGAACCCACAGACCACGTGATCGTGACCTGAGCCGAAGTCAGACGCTTAACCGACTGAGCCACCCAGGCGCCCCTGAAGTGCTTATTTTAAGCTGGGAACATGGAGATCACATGGCAGATTTGCTTTCTTTTCTTTTTTTTTTTTAAACGAAGTCTTTTGTTTTAATTTGGACCTACATGATGAATACGGAATTCCTTTGAGACATCCTGTGGAGATGCCAATGGAACACCTAGTTAAGGGACCCCACAGTCAGAGGGAAGGTGTGAGCCATCTGCATACAGGGTCTCATGCAAAGCAGGAGAAAACAGTCGGACCTTGAGTTGACCATCACCAGCCTTTAATGATTGATGTTAGAAGATGAGCCTAAAAAAGGAATCTGATGAAAAGTGGCCAGAGAAGGAAGGAAGGAAGGAAGGAAGGAAGGAAGGAAGGAAGGAAGGAGAGGAAAGGAGGAAGAAGGAAGGAAGGAAGGAAAGAAGGAAGGAAGAAAGAAAGAGAAAGAAAGAAAGAAAAGAGAGAAAAGAAAAGAAAAGGCAGGCAGGCAGGCGAGTTCACTGGTGGTCATGGAATGTTAAGGGGCAGAATGTTCTAAGAAATAGAGTGGGTCATGGTGGAATATACTTTTGATGGGTCAAGTTAGAAGATGACTAAAATATATCTCCTGGTTTAGTGACTTGGAGGTCACTAATGACTTTGGTGAGAGCATTGGGGTAGAGTGATAGAGTAGTAGCATGAGTGCTCGGGGAACTGATAAAGAGGTGAGGAAGGGAGAAAACTCTTCAGAAAAGTTAGGCTGTGAAGTGGCAGTGAGAGAGGGGATGGGGAAGGTGGTGGGGGTGGGGTGGGGAATAACTACATGAGTTTACCACTACAGCAAGCATCCCTGCTCTGATTCTGAGAGTCTGGATTTCTACTTCTGTATTCCGTGCTTTACAGAAACAGACAGGGTTTGACTTCAGGCTGTTGCAGAGACATGTTGAGGTTCAGCTCAGAGCATCATGTCTGGTTCTAAAATGCCAGTGTAATCCCACATGAGCAAACCATCTCATGAAATAAGCCCCCAAAATACTTATGTACCACAGTCAGGCTGCTATTGGAAGGGTTTCAAAAATGAAAAAATAACATTCCACAACCCTTAGAATGTCTTTAGTTTTATAAAGAAAAGAACAGCTCTGGGAAATATCCTAATATGAACAAGTAATGTTTCTCTTAATACAGCTTTATTTGAAAGTAATAGATTTACTCTCTTATATGGCAAGCAATGAGAACTGTTCTGTTTTCTTAATAGCCTGTTTCATTAACCCAAGCTGTATATTTCTTAGCATTAACTCACCGATCCTGACAGGAGGATAAGCAGAGACTGTCTAATATATATATATTTATGATTCCTCCAAATCTGTCTTCTCTAAGGGTCCTTTAATTTTTATTGAATGAGCTTTATATTGGCAAAATGTTCCACTCACTTGTCATTTTCTGGAAGCTATAATTTAGCATCTAATGAATGTAGTTTACAGGTTGCTGAGAAGTGCAGATCAGCAGCTGATGTTGGAGGTACAAATGGGCTGAGAAAATACTTTTCAAGGTGTCCTGGCAAGCAAATAAAAGTGGGGAGTTTTCAAAGGAAGATATTGATAGATGTTGAATGCACTGAAGACAGATATTTGTTATGGTAGTAGGGTTAATTTAAGAAATAATCGTAAGTAGATTAAAAGCTCTTATTTATCAACTGCCACACAATTATGATGTCATATGTTGTTCTATGGGTTTTGCAAGCTTATTTGATTTAATCACTACAACAACGCTGTAAATTGGGCAAATTGCTTAACTTCCTTGACTTTCAGTTTATAAAGCTGCAACATGGAGATAATTATTTTGACTAAATTTATGAAACCAGTTTAAAGTGAGAAAAACAAATTTGAAAACTAGGTCTAGACTTCTGGTTAAGATAGAGTAACCAGAACCTACGTACTCTCTGACCGGAAATAACCAGAAATACCAGTGTGCCTGGCACACTGCTTTTAAGAAATTGGTAGGGTGACAAACAATTTCAATTTAAAAAGATACATCAATGGAGAAAGGATATTCTTCCAAAAATAAAGTTGGAACTATTGGATATCCATTTGCAAAAAAAAAAAAAAAGTCAGTGTTAATCCATTCCTTCCACCATATAGAAAAATAAACTAAAAATTGTCCATAAATGTAAATGTAGAATTTAAAACTATAAAACATCTTTTAAAAACATAGGAAAAGTTACCTTGGCATAGTGAAAAGAAAGGTTTTTTTTAGATCCAGCGCCTAAAACATTATTCATAAAGAATTGCCAAATTATACTGTCTAAAAACTAAAAGATAATTTTGCTTTTTAAAAAATACTGTTAAGAGAATGAAAGATAAGCAATAGGCTGGAAGAAATTATTTGCAAAACACATGTCTCATAAAGAACTTGTATGTAGAACATAGAAGGAATGCTCAAAACTCAATATTAAGAAAAGAAACAATCCAATACAAAATTGGGCAGAAGAATTCAATGGATGCTTCTTCAAAGAAGATATATAAATGCCAAATAAGTACCTATAAAGATGATCATCATCATTACTCAATGAGATATCCTTATATAGCTATTATAATTACTAAAATTAACAAGTCTGATCATATCAATTACTGGTGAGGCTATGGAGGAAGCAGAACTTTCATATACCTCTTTGGGAATGTGAAATGGTATAACCACTTTGGCACACAGTCTGGCTGTTTCTTAAAAAGTTAAGTATACCCCTACCACATGACCAAGCCATTCTGTTCCTAGGTATCCCCATGAACAAAGAGAGCATATGTCTATATAAAGATTTGTAGAAGAAAGTTTATAATAGCTTTGTTTGTAATAGCATAAAACAGGAAACAACTTGCGTGTCCCTCAATAGGTGAATATATAAGCAATCTGTGGTATATCCATACAAGGTAATACTATTCGTCAATTAAAATGACTTAACTATTAATAGCATGCAACAACATGAAAAAAATCTCAAAATAATTGGGGAGAAAATTTAAAAATATTATCGCTCATGGTGGGGACTTTTAGCCAGATACTGGCTAAGGACTAGAGGAGTAAAAATAATGTATAATTAAACCAGAGGTGTATTTGTAAATGTGAAAGGCAAAACATAAGCAAGATTTTTTTTACTGCAATATCCTTGTAAAAGGCAAAGATGAGAAGTAACTGAAATCCCCAGCAACTGGAACTGCAAAACTGTATAATGAAGCCACTGGAGAGACTGAGGTGGTTCTTTGTGTACTTGTGTGGAATGACCTCTGAGATGATGATTAAATGGCAGAATCACTCTTAAAAACTGACAATAAACTGAGGGTTGATGGGGGGTGGGAGGCAGGGGAAAGTGGGTGATGGGCATTGAGGAGGGCATCTGTTGGGATGAGCACTGGGTGTTGTATGGAAACCAATTGGACAATAAATTTCATTAAAAAATAAAGAAACAGTTATGGGTCTTAAAAAGGTATGTATCAATGATCAATCCTACTATTGATCAATTAATAAAGCAATATATTTTAATTCTACTAGTAAAAAAATGGCAGAATCAAGGCGTAGAACAGCATGTATAGAGAGCTACCTGTTGGTTGAGAATATCAACAGCATACATACACGTGTCATACAAATTATATCTGGAAGGATAACCAGCAAAAATGTGGTTACAACTGAGAAGTCTGTGGGGAAGGACACTGTAACTAGGGACCTGGAATAGGAGGCTATTTACTGGATGCTTTTTTATACTTTTTGAAATCTGCATCTGTGCATGTATTAACTTTTTAAGTGAAAATTAGTTTTTAAATTTATTGTGTTAGATAAAATTCACATAACATAAAGTTAACAATTTTGAAGTGTACGATTCGGTGACATTTGGAATGTTAACAGTGTTATACAGCAGACACCTCTATCTAGCTCCTGAACATTTTTATCATCCCCAAAGGACAACTTGTATTCATTATGCAGTCACACCCACTAATAATTAGTTTTTCAAGGAAAACAAAACAAAACCCTCACCACTTGCAAAGCCATCTGCCATCTGCACCACTGCCCCCTGCAGCCTCAATTCCAGCTATAGTCCTCCTTCCTAGGTTGAGTCACAAAGGTCTCCTTTCTGTGCTCCCTGCATTTGCTGTATCTTTTTCTCTTCCCGTTATCTTTTCACATGCTGCTGTCTCTGCTTCTAACACTGAACTTCCTGCTTTTCACCTATCAAACTGCTAATCGTTTTGAAGTTTCCCTGAATGCCCAGGCCAGGTTTCTATCTAGGTTTGCTGTCCAGCTTAGGAAGCACTCCCATAGCTACAGAGGTCATGAAGCTAATTCGTGATATACCTGGGATTTGGACCTAGAAAGACTGAGGCAGAAGCCTATGCTTTTAATAACCCAGCTCGGCTGGCCATTCACTGGCACATCTAATTATATTCCATTCACATCTGATGGTAAAGAGTTAATTTTTCATAAACACAAACATTAGTTCTCAAATACATGCACTTTGAGCTCTGGAACATATTATGTACTTCCTGCACAAAGTTCCAAGGCCTACCACAAAACAAGACACCCCATAAGGTAAATTATTTTGAGCATAAGTGAATATTCGGGGAGTTAGATGGAAGCCAACCATCCAGTCCTGTAATGACACTAGTGACCAGAGGTAAGAAGCTAACCCTGTTCCTGGGTTGTATACCATTATCTGCTTCTAATGAAGCACATGTGAAATTGGACAGATTTTAAGAAGAAGCCACACAAAGATCTTGAAACAGTCATGAAGGACTTTAATGTGGTCCCCATGTTTTAGTGCACAAGAAAGCAAACCAAAGAAAATTGCACCAAAGAGGTCAAACTTGCATTCCCTGATGGGCAGTTCCTTTGGAATTGAGGTCATGAGCAAACCATTTTGGATCTTCCCCAAGTAATCGTCACTGGTTACACATTTTTAGACCTCTGAATTGCACTCCAGGGTTCTGTAAGCCTTCGGTGGGGAATGGGTCTGGCTTCTTTGGCACGAAAGCCATTCTCTTCATTGTGCATGTGATTACCTACAAAAGTGATAGTGGGGATTTTGCACCTTTTTGAAAGAGTGGACACCACAGCTATATGTCCTATAAAACTGGCTGCCATGGTGCAATAAGAGGAGAAATAAATCTTACCATCTTGATGACAGCCTGTGCAACAGAAACTGGGGATATAGATAGCCCTGAGAAAATGGGATCTTGTAATCTTTGACAGTGTGATTATTACCCTGTGTCAGTTTATATGGTATTTTTGTAAAAAAAAAAAAAATCACTCCTTACACTTCATGCAGATATTAATTTTGTCATCAAATATCACTTAGAATATTAACAATGTAGGAACTTTTATATTAAAATTGGCTAAAGTGACTATTTCAACAAATGCATGAAACACCATAACCATATAGCCTTTTTATTCTGAGAAATCTGTATGATTGCTTCAGTCCCAACATAGGGCATCAGAGAAAACAAGGGGATTGAACTAACAAGGCAGTGTCTGGGATTTGGAAGCCAAGGAAACAACAGCAGAGTCGGAAAAGGTTTACAAGGGCTCTGTGACTTTTAAAGAGAAAATTCTCCTCTCAGCAATAGTTTTAACTTTTACTTTGTGTCTTTTTAAAACTTAAATAAAAAAAATCTCATTTTTGTGAAGGCTTTAGTATTTGTCCAATGCTCACTGGTAAGGGAAAAATGTCCTTTTGATGCAATATGGTGATGGTGACAACTAACATTACTGAGTGCTCCCTAAAAATCAGGCACTGTCCTGGATGCTTTACACCTCCTGCCTAGTTAAATTCCCGTAACTACCAAATGAGAGAAGCAATATCGTTATCCCTATTTTACATATGTGAATACTGAGCCGTAGATTAACCAACTTAAATAACTTAAAGTTGCACAGCTAACCAGGCATATGATGATTATAGCCACTGTATTTTGCCACTTTCTATGTATAGCAACCAATTACTGCGTATTTGCCCTTGAATCTCATGTTAGTATTGTTTTCACTTGACTCTCACAACAAATGAGGTAGATCTCATCATTTCGTAGATAAAGCAACTGAGGCTTATATAAATTAAACAACTTGTCTGTTGTCACCTTGTTAATGTCACCTAATTTTAAACCTAGTAATGAAATCTCTCAGTTTATTAGAGAGTGTTTAGTTTTGCTCATTTCTCTGGATATGAAATTTTTGTTCTTGTCTCCAAGGACCCTGCATTTCCAAATCACCTTAGCATACACAAGGCCTGTGCAGATGGAAGGATATTTTGGACCCTCGTAGAGAGTTTTCCAGTCTTTAGGATTAAAGGCATATATTTGGTACGAAGAGGCCTTGTCTTTATAATGGCTTATCTCCACAAGGAAAAAAATCTCATGCTCTGAATCTAATTGCATAGAATTGATGTGCGAAGTGCAATTTTTTATGTGTTTCATCTTCAAGTTGTTCTTCAAGAGTTTAAATCTTTGTTCCAGTAAGAAGATAAAAATCAATTTTGGTGCTAGATTGCTTATGTTAATGCATTATCTTGATCACTATAGAATTGGAAACTTTTCTTCCAGCAGAGATGTCTATAGGAAACATTTGGTTGTATTTTTCCTGTGTATTTACAGCCATAAGAATGTGCTTGGCTTTCATTTTTTTTGACACTTTATATAAATATCTTAATTAACTCTTACTATACTCAAGACGTAGATATTGAATCTATTTTAATAAGGCACAGAAAGTGAGAAGCAGGGGTGCCTGGGTGGCTCAGTTGGTTAAGCATCTGATTCTTGATTTTGGCTCAGGTTATGATCCCAGGGTTGTGGCATCAAGCTCCATGTTGGGCTCTGCACCGAGAATGGAGCCTCCTTAAGATTCATTCTCTCTCTCTCTCTCTCTCTCTCTCTCTCTCTCTCTCTCTCTCTCTTCCCCTGCCCCCCCCTGCTCCTTCCCCCCTCTAAAATAAAAAATAAAAAAAAAGAAATTGAGAAGCAATTGAGAGGTCGTATGATCAGAAATATAATTGCCAAAGGTCACATAGTAAGGGACAGAGTCACTGACACCATAGGCACTGCTTCCTGGGCATAGCAATTACGTCATTAAAATTAAAGTGGCATGAGGGGGCAACTCAAATGACATGCTGGATGTACAAACAGTGGGTAGACGATTGAGGGATTTCTTATCAGCAGAGGACATGATAAAGTTAAAAATAAGGTGTGAGTCCGTGGGTGAGTGTGTGCATGTGCGTGTGTGTGTGTAGGGAGAAAGACTGAGACACACGCACACACACACAGATGGAGAATCTCTCCGCCTTGGAAAGACAAAGCAAATGCTGAGAGATGACATGAGCTATGGCAAAGTAGAGCTTTTAAAGGTACAAAATGTTGTTTGCCATAGTGGAAAACCATGTGAAGCTCCCTCCATTATTTACCAGCTGTTAACTTGGATTGGACAATTTGTCTGATAGAGATGGTACTTCTGTCCCCTAGTGTCAGTGTTAGATGCTAATGAGAAAATGTGAATAGGACTCTCAGAAATCTTTGGTAAATCTCTTATAAGGTTCTGTTGTTCCAAGTTAAAAAAAAAAGTCAAGAGGTCACAGTAGTGGTTGTCAAATATTTAAATGCACTAATGTGGAAGAGGGATTAAATGTTCTCTTTGGTTGCTGGTGAATAGAAACAAGTTTTGACTTCATGACAAGTTTGGAGTCAGTGAAGACTGACTGGAAGGGAACAGTCTTCCCTCAGAATGTGTGAGTTTTCGGTTATTGGAGAGATGCGAAGGCATGCTGGTCACTTGGATAGTGTAAAGGAGATTCAAGTGTTAGATCAGCACAAATTCAAATAAATTATAAAGTTACTTATAATCTTTAGGGTCTGTAGTGATAGCAAAAGTTAATACCAGGAGAAAGTGAACTTCTATGCTGATTTACCCATCTCTAGGCCAAGGACTGCCTCTTTAAGGTAAATTTGTAACACTTAAAAGAAAATCTCATATAACAAGTACTTTGCCCAAGGAATTATGTCTTACAATACATATTTTTCGAAGGCTTCTGGGGTCACTTATAAAATTTGTCACCTTCGTATATGATACAAGTGAAAAAATAAGGATTACTTCAAAACAGGTTTTAACAAAAGCTTGGCAAATATTATATTGGAATTACATGTTTATTTGCATATCTACCTTTCTAAGGCAGGTGTGTGTAAACTCCTTCTGTAAAGGGCCAGAGACTAAATATTTTAGGCTTTGTGGGGGGATTTCTGTGCCAACTGCTCAATTACACTGTTGCAACTTCAAGGCATCCACAGACAATATGAAAATGAATAAGCACTGCTATCTTCCAACAAAATTTTAAGACAGTGGCCTAAAGGCAGTAGTTTGGCACTTAGTAGTTAGGTTAGGGGTCTTAGTTCTAGAGTCTGAGCTCTATGAGGGCAGTATGCTGTCAAGCTTCTCAGTTGCAAGCAACGGTAATCAGCTGTGCATAATTTGAGCAGAAAATGAATTTATTAAAGAATATATTGGAAATTTGAAGAATTTCCAAGAGGTAGAGAACCAGAATTAAATGCCATAGACAAGAAAGATCACTACAGTCGTGCTTCAGAACAGATCCCATGAGGATGCCTCTTCTCCCAGGCACCTAAAGGTGTTTCCAGAACTGGGACCATCATTGCCCCTGGATGCTGCAAGGTACTATCTATCTCTCTTATCATTCCCACCAGCCTCACTAGAATAGAAATCACTGCAGCCCTGCTTCATTGCCTCACCAGCTGTGCAGTCTAAGGTTAATGTGGATGACTCTGATTGGCAGAGCCAGGTCAAATGCCTGCATCCTAGCAGCAGTGAAGGCTGGGGATGTGAGTATCCAACATTTCTATCTTACATGGTTGATGCATGAAATGGAGAATTCCCTAAACATAAGAAGGAGGTTCAGTTTCTGGGTAGTAAAATAGATGTACAAATACCCACTCTCTAAGAAGGACTGAGTTTTTTTCACATTCGTTTCTGCGGTGCCTAGCATGTTGTCCAATCTATAAGAGATTGCGGGGAAAATATACTTAATAAACAAGAAATAGAAAAACAAAACAAAATAAATCCAAAACAAGAAAAAGCCAGGAAATAGAAAGTAGAGGAGTTACTAAGACGGGCTTAGCTTTTAAAGGTGATACCATAATGATTATTTCCTTCCCACACTCTATGCCTAAGCTCTTACAGACAGGGATGTATAGTAGGAAGGAAATGTCTTCATCTTGAGAAGACAATGACCTTCTTGTTCTTTCATTAATTCACTCATTAATTGACTGTCTGTGAATTTCCTCTCCGCCAGACAACATGATAGGTAGAGGAGACAAGGATGAGCATGAACAGGAGTAGGGACTGCCCTGATGAAATTCCTCATCTCAGTAAGGAGAAAGACATTAGTAAAAGAGGAGATGATGTAAAATTCCAGGTTATTTAGTTGTTACAAATAGTATCCAGAATATACAAAGAACTCTTGCAACTTCACAACAAAAAGATAAACTATCTAATTAAGAACTGAGCAAAAGACTTGGACAGAGGTTTCTCCAAAAAAGATATATAAATAGCCATAATTATATGAAAAGTTGCTCAACACCATTAGTCATTAAGTAAATTCAAATCAAAACCACTGTGAAATACCACTTCATATCCACTAGAATGGCAATCATCATCATCATCATCATCATCATCATCATATAAGTGCTGGCAAGGATATGAAGAAATTGGAATGCTCATTTATTACTAGTGAAAATGTAAAATGGGGCAATGACATTCCAAGACAGTTGGCAGTTTCTCAAATAATTAAACATAGACTTAGCATGTAACCCAGTCATTCCACTCCCAGGTATGTATCCAAAAGATTGAAAACAGGTACTCAAATAAATACAAGTAAATGAGTGTTCATGGCAGCACTGTTTGCAGTAGTTAAAAGATGGAGCCCTTGGAAGCTAAATCTCCATCACCAGATGAATGGATAAACAAATTGTGGTATATATGCAGTATAGAATATTCTTCACCCAGAAGAAACTAAGTGCTTACATGTGCTACAACATAGATAAACCTCAAAAACATAATGTTAAATGAAAGAAGCCAGGCACAAAAGTCACATGTTATATAGACAACTTAACCGTATACTTAAAGGAGCTAGAAAAATAAGGACAAACAAAACGCAAAAGCAGTAGAAGGAAAGAGATAATAAGGATTAGAGCAGAAGTAAATGAAATCGAAACTAAACAAATAACAGAATTGGTCAATGAAACCAGGAGCTGGTTCTATGAAAAGATAAACAAAATTGATAAACATATAGACAGACTCATGAAGGAGAAAAAGAGACAGAGAGAGAGAGGATTCAAATAAAAACAGAAATGAGAGAGCAGAAATAAAAGCTGACACGCAGAAACACAAAGGATTATAAGAGAATATTATGACAAAAAAATTAACAACCTAGAAGAAATGGATAGATTCCTAGAAACATATTACCTCCCAAAACTGACATAGGAAAAAATAGAAATTTTGAGCAGAGTGATTACTAGCAATGAAATTGAATCAATAATCAAAAAACTCCCAAAAAACAAAAGTCCAGGACCAGATGGCTTCACAGGTGAATTCTACCAAACACTTAAAGAGTTAATACCTATTCTTCTCAAACTATTCCAAAAAATAGAAGAGGAAAGAAAGCTTCCAGCTTCATTCTATGAAGTCAGTATTACCCTGAAACTAAAATCCGATAAAGATAATACAAAAAAGTTTTATATGACAGTATCCCTGATAAACATAGATGCAAAAATCCTTAACAAAATGTTAGAAAACCAAATCCAACAATACATTGAAAAAGTTATTAACCGGGATCAGTTGGGATTTATTCCTAGGATGCAAGTATGGGTGAATATTCACAAATCAATCAATGTGATACATTACATCAACAAAAGAAAGGATAAAACCATATGATTTCAATAGATGCAGAAAAAGCATTTGAGAAAGTACACCATTCATTCATGATAAAAACCCTCAACAGAGTAGGTTTAGAGGGAATGTGTCTCAACATAATAAAGGGTATATATGAAAAACTTCCAGTTAGCATCATACCCAATGATGAAAAACTGAGAGATTTCCCCTAGGATCAGGAAAAAGACAATAATGTCCACTTCTACCACTTTTATTCAACATAGTACTGGAAATCCTAGCCACAGCAATCAGACAATAAAAAGAAGTAAAAGTCATCCAAATTGGCAAGGAAAAAGTAAAACATTCACTATTTGCTGATGACAGGATACTATATATAGAAAACACTAAGGACTCCACCAAAAAACTACTAGAACTAGTAAATGAATTCAGTAAGATCTCAGGACACAAAATCAATGTATAGAAATCTGCGTTTCTTTACACTAATAGTGAAGCAGCAGAAAGAGAAATTAAGAAAACTGTCCCGTTTACAATTGCACCAAAAATAATAAAATACCTAGGAATAAATTCAATGAAGGAGCTGAAAGACTTGTACTCTGAAAACTATAAAACAGTGATGAAAGAAATTGAGGATAACACAAACAAATGGAAAGGTATTCCATGCTCATGGATTTGAAGAACAAATATTGTTAAAATGCCTATGCTACCCAAAGAAATCGACAGATTTAATTAAATCTCTATCAAAATACCAACAGCTTTTTTCACAGGACTAGAACAAATAATCCTAAAATTTGTATGGAACCACCAAAGACTGAATAGCCAAAGCAATGTTGAAAAGGAAGAACAAAATTGCAAGCATCACAATTCCAGATTTCAAGATATACTACAAAGCTGTAGTCATCAAAATAGTATGGTATTGGCACAAAAATAGACATATAGATCAATGGAACAGAATACAAAACCCAGAAATAAACCCACAACTATATGTTTAATTAATCTTTGACAAAGCAGGAAAGAATATCCAAAGGGAAAAAGACAGTCACTTCAACAAATGGTGTTGGGAAAACTGGACCACTTTATTAGACCATACACAAAAATAAATTCAAAATGGCTAAAGACCTAAATGAGACCTGAAACTATAAAAATCCCAGAGGAGAAAACAGGCTGTAACCGCTTCGACATCAACCCATAGCAACTTCTTTCTAGATATATCTCCTGAGGCTAGGGAAACAAAAGCAAGAATAAACTATTGGGACTGCATCAAAATAAAAAGCTTCTTCACAGCAAAGGAAACAATCAACAAAACTAAAAGACAACCTATGGAATGGGAGAAGATATTTGCAAATGACATATCTGATAAAGGGATCCCTAATGCATAAAGAACTTATAAAATTTAACACTCAAAAAACAAATAATCCAATTAAAAATGGGCAGAAGACATGAACGGACATTCTCCAAAAAAGATCTACAGATGGCCAACAGGTACATGAAAAAATGTTCATCATTTACCATCAGGAAAATGCAAACGAAAACTACAATGAGGTATTACCTCATACCTGTCAAAATGGCTAAAATCAACAACATAAGAAACAAGGGCACTGACAAGGAAGTAGAGAAAAAGGAACCCTCCTGCACTGTTGGTGAGAATGCAAAGTAGTGTAGCCACTATGGAAAACATTATGGACGTTCTTCAAAAAGTTTAATATGTGACTACCCTAAATCTAGCATTCACATTACTGGTTATTTAGGTATTTACCCAAAGAATACAAGAACACTAATTCAAAGGGATACATGCACTCCTACATTTATAGCAGCATTATTTACAACATCCAAGATTTAGAAGCAGCCCTAGTGTCTACTGATTAATGAGTGGGTAAAGAGTATGTGAGATATCTCTCTCCCTCTCTTCCTCTCTTCCTCTCCTCCCTCTCCTCCTCTCTCTCTCTCTCTCTCTCTCTCTCTCTCTCAGATATGCATATATACATATCCACAGTGGAATATTATTCAGCCATAAAAAAGAGTGAAATCTTGCCTTTTGCAATGACAGGGATGGCGCTAGAGAGTATAATGCTAAGCAAACTAAGAGAAAGACAAATACCATATGATTTCACTCATATGTGGAATTTAAGAAATAAAACAGATGAACAAAGCAAAAAAAAGAGACCAAGAAACAGACTCTTAACTATAGAGAACAAACTCATGTTACCATATAGGATGTGGGTGGAGGGATGGGTGAAACAGGTGAAGAGGGTTAAGAGCAAACTTATCATGATGGACACTGAGTAATGTATAGAACTGTTGAATCACTGTATTGTACATTTGAAACTAATATAACACTGTATGTTAGTTATACTGGAATTCAAATTTTAACAATTTATATGCCATATTGTATGATTTCATTTATGTGTAGTATCCAGAATAGATGAATCCATAGGGGACAGAAAGCAGGTTGATGGTTGCCAACAGCTAGAAGGAGGAAGGAATGGGGACTGAATATGGGGTTTAATGAGCATGGGGTTTTTAGAATTAATGAAGTTGTTTTGGAGCCTGATTAGGTGGTGGACAGAATTGTGACTGTCCTAATGCCACTGAGTTGTACACTCTAAAATGGTTAATTTTATGTGAATTTTAACCTCAATTCAAAGCGAACAAAACAAATGAAAAGAGCGGGTGTGGAGACCAGCTAGGAGGCTGTTGGACTAGTTTAGGTCAGAGATTAGACTGTGGAGGAGGAAAATGGGAGAAGGAAATCATTAGTGACAAACTGAAGCTGGGGTTGATGTTAGAGGAAGAGGAGGAGGAGAAGGACAGACATCCACACACATGGGCTTTGATGTTCACAGCCAATTTAATACTGCAAAGGGATATTAGTGAGAAGTTAGCCAGATCAGAGTTTCCCTCAAACTCATTCTCTGACCCTTTTTAAAATGGACTTACAGACTCATAAAACCAATTCTGGTTAGGGCTATTTATTCCTTTCCAATAAAACTTGAAGCTTTCATTTGATCCAGTAAAATTCTTAATGCCATCTTTTTATCTCTCTCTTTAAAAAGCCATTTTTACATGTTCTAAGCATAATAATTATCTACTTGACAAATGTATTCCTAATTACACAATTACTTTATTACCCAGTATCAACTTATAAATGCCTAAAGTCTGAGATCTGTCTGGGAAAGAAATTATTTTATTCAATGTATAATGTAATTTCCTCTCAAATAATTAAGGGTTGGGGGAGAAAAGGATTTGGGCTAGAAAGCTCTGGTGTTATAATTGTAGAACTCCTGTGTCTGACAGAAATCAAGTATGATGATGAAGTGAGGCAAGATTGATTAGAATTCCTTGCTAGGTCCTTGTTTGCTGTGAAGTGTGACTGTGCATCTACACGTGTGCACGGTTTTATGTGTGTGCCTGAGTGTGTGCTTAATGTAGTAAGAGAAAGTGTCTTTTCCATGAAGTGGTCTCATTTTGCATTCAAGTGGCAAGGAACTGAAAATCAATGTCTGTCTATGTGGCATGAATGCCATCCTATCCCAACCTCTGAAATATTTCCCTCCTTGTATTTATAACAGTGGCTGTAACCCCTACATGTTAAAGGAAAATATAGAGAGGTGATGTAGGACACTTTGATCACCTATTAAAAACTCAAAAGGACTATAATTATCAGACCTTTTATATTCTCCAACAGCTGAAGATAAATTACAGGGGCAATAGGAGCTTTGATGGAAAGTAGGTTGAAATCATAAATCGGAAGCCTAAAGCACTTCTGGGAACCTTGATGGACCAATTTAGTCTGATGGTTGGGGGACCAGTAATCAAGGACCGACTTTTCTAATTTGACAGTTTTGCATAGGTCATTGTTGACTTTTAATGAGTTTTGCTTAAGTGGAAAGGCTTCTCCAAGGCTTATCTTGGCTCCTCCAACTGCCCCAGAAGTTGGTTGTTCTCTGGCTCAGAAAATCCTGGACCATTTTCCCTTAACAGCTCCCAAATCCTGCTCATTCCTTTGGGGACACTAGACTACTCAGTAGAAGCCCCATTATTACCCTCAGACTGCTTAGGTAGACACTGCTGTCAATTATTCCAGTATATATGTGTCCCCTAAATTTCCTTTCTCTCTCGGTTTCCTCTCCCTCTCTCACCTTCTTTATATAAGAATGTAAACATGCCAAAATCTCTCTCTCTCTCTCTCTTTTTTTTTTTGGCCTCTTATTTTTTTCAAGCTCAATGTTAATGTCGTTTTCTGTGGAAATTGTGTGTGTGTGTGTGTGAGAGAGAGAGAGAGAGACAGAGAGAGAGAGAGAGAGACAGAGACAGAGAGACAGAGAGAAATGATCTCCATGTGTGAGAGAGACCCAGTTCCAAATTCTGGGAGGAGGGATGTGGGAGCCCATTCTGGGTACAAACTGGACAATATTTTGACCTCTTTAATGGAGAGGAATGTGGCTTTATTCAATGGGTCACTGAACCTCTTGCCATTTTTTTCAGTGGAAGAGAAAATGAGAGCAGTGACTGCATGGCATAGGCAAAATGTGTGTGGATGGGGCAAAAGGGGCCGAGTCCTGGCTCTAGTCCTTGCACTAACTCTTTGTGTGACCTTGGGTGTCATTTGATCACTAGACCTTACTGAACTCATATCTAAAAGAAGCAGTTAAGTGTAGATGATAAGTGCATCATCTAATTGAAAACAAACACGACAGATAGTGGTTACCCTGGAGCAGGAATGGGATAACTAGAAGGGCACAGGAGAGCTTCTGTATTTCTGGCAATATTCTATTTCTTGATCTGTATGGTGGTTCCTGGGGTTGTTTAATCACTCTGTGTATGCAGTTTACTTTTCAATATGTATTTTATTCTTATAGAAAACTTTATAATACAAAATACGTGAAACAAAAACATTATAGCCATCTGAAATTATTATTTGAAAAAAAGATCCAGAAAAAAAAACACATCAAAAAACAACACAGAAAATAATTTAAAACCTAAGAACTCTCACCTTGTTTGAGGTACTGTAGTTTTCCAAGGAGATTGGAGATGAATAGTCATGCAGAAAAAAGTACCAGTAGTAACATCACAATTTAGGGTGGACTACTCTGGACAGCAAGTCTCCAGTATAGAGATGATCCTGTTTCTGTTGAATATGGCCTTGCCACTACATAGTCTGATTTATTTGCATGAACTGCATTCTGAAGCATTTCAGTATTTAATCAATTTCACGGAGGAGGCAGTAAGTCGGACCCATTGTTGAAAATTAACTGTCATGTTGTTGTCCTGGGATGCTATGATCCCACAACACGATGTGTTGGGATATTAATGCCATCAGGACACAGGGAGACCAGGAGCTTATGAATAGGACTGCAATCAATCCTGCTAACACAGGTAACATTTAGATAAATGCATCTCTTTCATTGATGTTAAAGTCTGCTTTCAATTATGGTGGGAATCTGTGTTTAAAATAAAAAGGCTTTAGCAGGAAAAAAAAAAAAACTCTTATAACTCAAACACTGAATAATTGCTGTGGTTTGTGGTCACGAGGCTGTGGTGGAATCCATTAATACCACGGAAGGTTGGTGTCCCTGACTTTGAACAGGTACCAGCATGTCTCAGAAGCTTTGAGACACAGTTCTTCACAAGCTGGGCAGCAAAGAGTATCCTCTCTTGAAAGCAGTACCCAAATAGCCAGGAGTTAGTGTTGCAAAATTAATATCTCACAAAACAAAGATTTATGAGAGAGTGAATTGGAATAGCTCTCTTGGAGAGTTCTCCAGTGATCCCTAGTATAATTAAGAGTATGCGTTCTTTATGATCCTGTAATTCCAACCCTAAGGATGTACCCTATACAAATCCACTTAGATGGGCACACAGAGGTCTGGATAGAAATGTTCATAACAGCTTTGTGTGTAATATTGAAAAATTGGAAAATGGCTCAACTTCTATTCATGTGAGAAGGATAAATAAATTAGTCTATGCATAACAATGAAATACTGAATTGTATTCAGAAAATAATTGAACTAGAATAATGTATATCCACATGAACTTACCTCATTATATTCTCGATTATAAATGCAATTTGCATATGAATACAGAAGAATACAATATAATATTTTTAAAAATTATTTTGTTAATGTTCACTTATTTTTGAGACAGAGACAGAGCATGAGTGGGGGAGGGGCAGAGAGAGAGAGAGAGAGAGAGAGAGAGAGAGAGAGAGAATGAGAGAATCCAAAGCAGGTTCCAGGCTCCCAAGCTGTCAGCACAGAGCCTGACGCAGGGCTCGAACTCACGGACCTTGAGATCATGACCTGAGCTGAAGTCAGATGCTTAACCGACTGAGCCACCCAGGCACCCCATATAATAATATTTTATAAAGTTTACCAACATACAAAAATCATATGGGAAAATACTTAGGGACCCAAACATAGTAATGGTGTTAAGAGATGTGCAGGAATGATGAACCCCGAGTTGAGTATAGTGATTGTCTCTGAGAAATGAGGGGGATGTGATAAGAAGTCATCACAGGGCAGGAATTCAATGTGGGGTCTTCCTGGTGGCTTCCCAGTTATTCCTTATGTTAGCCATCTGCTTTCCAAATGGCCAAAATGATTTATAAGACAACTTTCAAAAATTAATATGAAAATACAGTTAGAATTTATTCATTTACGGATCAATCCATTTTTCATCCAGTAAATATTTACTGAGCTCCTGCTTTATGTAGGTGGTCTTCTAGGAGCTCTGAGAGAAACTACAGAAGTAAAAGACATAATCTGTGCTGCCAAAAGGGTGATAGTCTAGTTGGGAAGACAAGACACAGGGAAATTTAGGCAATACTATGATAAAGAAGAAATCTAAAAGAAATGCACAGCTTGAAGCAGTGGTGCACACAAAGCCTTATTCCCAGGAGTGTGGTGAAAGGTAAGGGATATCATGGACATGAGACAAAAGCAATTCATACATAAATCCACTCATTGGAGTCCTGGCTCTTCCTTCCAGGATGCAGTAGAATCTATTAACTTGGCAAGTGCTCCCACTCAGGCCTCGGTTGTTTCAAACCCTTCTTAAAATTGCGGAAACTAGGGGTGCCTGGGTGGCTCAGTTGGTGAAGCATCGAACTTTTGCTCAAGTCATGATTTCACGGTTCATGGGTTTGAGCCCCATGTCAGGCTCTATGCTGACAGCCCAGAGCCTGGAGCCTGCTTCAGATTCTGTGTCTCCCCCTCTCTCTGCCCCTCCCTCACTGTGCTCTGTCTCTCAAAAATAAACGTTAAAAAATTGCTGAAACTATGCACAACTGGTGATTTTCCTTCCATGTTGTGTGTTCTTTTTCAGTGTAAGGGTAATAACTCTTCTCATGAGGTGTGACAATGGCAGGGCTACATCCACTAATCATTCTGATGCCTTGTGTCAATAGACCTTTTTGTGACTCTGTTTTACCTAATGAACATAGAACATATAGGGTTGGACAGAAACTGCTTTACCTCTCTCATAAGAGAGCCAAAAGATGTAATACAGGAGAACTCAGTTGTCCTGTTGACAACCATTTGGGACTGAGTGAGGGATGTTGTAGGAAAGGCTAGATCATCTGGAAGGTCCTTATCAGCTGTGATATTTTCTGTTTCAACTTCCAAACGTAATGGACCTTTGAGCCCCATGATACCTCCAACCCCCCTTTGACCTTCTATTTCTTTTACTGTACTAGATGGTTTCAACAATAACAAGCTCCATAAAATTATTTTCATGGATGGCCTATTTTCATGTCTCCTGGAACTAACCTTTTTGGGATTTGAAGGGGACTTCAAATACCTTGTATTTTGTAAATAGTGAACCAAATTAAGTTTGCTTCATCTATACTTTCCATGCTGTTTATAGCCTTTATACCTAGTTCTTTAGTCCATTTTTCCTTTCCTAGAATGAGAAGCTATTAACTTTCTTCCAAATTTTCCTTATAGTGTCTCATTTTTCAAATTTTGTAATATCCTTGAAAAGTAAACAGGACAAATTCTATTCTTGTGTATGCATGTGGCTTCATATGGGAATATTAAGGGTATTAGGTTATATGCTATGCCCCCTCAGTATTATCCTGTGATAGATTATGGCAGAGGAATTGGGGGGAAAATCAATCAGGATTTATAAATTCTGAGTCATAAATTAGGAAGTCTTACACTGCATCTTCACCATATTTCTTCTAATCCGTGTGAATATCTGGTTGTCAAGATTTCATTAAATATTTAAGCTCAGTAGACATCTTGGGAAGTATCATGTTTGGGGTTTCCCAGAGTCAGTCCAGGGATTGTCACCATTGAGGTACAATTATAAATTGCTTTCACTCAGAAATAAAGGATCCCATGGTGGGTATTTCTGGGATAAGCTGGGTGAATTAAAGTTAATCAGGCTTTGCTTCTGCAGGACCCTTTGGAGCCTCTATGATGGGAAGTCTCTGAGGGGAGATGGAGTTTGCAGCATTTTCTGATCCTTGCTGTTCACAGAATTTTTTTCGGTTGCTATTGTTCATATGCTGCTACTTATGAAAAGTATTTGGGGAAACAAAGATCTAACCCAACTTTATTATTTCACCCAAGAAAAAAATTAAGGCATAGAGATATTAGAATAATTACCAACATGCTGAAACTGAGCAGGGGGAGAGGGGAGGGCTCAGAGTAATATTTTCCCAAACAGGTTATGTATGGCATGCAGCACACATTTACAGTCTATGTAATGCTAATGTCAGAAATGGACTTGCTTTTGAATTTAACAGGGAGTGATGTACCATACACATTACTGAGTCTATATTACCAAAGATGCCCCTTACCATTAAATGCATACCAGAAATAGTTTACAGCAGAAAGAATACTCCTGCGTTACTTAGTATAGCATCTGGGTTAACAAGGGTAGGCAGCTGAACACTAGTAACAGCATTATCCACACATCTAAATAATGTATACACACACATTTACTAATTTCTGTTTTCATTGGCTAATAGTTGGTTAAAGGAGAGTGGACCTTCAAGATTGTTAAATTTAACCCTTTCAGTTTTTTAAATGGGGAAACTGAAGCCCAAATGGATTAAACAATTGAAGTCACCCAATTTGTTTGTGAAAGATCTGGGATGAGAATCTGGTTTTCCCTGTTCTCATTCCGTGGTGTTTCCAATTCTGTGTAAGTGTTGCTGTAATGGCAAATTATTAGAGACTGCTTATGCACTGCTACGTTTTATTCTCATTCAAATTTTCATTTGTTTTTGCAGGGTAAAGTATGATTCTGAAATAAATAATTTGTCATCCCTGGGTGACTAGATCTCTTGTTCACTTAAGCCAGAGAATGAAGACGGCTACTTAGCCTGCAGGCAGTGTGAGGGTCGAGAAGTAACTATTTGTCAAGTGTAGGATTTATTAGTCACAAGTGCCCTCGTTAAGAGATATTTCATGTCCATTTATTTTCAAGGGGGAGAGATAGCTCTTCCTTCTCATATATACATACCATCTGTGCTACAAAGCATAAATAAGAGTGTAAGTGAACATAAAGGCTGTCTAGCTCAGAACAAAATAGCAACAGCCCTTTGTAATACACAGTAGAGGCAAACACTAATATTCATTTTTTAAAAAAATTTAGACAGAGAGAGTATGGGAGAGGGGCAGAGGGAGAGAAAAAATCTTGAGCAGGCTCCACACTCAGTGTGGAGCCCTAGGTGGGGCTTGATCCCATGACCCTGAGATCATGACCTGAGCCAAAATCAAGAGTTGGATGCTTAACTGACTGAGCCACCTAGGTGCACCTGTTACTCTTTTTTTTTTTTTTTTAGTTTAAAAGAAAGTGAGATATGAGTTTGCTCCTCCACATGCTTGGACCTGTGTCTCCAAGCATGCTTGGCATCATCATGAATGCTTTGAGATCAATCCTCGCTCTCATTGGAAGCAGGTCCTGTATCCTTTCATTGAGACCTTTTAGGTCTGAGGACTGCTGCTGACATCTGAATAGACCTGGTGTGTCTGACTTTCTGGAAAGAAGGAAACCCCACCCAGTCATAGAAATGCCCACTCCCTGCATATTACACCCAAGTTCTTCTCCGTGTGAAGCACTCATGAGGGCCCGGCATTTCTGCCTTGTCCCAGTCGAGATGTTTTCCCTCACAAATATTTGACTGCCTGTCTCTAAAAGCAGTTCATTTTACCCAGCAGGTAGTAATCATGGGGCTGATTCCACAGCCTCTGATTGTGGCCCCCATTTGCCTGAAGTGTCTTGTGTTGACTGGGCAGGGCTTCTTTTTCTCAGGCACTGATCCCCAGGCTTTAGGTCCTTCTGTCTAGATGACCAGGAATAGTCTGCACCTTCCTCTGGTTCATCTTGTTTCTCTAGAGCTAGGTCCTTTCCTATTTCTTTTCTTTACTTTTCTTTCCATAGAGACATTGCTAATGACTAGATACCTGCTAGCTCCTTTAACTCTGTGCCTTCACGTACTTGGCTGCGTTGTCCTATTATATTTAATATCCTGAAGCAGCTTTCCAACTGGAAGCCTGGAAGATTTCAGTTGATTAGGGGAATATTCTAGGGCATATATACTCAGTTGTCGAAAGTGATGCTTTCCCTGGAGGTGCTGGTTCTTGGTACTTCTAATACTATTCTCAAGGGTAGATTTTGTCAATATGCACCATAGAGATGGATGCTCCTTCTCTCCTAAAAAAGTGAGAGTAACATTTTATGTGATCTGGGACAAGATTAATGTCAGAGATAGTAATGGTATTAGAAATATCTAGGGTACCTGGCAGCTCAGGTCCAAACTGTTATAGCAACTATGCTCTTACAGGTTATCCATCACCATAGATGAATATGAGTCCTGTATCAGAGTCCAAGTCCATCTGGTTTTCCCACTGCTTGTCTAAGAAACTTTGCCTTTGGATGAGAAAGCACAGTATGGTTCCCTGTACATTGAGATTCTGTATTTCCTTGAGATGCTCTTCATTTTTCTGTCCAAATGAGGTGAATACTGTGGGATTCTGATGAAGAGGTTGGCTGGTGAGCTTTGCGGGAAGGAGAGCCAGATTTATTCATTTCTTAAAAGATAGACTAAGACATCAGACTCTCATCAGAATATTCGGCTATTCCTAAAAGCCCTAATGACTCCAGAGTTGAAATGCTTTTGATTGATAGGCCCACAACATGTTTAAGAACTTAGAGATCGTGGGTTACAATAATTTGGGTTATGGCAGATGCCTCTATGTATCCAACACCAAATTGTGGTGGTATTCTATTTGCCTTTTGCCTTGAAGAAAGAAAGCATGGGAACTATAGATTGGGAAATATGACCTGGAGGGAACTCTACTTTTATTTTAAAATAATGTTTATTATTAGCATATAATCATTAAGGTAATAGATATTTAGTGCACAATATTTGCAAAATACAGAAAACAAAGCACTCAGATAAAAATCCCATCAGAAAAGGATAAGCACATTCTCTTATAAATCTTTCTGATTCTTCACATATGTATATATAAAAATAGATAATGATATGTAATAACAAATAATATATAAATTTTCTATTAGCTAACTGAATTTTTAACAACAAAAGGAGTTATTTTAGTTTTGTAACTCTGTGTAGACTTTTCCACTATGATATATTGGGCACTTACTCCTCTACTTTAAATATTCATATAAATAATATTAATAGTTGTTTACAAGTCCATAGTAAGAATGTACCATTGTTTGCATAATCAGTCTATCAACATTTAGGCTATTTCCCTAAAAAATATAAGTAATTATTCAGTGCCCATCTTAATAGGGTAAACTTTGAGTATATTTATGGCAATGTCCTCAGATTCCTAGAAGAGGGATTGCTAGGTCAAATTATATATACATTTTTAAGACACTTGGTACATATCAAACAAACTGCTTTCAAGAAAGATTGCACCCACCTGCAGCCCTATCACACTGTATTATCATTACAAAAAATTTTTTTTAAATATTAATTTTGATAATAAAATAGGTAAATAAATTTTAGTCTTTCTCTCCCTCTCTCCCTCCCTCCCTCCTCTCTGAGATATATATATATATATATATATATATATATATATATATATATATATATATATATATATCTCATATATACATATGAGATTATTTATGAGTTTGGCATTTATTCATCTGTGATTTGTATGTACATGTACTTTGAACATATCTTGAACTTATATCTAGTCCAGTGTTCAATTTGTC
Organism: Panthera pardus; assembly: GCF_024362965.1. NCBI lineage: Eukaryota > Metazoa > Chordata > Mammalia > Carnivora > Felidae > Panthera > Panthera pardus. The sequence continues at coordinate 66,122,217 of NW_026526788.1, read as the reverse complement.
TTATTGATATGTAGGAATTATTTATGTTTTGAGGCTAATATAACTGTTTCTTCTCTTAATTCTTTCAAAATTTATTACAGTTATTGTTTATTTTCTAGTTTGCTTAAAGATGATCTTTTTTTCTGTGTAATTATTTTAGAAGTGACAGGAAAGAGACAAAGCTATTTTTTTCTAAAATATCTATTTACAGCTTGAAAACTCAAAGTTCACATGCTGATGTAAAATATAGCATTACAAAATGAGTTTCCACAGAACAGCACGTTTGGCATTTGATTCTTTATCTTTGCCACGTTTCTGGACAAGAGGCACAGCTAATTCACAGCCTATGTTCTCTCTGCCCAACATTTAAAGAGATTGATGTTCTTGCATGCAAACAATATATCTACAGGGAAACTGCTCGTAAAGTCTTTTTCAAGATGGCTAGTGATATAGACTTTGGCAGAAAGAGAAAATTCCAACTATATTGTTTCAAATTCTTCGAGAAATCAGCAGTTGAGGTTTGATTGATGGGCATTTCCCACATCATTTATGCCCAACATCTCTGAAGTTTACTTCCGAAAACTCTAATACGTTTTCCCAGAGGAAATACATAAAGTAATTTTTCAGGTTGTGAGATCTTTTTGGTTCCTGTATCTAATGCAGACAGCAGACAGGCTGGCAAAATGACCAAAAGAAGTATCAGGTATAGAGACAAAAAAGAAAAAAAAAAACCATAAAATCATAAAATTAAAACAAATGAAAAGATATTTTGATTCTTAGCATACAGTCATCTTTAAATACCTTTGAAGTCCTTTTTCTTGTATCCCTAGTGTATTAGGTACTTGATTCTTGCCTTTCAAAATACAAGAGTACCATCAGTTGGAGTTAACCAATCTGGGAGAGAAGTAGAAATTTTTTTTCCTACTGCAAGCTTAAGATCAAATCTACTCTTGTGTAAAATTTTCCCTCAACATCTTACACTGATATTTAAAATTATACAGTGTCATATAAGTAGGGGGTTTTATAGGTCTTCTAAGTAAGTGATCCTAACAAAGAAGATGAAGACTGTGGAAGTGTATTCTTGTCTATCCCAAGTGAATGCAAAATCTTCTTTTCCTCATGGAAAATAAGGAATTTTCCAAATCAGTGGTCAGTACTATGTATCTAAAACTCATGTTGACTTGCTTTTGGAAATTTGTTGTAGCAAAGATACCCCATTTGACTAGTCAGCTGCCTTTGGGACTGCTCCTGGGTTGAGTTTGTATTAGTTCACTGTCATCTTTTGGGTTCCCATTGATTTTTTAGTGGCCAGACTGGTGAACTAAATGGATATAATGGAAAGTACTACCTCTTCCATCATTTAGGTCTTTTTCAGTGCTATTGATTTCAACCTCCCTAATAGGAAAGTTTCTGTTGCTTTCATTTGTTTTTTTTCCTCTGCGATAGCTCTTACCCCATAGGCCAAGGAATCAGTGTGGGGGTTCTGCCAATTACAAGTATGTATAATCTAATTATAAATTCTGATACTATGGAAATGACCCCTGTATATCTTTGGACTCAGCAGATTATCTGTGAGCTGGGCCTAGGTCACAACTGCATTTATAAACTGCAGCTTACTCTTTTTGGGCGAAGCACGATGATACACTTGGGTCCCCAGATATTAATGTCAATGAGAGCCTTGTATTCAGTGGTTTTTGAAATGCTTGGATATACCCCTTCCCCTAGTGGTATGATTCCCTAACTGTATGGTTTTAGTTTCCTTTGGGGCGGATGAAGGAGTATTATGATCATATATGCTTAATGTCATGTTGTGGCTCCTTTCTTCTGGCAACTAGTCTTCTTCAATCAGTTTGTTTTGGGTTTGAGAACTGGCTTTCATCTGGAAACTGGCAACAAAGATTATGACTTTGTTGAGAAAATTTCCCCCAGCCTCCTGGTTATCTGTCTTTGATTTCTTTGGAGCATATAGATTTAACTTAGCACTACAGATTCTATGTTATATGAACCATCCAGAAAACTCTCTGTAGGTCAAGACCACATTGGCTGCTATTCCTAACTTGCTACTTATTTACACTCTGTTTTAATAGCTAAATGCCATCATCTGACCTCTGCTGTTTCAGAACCTTATCATTTTCATTGCTATAAGTGAGAATAGTTCTATAATAGCATCTCCTACCATTAGTTCTGGCCTCCAAGAGACAGCTACTCATATCTCATTTCTCCTTTAACAGCTCTCAACTTCCATATGCATCACATTCAGGCTCACAGCCAAGTGATTATTGGACATTTGTTGGCAAAATATAGGTAAGCTTAAGCAGAGTTGGGGTTGGCACCAGAACACAGAGGCACTTGACATCAGTGGTATTTATAAATGAGTGAACATAAGGAATCATAGAATCTAGCTGAGTAAAAGGGTGAGGGTGAAAGTCACGAGGTGAGGAACAAAGAGGAGGCAGGAGTAGGTGATTCGCAGTGAACATTGTGGATCATTGTCAGGGCTTTGGATTTTATTATATATGGAATAGTAGTCATTAAAGTGTTTTAATATGTATGCACAAATTCATGAGATCTAAGAATAGAGATCAATTCATTCTTTAGGACACTTTACCTTTGGGGAATTACTTGGCCAACAGTGGCAGTGAAGGAATGGAATAGTATGGGAAGTAGTGGGAAGGTTTCTATGACTGGAATAAAGGTAACCAGGGCAGGGAGGAATGGGAATGAAGGAAATTAAGCAAGAGAGGTAAACCTGTGGGGCATATAATGAGAAAGGCTTTAGAGAATCCTTGCACAGGGCATGCTTGGGAGCAGTGAGACAAATGACTTTCCTTTCCTTACTTTTCACCATGTGTTGCCATGGAGTCATGCAGCATAATCAGAAACTGAGGGGAACTAGTGTTTAGATAGATGCAAAGACACATGTTTCAAGATCCTAAATCATTTTAACATTTTTAGGGTCCTGAGTCAGAAGAAGATGCATGAGTGGGGGTCAGTAATGACTCCACTTCCTTGATACTCGTATCTGTTACTTTTTACGCCACTGGCTGAGGCTCTGTGAGCTGGCTTCCTGATGAGTCTTTAGTACAATGTAATATTTGGCACTTCTCCAATTCTTGTTCAAACTGTAGCAAATATATTAAGAGAAATGGAGGAAAGGGTGATGTCACATAAAGTAAAGCTGAGTATGTGCATATGGAACTGTTGAAAGGGATTTAAAAGAGGGCATTTTAAGAATAAATCAAAATTGGGGTGCCTGGGTAGCTCAGTTGGTTAAGTGTCTGACTCTTGGTTTCGGCTCGGGTCATGATCTCACGGTTCGTGAGTTTAAGCCCCACATCGGGCTCTGTGCTGACAGTGCAGAAGCTGCTTGGGATTCTCTCTCTCCCTCTCCTTCTGCCTCTCCCCCACCTGCCCTCTCTGTCTCTTTCTGAAAAATAAATAAATAAGCTTAAAAAAATAAATTAAAAATCACGATTCCATATCACTGTCTTCCTTCTAAAATAGCTTTAGCCTCCTTCCATTGTAAGCTCTGCTTTCTATTCATAGGTTTGAATGATTGAGAGTTGGATGATGTAAGGCAGGTATATAGCTCAGTATTTACTAATAACCTGATGTGAACAGAATCTTGTATTGTTACTAATTTTTGCATCACCTCCATAAGGACAGAGGTTGTGTTGGTACATTTTGGGACTCATTATTGTGTACTGTGCAGATATAGACTAAGCCCAATGACAGTCCATGGAAAGACCTTACTGAGAGCCTCAGTGTCTATGCCAGGGGACCATCCTTGATTTGGAAATAGAAAGATGCTGAAGACTCAGTTCCTGCACTTAATGTCTCACACATCTATGTGAGCATTTTGTAGGTAGCCTCAAATCTGCTTTTGAAATTAGGTGAAATACAAGTAACTTTGTATGTGTTATTAACATATGTGCGATTATGGTATGGCCTTTACTAAAAACCCAGCAAAGAAATTGATGGATTCTTCTAATCTCTCCATCTCTAGAAGTGCCTGGTCTTCAGAAGCCCTTAATAAATATGCATTGTAAAAGAGTTGCCTTGCTGTGAAGATAAAGTATACATACATGCTAAAATTAAATAACATCATAAAATACATATAAAAGATAAATAGAACAACAAATAAGTAATCACAAATACTTATTAAATTGAATTGTTAAGGTTTGTTAAAAAATAGAATGCTTAGTCAATTTCCTTATATATCTTTCCATTATATATGTTAACAAAGCAAGTACAAACCCAGAAAATGTCCTAGAGTACTTATGGAGAAACATGAAAATGTGAGGGGGTGCATTTGTTTTCTGGGCAAGGTCAGGATGTAGACTACAATTCTTCAGCTTTTGTGGAATTGTATGATTTACACCTTGGGAAATAAGTACCTGCCTTCTGCCAAGTGGTTAATAAAGGGACAGGGTAGGGTAGACTTGGGTAGTAGACAATCGTGGATCAAAGGGTCAACATCTGGTTTGCAACAGATACTTGTTTTGAATTCAGGCGTGTCTATAGAAAGCTTAAATAGGATGAAACATTGTGAAAGGATCCGCTCCCAACATTAATAATAACAACATCTCACCAGACACCAGAAAGCCATTCTTCCCTTATCTCATTCTGTCACTTAAAATAGATTAGCTTTGCTTTCAAATTTCTCCCTTGGAGTTTCTGGTGGTTTTGACATTTTGCTAGCTGTTCTTTTAGAACTGCTTTTTTTGCATAAGAAAAGAAAAAAGGTCCTTAGTGAAACAGAGTAGCTATGGGGTCAATAGCTTTGCTGAGGAATATGCAGTGTAAACCAAACCACCTCTCTCCAAAGCACTCTCATCTCTTCTGTAACAACTTCACTATAGGATCAGTTGCTCGCTAATGCTTGGAAGATGTCTTATTTTATATCCACATGGACATTAACACAGGCCAAGCATTGGCTACAAAGCAGATATCATAGCTAGCATCAACTATGAGACAGTGGTAGATAATGAAGTGACGAGAAGTGGGGAAAGGGAGACAAATTGACTTGTATAAATCTTAATTCATTTTGTTTTACCTGCTGTTATTCCCTATTTTATAGATGGGAGAAAACAACAACAAAACTGAGGACTTATGACTGTAGCCAAATATATCCATACACCAGACACATCTTTTATCCCCAAATCCAGTGTATGATCTATGGGCTACATCAAGTTGCTTCCAACTGCAAGTTGATATAGATACCAACTTCTATAAAAGTTGCTTCCAACGGTTACTTGGTTTGTCTAATCTATAGCACTTTTCTGTGAACTTCAAAAAAGTGCTTGAACCCCTCTTTTTCATGGTAGCTTCTTCCCAGATAGCAGAACACTACCACAAAGCTGTTACAGTATCTTTCTGGGCTGTTCTCTGTGCTCCACTGCCCTATGGTTCCCAAGGCTGGAAACCTGGGGTATTTTCATGTGCAGAGAATTGATTTGGAAACCTCTAGAATCAATGAGATTCTTTTCTTTTCTTTTTTTTTTTTGAATCAGTGAGACTCTTTTCACTGATGCAACTCAGTTTATTCATTACATGTATTAAAAAAATGGACACATTTCCTTTGCTTTGCAATTTGATGACCAGAGCCATTATTATAAATGTATCCCTATATCTTCCAACAACTTTTATGAATATAATAAAATGGTAAAACATTGCATCCCATATGTCTTAGAGATATCTACTTCTTGGTACCACTGTATCTCTGCTTTTCTCTACCTTTCTCAATGATCACCTATTCAGGCATATAAGAGGTAAGCAACAGGCAAATTATAGATGCTGGCTGTGCAGGACTTCCAAAGACTGCAAATGTAATTCTGTTAGGTTTCCAGGGACAAACATGTCATGAATAAAATCTATATAGATCAAAGAGTTGAATGACACAGGTAAAGGGGGTGTTTTGGCACCCACCTATAGCTCACTGACAAACTACAGTTCTGAGATACTGAATGATTTCTATAATCATTTTCTAGCTCTGTGTAAAAAATTTTAAATCAATTATTTTATATTTGCACAATTGTGTCAAAACTGACATTGGCAATTCTTTTTAGATGTGTCATTGTCTCTGGGTTTAGCCATGCGAACTTTGAGTTTGCCATGTTTCAAGTCTCATTTCCTAAATACACAGAGTATTTGTTCTATAGGGATCATTGTGCAAATGATGTAGTGAGGAAGTGCTCTCAGGTGAAACCAGTAAAAGAGCAAAACTCAAAAGTAAAAACAAAAAACCAAGAAAAAAAAGTGCAGAAGCAGCTGGGTAGACATGTTTCAGGAGAAATCCAGCTTCAGCTTGATTCTGTAAGCTTGGTTCTGAAACTGTGTAATCTGCAATCTATGACAGTATATAGTCCCACCTCCCTCCTATGGTCCTGACAAGTAAGCAATCATACTTCATTCAGAGTTCCTTAGTTTTTACCTAATGTCCTCTTTCTGTTTCAGGATCTCATACAGGATACTACATTGCATTTTAGTGGTTATGTCTCCATAGGTTCCCCTTGGTTATTAGAATTTATTAGATTTTCCTTGTTGTGGTGACCTTGAGAATTATGAAGAGTACTGGTTTGTATTTGTAGAATGTACTTCTATTTGGATTTATCTGATGTTTTTCTCATGAACGTCTCATGAATGTGTGTGGGGTTTGGGAAGAAGATCACAGAGATGAGGTGCCATGTTAATTACATCATATCGGGGGTACCTATTATCAACATGATGACCATTGTGGATGTTGACCTTGATCACCTGGCTCAGGTGATATTTGCCAGGTTTTTCCTCTGTAAAGTCATTCCTCCCACCTTTTCTCATACTGTAGTTTTTAGAAGGCTGCTTAAATCTATAAAGAGAATACATTTTTGCTTCCTCTTCAATCAATGGTGCCCTTTTTTTTTTCATAGACACTTAGAAAAACCCTAAATCTGAAAGACAAACAAGGGTCAGATCCAGCAGGATCGGGTGAACAGTGTTGAGGATTTTGAATTTTGTCCCAAGAACAAGGATAGTCATTTTGGGGGAGTGTGAGGTTAAGCAGGGGAGTGACATGATAAGAGATGTCCATGAGGATCTGGAGACCATGACATTAAATCTGCTTAAATAGCACAGAGCTTGATTATGACGAATGCATATCCACCTTTAGCAAAATGAATAACACTTATATGAATGGAAATCCTAGTTCTGGATTTTTTTTCCAAACAAAACCCTGAGACATTATTATATTTTTTATGGCACCCATCTAGAAACTCTACTCTTGATGACCTTGACAGGTGAAGTTGGGAAGAGTTTGGCTGTGTTTTGGCTCTGAAGACTGTAGAATCCCCTTGTGAGCTGCTTCTGTATCCTCTTGTTACTTCCCTCAGATATTCACTTCTTTGAGAACCCAAACTGCAAAAACAGATGGACCTGGGAGGGGTGAACTTGGAGTCTGGAGGCTGGCAGGGTTCTGTGGAAAAGCAACAGCTATGAGTTCGGAGAAAGTTAAGCTGCCTTCACCTTCCCTCTCCGTCTTTCCTCAGGACTCTTCAAGTTCTGGAGGTTAACATGGGTAGCTATGGAGAGATTTTTAACTGGATTAAATATCAGTTTACTTTAATGGCAGCAATTAGAGAATTGGCCAAATCCATAGAGATTCTTGAGGCACAGAAAGAATTAGAAATTAATGTAGGAATTTACTGTTGTTTCTAGGCTGCTGCCACCACCTTAAACCCACTCTGAGGAATCTCCACATCTCCCTTTCCCAACGGAACTTTCTTTTAGTGTTTTTGCCAACCCCTCACCCCTACACGCATAACTATTCTTTTTCTTTAGTGTGTTTGTCACTGTCTGCCTCTTCTCCCAACAACCCCAACTTCATCCTTATTCCAACTCATCTACCCCAACCACTTTCCTCTCTCTCTCTTCCCCTCCCTTTCTCCCTTCCTCCCTTCTTCCCTCCCTCCCTCCTTCTTTCCTTCCTTCATTTCTTTCTAAAATTCATTCATTCTTTCTAAAATTCTATTGATTGCTTTATGGAGGTGAATTGAATACATGAAAATGTATGAAGGTATTGTAGATGATAATTTTATGTCAAGAAAAACTTCCTAAGAGTCATCTCCTTTATGTGGTGAAACGAGTCTCCCAGGAGGAATAAAAGGCCAATCAGTTCAGTTATTTAAAACTCAACTCAACAAAATAACCAAGGATATGCGACCAGGAAGGCCCTAGCCTCAGCCATACTGGAATGAAGAAAATGAGCCTAACAGGATTTTTTTTCCTCTTCAGCTCAGTTTTTTTTTCTAGGGTGAGTTGTAACTTCTACTGAAATGAGCTGTGTCTACCCTTAGAAAGATCACTGCTTTCCTGTTGGCCAAATTCATCAGAAACTAAAATAACAACAATAAAAAATTCACAATGCTCCTCTCAAGAAGAAAATTGTTCTTGTAAAGAAACCTGTTCTTGTGGGTAAAAAATTGAACTTGGTATTGAGGTACCTCAGTTTTTAATCTAGGCCTGTTCCTGATTTCATGATCAGGAGATATAATACTTCTGACGCTTCAGGACAAAATTTCCTGGTTATATATCACTTCCTGGAGTGTCTGGGTATATATATATATTTTTCCATAGTGAGTAAAGCAGTAAAGTTTTCCCCCCAAAACATCAGTTTTCCTAATGCAAGTTTATGGCAATTTCACTGAGGTCTACTTATTATTTTTTATATACTAGCCCTGTAGATCATTGCCTAAATCTTTTAGCACAAAGTAGGAAATAAAAACATTGCTATACTGGGGCAGTTTAGTGGCCTTACTGCCTAGCACTTGAGGGTAGGGCTAATGGAAAGGTGTTGCTATTTCCTATGTTATTCCTTGATCTTCCTGAAACTTAGATAAAAACTTATTTTGATTCCATAAACCAATAGGACCTCCTCATGTGATGCAAATTTTAAGAATCTTTTTTACAAGTATCCTCTTAGTTGATCTCTTTAATTTGGGTATTATTAACTTTATTTTATTGAAGAAGGTTTTGGAGTTGAAAGGGAAAATAATTTGCTTACTGACACTGGTATAGCAAATCATAGGGCTGAAACACAGTCCTGGCTCTGTCTCCAAAGCTCCGTAGTTTTCTCATTACACCACCCTGCCCTTCTCAAGCCTTTTTGGGACCTTAGCTTAGGAACATACAGTGATGAGCTTTATAGGCCGAATGCCCCCTATCCTCTCTATATGTCTGATCAAAAACTCCACATGCTGTTTTAGTCAGTTTCCAAAGCTCCTCGTCTACATGTAATTTTTCATTCAAAGGGAAGCAAATGCAAATTCTTTTGGAGTTTATGCCTCTAATTTGAACAAATTAATCCTCTACCTGAATAGCCAAGAATTGGATCCATTCTGCCTACTATTTTTTTTTTTTTTAGGTCCCTCTTACCCTGGCATCCTTACTCAACCTCATCTACCTCAGCAGGCCAGAACATCTAATGGTGTTTGACTCAGCTTTGAGAAAGCAGCTTTTTGGAGTAACAACTTACTCTTGATTAGGTTTAATGGGAAAATCAAGCAACCTACACACTCACTTTTTTGTGGGATAGGGCCTGTTGTCGTCTACAGGTTTATTAAGCTTCTTGGCCAATTCTAAGGGACACCAAAACTCAAAATTCTGACCATAAGGATAATAAGGAGTAGAATAAGTAAATTGATGAACCCAAAATAAATCTCTGAGTATTATGGATATAGCACAGGAGAAAAAAGGGTACGTCAGATACAGAACTTAATATGCCTTTCACTGAATGCCTTTCAAAGATGAATTGCTCTGTGTTCACTTCTCATGTTGCCCTGAAAAGCATGGGTTTCTCTTCATCACCCGCATAAGTTATCTGTGTGTAGCATCACCATCCCTGAATTAATATATTAATATAGTCATATGTCTTTAGCTATGTATTAGTTCCTGTCTTGTTGGCCCTCACTTTCTGAGTTGCAAGTCCCTGCTATTAAATCTTTAGTTCAGGAAACTAAATAAATAAAAAGAAAGAATGCTTCTTCCATTGTTTGTCTTGCAGTTTCCCTACTGTTGTGATTCTCTGAGAAAAAGGCTGACTTTCTAGAAATCAGCCTCACCAACATATCTGGAAACCCAGAGGCCAGAGCAGAGTTAATCAGCAGGCAATGCCATGGGTTTCTCCAGAAGAAGCTAGGAGATAGAGAGTTTGTAGCTGGTACAGTAAGGCTGGACCTATGGTAGTAGTCGTACTGGTAGCAGTTGAGTGAAAATAATTCTAATAATAACAATGATAGCCACTTTTTACTGCTAAACACTATAATAAATGTAGTAACATATTGTCTCACTGAAAACTCATAAAAAGTCCTTCAGGCAGATCCTGGTTCTCTATTGTTTAGATGAGAAAACTGAGGCTTTGTCAGGATCTCGTGATCTATACCACTCTTCACAGTGCGATTCATGACCAAGGTGAAAGGGATATCAATGAGCTGTGTATCCAGTGCTCAATGTTGATGGTATTTATCTTGTTACTCTCACTTCCTCCATACTTCATGCCCTGCTGCATTGTGGTTGACGCATTATATCTCTTCTGTCCTTTGCAGGTGTAGGTAGGGAAAGCCAGGAATACTAGCCAGTGCTATTTGTCCTCTAGTTCACTAAACTGTTTACAACATCTGTAGATTTTTTACCTCCCTTGTAAGAAGCAGTGTGAAATAGCAGAAATGGGGTAGGACTTTGGGTTTGGTCATCTTGACCTCTTATCTTCCAGTTTGTGGTGTGACCTTGGGCAAGATAGTTTACCTCCTAGATAACAACTTCCTTACCTTAAATGCAGGGATTGAGTGAGATCATTAAGATTCTTGTCTGCTACGGAATTGTGTTTCTGTGTTTCTTTTCAGTCATTTATTTTCCTTAAACAAAAGCTATATGAACAAGAGATTGGTATTATATAGTCTCAGACTTCTCTTAAGGATAAGTTAGGTCTGGCTCAATGCCACACTGATTGCCGTATGAAATCAATGTGAGTAGTTTTCTTTTAATATATCCTGAATCAACTTGAAAAAATAAACCAAGGAAAACTAAGGCTTCACCTAATAGGTAATAGGTTTTTGTTTGTTTGTTTGTTTGTTTTATGTCAGAGCAACAGTGGATCATAGGCAAAACATAGGTTTTGCCAAGAAACACCTGTGTCACAGTATAATAACTTTCAAAAAGTTAAAAACATGACTGTCATATAATATATAGAAATCTGTATGTGTCAAAGATTATCCAACTCATTAATGAGGAAACCAGCAATATGGTAAAGCTGGTTCAAAGAATACTTGAGGAACAGAGACTTGTCTGTCAATAAAGACATGATAAAATAAGTTTGCAAGTTAGACACAAATGCTAGTTTTCTACAGAGAAATAAAACCATAACATTTGGGGTCATCTTTTCTATTGGACAAGAATCACTTGCATTCCTATCAGACAAATATCTAGAAGTTAGCATGTAACTCAGTGTCAATCACTATCAATCAACAATAAATTAGTTAAAGTTGTTTTCTAGGAAGATAATAGTTGTGTGGGCTTGGTTGATAATGATTGACTATTGAAAGGACACTGCTGTCTTTGGGTTTTATTTTCATGTTCTGGATAAATTTTATTATGAATTGAATACCTGTTAAATAACATTATTTTTCTATACCTAAGATTCAGCATCTATAAAAGAAGTAAATAATAATCATTTTATAGGGTGGCTGTTAAAATTACATAAGATAATATGTATAAACCATGAATGTATATACCAAAACCTAGTATTTTCTGCTTCTTTCTTTTCGATTTTGAAGGTAGCTACACTCAAAATGTCAGTAATTATCAGATTTTCATGTAGTGTCCTTGTATTCCAAGCTTATGCCAAATAGCCCTTTGAATCTTCTACTCCAGAAATCTCAAAGAAACATAAGAGAGAAAAGCAGTAATGGGTATACCTATTCCCCACTCATACATTATTATTAAGCAATAAGCTGTGTGTGTGTGTGTGTGTGTGTGTGTGTGTGTGTGTGTGTGTAGGGGGAGCAGAATAGAATTCAAACTTTTGATAAATATTGATACTTTTAGTTAGCTGTTATTAATTTTACTAATTTAAATATATTTCTGGCAAGAGTCTATATCTCATGCATATTGCCAGATGATTCTCTATTAGGTGTTAACATCCTGATTAGGTCTCATTTGGATAGATGTGACTTCTGTTATTTCATGCATAGACCCTAACTTACAGGTAAACCAAAAACATCTTACAGTCCTTTAGGTGTTAAGTCTCATAGCATTTAAATATTATTTATTCCTGCAAAAAGCCAATCACTGCAACCACTGTGTCTAAGATAAGAGAGACTTGAACCTCCTGTAACAGACCACACTGCCCCTGGTTTATAATGAGTATGCTCTTCTTTTTTTTTTTTTTTTAATTTTTTTTTTCAACGTTTTTTATTTATTTTTGGGACAGAGAGAGACAGAGCATGAACGGGGGAGGGGCAGAGAGAGAGGGAGACACAGAATCGGAAACAGGCTCCAGGCTCCGAGCCATCAGCCCAGAGCCTGACGCGGGGCTCGAACTCACGGACCGCGAGATCGTGACCTGGATGAAGTCGGATGCTTAACCGACTGCGCCATCCAGGCGCCCCATGAGTATGCTCTTCTTAAAGTACCTCCTGCCAAGATGTCTTTTCCCCAGTTATGAGCACAAGCAATGATCAGGTGGTCACCACGTAGTCAAGGGATTGACCTTGGAAATTTCTCCGGGGTTCTTTCCTCATTGTTATTTTAAATTTGAGTTTCTTTGTATCAAATTATTAATGGTTATAGAAAAGCACTTCCAATAGAACTTTTTGGGATTGCTAGAAATATTGAATGTCTGCACTGTCCAATATGGTAGCCATGAGTTGCATGTGATCATTGAACAGCTGAAGTATGATTAGTGAAACTGAGGAAATAAATTTGTACTTTACTGTACTTTATTTTTTTTTAACGTTTATTTATTTTTGAGACAGAGAGACAGAGCATGAACGGGGGAGGGTCAGAGAGAGAGGGAGACACAGAATCGGAAGCAGGCTCCAGGCTCTGATCCATCAGCCCAGAGCCCGACGCGGGGCTCGAACTCACGGACCGCGAGATCGTGACCTGAGCTGAAGTCGGCCGCTTAACCGACTGAGCCACCCAGGCGCCCCTACTGTACTTTACTTTAAATTCAAATGTAAAGAGCTCTCTGTGGCTAGTGGCTCCTGTGCTGAACAGTGCAGTCTTGCAGTCTTAGAGCTGGAGTTCACAATACACCTTGTTAGATATTAGGGGATAGAGCCTGTTTCTCTGCCCCAAATCGATCAATCAAGCAAATACACTCTTTGACAACAAGATTTATACCTTATATTTCTGTATAACCATGCAATTTCTTCTGTATGAAATGTTCTTGGGAAGACTTCTGCTTCTAAGATGGAGTGAATACACTTCTATTTCTCCCACTAAGTACAATTAAAAACTTTTCTTTTGTGGTCATTATTTTTATCAATCTGATAAAGATGACAGACCAGTAGACAAATCATTACAATAGTTTTTGATAAATGAAACTCATTATCGAATAGCATTTTACACGCATGATACTAGTAAATATTCCTTATGATTATTGAGGAGATTTTACTGCTCCCTCTATCTGAAGAGAGATCAGTGACTATCTACTGAGATAGTCCTTGAGGTGAACCTTGAAGTAAGAGAGTTTACAGAATAGACCCCGAGTGTGAGAGAAAAAAACCATTTCTCACCAAGGGGGAATAGCATGTGCAAAGACCTGACAGCATTAAGTAGTTTGTGGAATTGTGCCTTTACTGAAGTCATAGAAGGACTATGACTTGTTCAAGGTTCTGAAATTGCTTCAGCCGCAGAGCTTAGGATGGAGGTCAGTTTTCTTTCCACAGCATCTTTTTCCCAATTGCAAGTGTACAGGCTCTTCCTAATTTACCAGTGTAAGTTCCTCGAATGGAATGATGCTTGACCAGTTTCCAAGTTTCCAAATGGGTACTTAAAACAAATCATGTTTATTATTCTTGATTACGAGCCACACTATCAGATTGCAACAGGTCATATAATAATATAAAATGCATTTGGAACAAAAACACTTACATGAGGTATGGAATTCAGATAATATAGCACATCTTTACTTTTTCTGCCCTTTATGATCTCCTGGAAGCTGTGGTAGATTGTTTTTTGTAACCTGATTTTATGTGACCATTTATCTTCCCTTCCCTCAATTTCTGTCCTGCCCTCAATTTCAGAAGTGAGGGAGACAGACCCTTTTGATACAATCTGAGTCTGTGCAAACTAGGCCAGGGCCTAGGTCATGAAGGATGACCCATTTATAATTACATTCAAACCATTTCCCTGGTGGGCCCCAATTGAATTTTTGTAGATAAGCTTCATGTACCAATCAATTAGCTCAGCAACTTAGTTCTTTTATCTCTCCCTCCCCCACCTCTACCTCCCAGAAACTGGCTGAATACTACAGTTCCTGGCCAGTGCAGATTGGTCTCATTCTGGCAGGTCTGCTAACTTCCATACTCTTGGAAAGAAATGCTGTCTGTCATTGATTCTCATAGAAACACATATAGCCTTAGTAGACGTGGAAGCTACCAAACTTGTTTTGAAGCCCCCCCCCCCCCCCTTTAAAGTAAACAGCTCAGTAAGTTCTAACCTTGTTATTCACACTTCCAAGTAAGTCAGTCTAGTCAAATTGCTTTCCTCTATAGCTGTGGTTCTCAAACATTAACAAGCATCAGCATCTCCTTGCAGTTGGGTGCTCTCAGAGTGTCCAGTTCAATAGGTCTCACCTGAAGCCTGAAAATATGCATTTCTAAAGAATTCTCAGACACTGCTGAAAAAAAAATACTATACTGTGAGAACCACTGCACTCTTACCTGATTACATGGAGAAATGAATGACTGATAGTTAGGTAGTTATAGCTTTCCCTGGGTGCACTTGGAGTATGAAAGTTTCACTGGGAGGAGGTGGAACAAAGGGGGTTAGAGAAGGCCTAGATCAACCTTTCTCCCTGGTGACAACCAAAAGCTAGATGGGTAGTCACTGGGTTGTGGAAAGTAAGTGGAAAACAAAGGTCAATGCTGTGTTTCTACCTTGCTGTTGATCTATTTAGAAAATTTCATTGACTGAAGGCTGTGGGCCAGTTACTGAAATTCATTCTTTTTGAATGCTCTATGAGAATGCATTTGAGCCCTCTAAATGTTGTCCCTTTGGCAGCTATCACTGAAGCTTTTTCTATAGAAGGAACTGAGACACTTCTGGAGGGAAGATGTTTTTGCGTCCTGGTTCCAGTGTGCCTGCTTGGCAGAATTCTGCAGAATTCATGATTTCTAGCAACAGGCTCCTGCATTGCATGGCAGCAAACAGCACCCAGGTGCTAGCAGTTAACTGACATCCCCTCAGGCTGTTTTATTAGAGACTGCCTCCAGTGAGGCATCTCCCCAGGAGCAGTTTTCCCTAGCACTGTAATGGGCACATTCCCAGCAAGTTTTATTGGTGGAGCACCACAGTGACTTCTCTACTATTCTGTGGACCATTGCAGGGCCCTGTCAGTAAGGTCCAAATCTCATCCCTGGGTTAGGTCTAGGGGTGGGGGGTGGGTACTCTTCTTTGGGACTTCTACCTCTGTCTTTGAGGGTAGTGGCAGTTTCCTATAACTACCTGTGTTCCTCACAGTTTTATTTACCTTTTATTAGTCAAGACCACATAACTCAAATTCCTTGTTATTGTTAACAATTCTTTCTTTTTAATGGTTATTTACTTTTGAGAAAAAACACAAGTGGGGGAGGAAAAGAGAGAGAGGAAAACTCAGAATCTGAAGTAAGCTCCAGGCTCTGAGCTCAGAGCCTGACGTGGGGCTCAAACTCATTAACTGTGAGATCATGACCTGAGCTGATGTTAGACAGTTAACCGACTGAGCCATTCAGGCGCCCCAACAATTCTTTCTATTAAACTTTACCTGTTCAAATTACTTTGTGGTTTCTCTCTCCTGATTGGACCCAGATGGACACAGGTGAGGAAAATGTTCTTTCTAGTGCTATCCCTTTATCTTTTTATCTTCAGAAACTCAGAAGCATTTGGAGGAAGGTCCCAGGTTTCCTTGGCAACATTTGTTTCTTCCTGTTCTTTTAGCGCAAGCAGCGTCCAAATGCATATTTCAGTGTCCTCTGTTTCAGGTCCAAGACTTGTAACCTGGAACCTGTCAGCATGTTTGTTTCTTGAATGTAGATTCTAGCCTTTTCCACTTCCAATTTTTTGTAGGTCTGTTTGTAAGCTTGGGTGCCAAGAATTTACATACTGTACTAAACATTAATTGAGTGCTCATTTTGTGAAAGGCACTGTGCTAAATGTTTTTATATGCATTATCTTATTTATTGAATTGTATCTATACAAATACCCCATAGAAAGATACTTTTTATCTTTAAAGATGTGGAAACTGTAGCTTAAAGTGAAGAAATTATCTGCCCAAGTTATTATAGAATTTAAAATACAGAACCCACTGTACTATAAAGACTGAATCCTTTCCATCTGTGTTTTGGGGATGGAGTCTATTATTCTATCAATGGAGTCCCTGTTTCCAAAGTAAGTGTGTGTGTGTGTGTGTGTGTGTGTGTGTGTGTGTGTGTGTATCCATATGCAAACATGCATGGGTATCTTAGAATAAAGAAGAGGTGATCTCACCCTAAGGAATTTAGCTTCTGACCATAAATTGAATTTCCTTTTCAAGATCTGTCCTTTGGCCCTCACCAGGGAAGAAATAGCCTCTCATTTCAATCTTTAATAGGAAAACATATCCCTAGCCTGAAGTTTATTAAGAGTGTTCTAATAGTGGGCAAGATTGATGGCTTATCATAAGGTATTCTTTCCTCTCTGAAAGCGAGAGGAGAGACTGTTAAGGGGAATGTAGTTACAATCAAAGAAGGGGCTATGAAAATTAGGTGACATCTTTTTACTTACATACCTGTTCCTTTCATGGTTCCTGACTCCTCCATCTAATCAAGGCAGAGGGCTCATTGTTTGCAAGGTCTGGATGAATGATTCATTAGCACACCACCATTTCATGGCCTGGGATGAGAATTATAGCAGGTTGGTGCTGAATTTTTAAAATTTCCTTAAAATTAAGTAATGCTTTTAAGGGTTTTATTTATCTGCTATGTATGAATCAGAGGACAGGAAATAAATGAATTATTGATTGTAGGCTTTTGGATTAGAAGAGGGCTGAGTGAAACTTGGTCTTACCATTTTATCAGTTAAAAGAATATAAGTAGACTTAATGTTTTGAGCTTCAGTTCACTCATCTGTAGCATGAAAATAGTAACTCATTATTTTTTAGGAAAAATTAAGTGGAAAAAGAATATAACCTGTTCTTGGCACATAGCCAAACTCTGATTAATGAACAGAATCTAACATATAAATAATAATCCCCTCCACTTATTTACTCTTTGACATTTGTAAAACACATTCACATCACATTATTCCATCCTCATAACCACCCCTTCAGCTGGGCAGATATTATTATCTCCACTTGCTCATGTGGCTTATAAATAAAATGAATGATATATCTAGATTTACCCTCTGGAGCTTTTGATCTGCTGGGTAGAAAAGATAGAGATTCCCCAAGGCCTATAAGATGTAGTCGAACTACTCAAATCTATTCATGGGGCAAAGTATCTGTAAATGTGATGGTCTCTATAGAATACCTTGAGGCTAAATAAATTATCTTAGTTTGTAACATTAATAGGTTATAGATTATAGTAGTCATTAATGTGAAACTTTTATGAAGGAAAAATACATAACTGCAAATAATTCAATCTGTTGTCTTAGTTTTTTAATGAGCATTGGGAAAAACACATTATTTTCTCAATTTTAACAGTAAAATATCTTGGTCAAGCTCTTGTGTGAATAGCATTTTGAAACTTCTTGGTGTAAGGCAAGGGCATACGGGTAGACATTACCTGTGGCAGGAGATCTGCCACATGAAAAGGAAGGAAAGGTTATAACTACTGTGGTTGTCACTTGGTCTATTCATAAATATTATATTCTTATCCTATTTGACATGTTGCCAGATGGTACTTCCCTTCCTCCTCCAAAATGGGTACAGCTTTGTGACTTTCTTTGGCCAGTGAAATATACGTGATATGTAATGACCAAGTGTTCATAATTGCCTATGATTTACCTATTGGGTTAGATTGACCAAACTTTCGTCAGTATCCTCTCTTCCCCATAGAACCCTAAACTGTGGCTTGCCCCCAAGGTTAAGCAACAACTCAAGTGCAGAATATAGCTTTCCACCCTTCCACTCCTTATTTCGAGAATCAGCCCACTACAGGGAAGAACATTTCCTATTGAACCACCACAGTCATGCTGTTTGCTGGTCCCCACTGATTGCTGCCTTCCTCAACAGTATTCTTGCCAGCCCTTTCCAACTCTCCTTGTAAAAGAAAAGCCCTTTTCTGCTTAGTTTTGAGATACTTACAGATCTGGAGATTGGAGTAGAGAATGCTCTATTGCAATAGTCATCTTGAAAAAGTCTGACCTCAGTTAAGTCTGGATTTGTTTTTTTGTTTGGCAGAGGTTTTGTGTTGAGGAATGATAAAATGTAAGTGATAATTAATCCTTTTGTGGTGCTGCCTTATTTTTACTGATGTGATCACATATAAAATAACCGGGATGTGTGAGTGAGTGAGTGAGTGTGTGTGTGTTTGTGTTTTGAGAGAAAGAGACTGAGAAACATAGAAAGAGAGAGAGGGATAATGAGAGAGAGGGAATGAACATGTTTTATATGTCTTGGTACTTTGTTTTTCTACTGAAAAATTATAGCAACATTTACTGGGCATTTACTATACTGAGCTGCTGAAAGGGCATCATCCCATAAATTCTGACAAAAACTCTATGAAGCATGTCCCAGAGATATCTCCAACTCACAGGTCTTAAGAAACCAAGACTTACAATATTTAAATGTACTTACCACGTTTTCACAATTAATAAGTTGCAAATCTGTCTGATGATAAAGTTCATGCTTTTAATACCCACACCACATCACTTTTCTCCGATTCTCTGTATCATGTTTATTACTAAATTTATTGAGTTAAAATATCATATTCTTATTTAGCAAGAATGGATTGAATTAGGTGAATGTACTGGACTGGTGTAGACACAGGGGAATTCAAAAAGATAAATGCACCTGGATGTTTTTAAGGGGTTTGCATTTTGAAGAGTACATGAGATATAAATAAGTAATTCTAAAAAGAGGCAGGTTATACATGACATAGACCAAGGATAAACAAAGACTATGGGAGTCCAGAAGAGGATAGAATTCTTTCAGGTGTTGGAGGAAAACCTTTTAACTGTGCTTTTACAGTGCATAAGATCGGCCGAAATGAAGGTAACAGTGTAATCATGAAACTGAGACTCCATGAAGAACCTTCAATAGAATGTTTAGAAATTGGGTTTGATCCATAAGATTGTCATTGAAAATGAACTCAGGGTAGCTTATAAAATTTAATTTATAGGTGCATGGTAGTTAAAATGGCTGTAAGATGAAATGAGCTGGTTCTGGAGAGATGACAAGAAATTGAATACATTGTAAAGTACCATGCTACCTCAGCGTCCCAGGGGATGGCTGAATTAAATAGCTGTGGCAGATCCAAATCCCTGATGACATTTTTGAAGTAGATGTTTAAATTTTCCTGTTAGCTATGTTTAATACATAGATACAGATTTTAGCCTCTCTAGACAGTGCACAGAGAGGAAAATGGCCTCTGTAGTGTGTGATTTAAATACGGCCCCAACCCACGTTGGTTGCCACATGCCTTTGACACCCCACACAGGAAAGCACCAAGGTTTCTCTCAGGAACGGTGTTTGAATTATCTGCAAACAGATAGAAAACAACCAGCTCCTGTAAGAATCTGTACTTGTCCACTGTGCAAAGTAAGGGAATCTGATGATACTCTGAAGAGGATATAGTACCTTTGACTCATTGCTTTGAATTTACTTTGATAATGAACCTTTGCCTGGGGAATGTCTGAAATACAGATTTGGAGCTGCCAATGAAGCCACTGGTGGGCCTTTGGTGGAAATGCTACCTGTTGGTGTCCAGATTGTGTTATTTATTCTCATCTCTTCTCTAGTGACCCTTCCTTCACCTCACAAACATCTTAGTGCTTTAAGTCTAAAAGGAAAGATTGTGTTTTAGTGGATGTGATGTCTCTTACCAGTTCCTGACCAATATCAGTGAGACTCTGAGCTCAGGTTTCCTAGTTTAAGAATCCCAAGTCATCTCTTAACTAGTGTGAGCTACATAGTTACCGTTATTTGAGGCAGTGATTGAGATAAATGGGCTTTGGAGTCAGGCACATAGGGTTGTGTTCAATGCCCAGCTCAGTGCCTAGATGAGTTGGTTGGTTGGTATTCTGAAAAAGTGGATATCATGTGGTAAAGATGGTCACTTTGGCTGTAAGAACCAAATTCTTATATTTCTTGTATTTACCCTTCCAACATCTACCCACTGGGACCTCCTGTAGGCTCTTCAAGCCATAGAGTGTCTTCAATAAAACCACAGAGCCCAAAGTCAGTTGAGTGGTTCAGGGGGGAGGAAAAACATTTTTGGCACGTCCTTGGAACTCCAAGTCTCTGGAGGAATTAAGTAGATATGTGAATATTTCCATATGTGGAGTCTGACATCTGAAACTCTGGTCCACCGGGCTGTTCGCTCTTGGCATCCCCAGGACAATCCTCCAAGGCTTGGAGACACGGGTTTTCTTGATGATAGAGGAGTTTAGTGGTTGAGAAAACCTCATGAGCCTTGGAGAAAAGTTAATGCTGGTTCAGTGTGCACTGAACTGTCTCTGTTCAAAAGATTAAAATGTTTCTTTTCCACACAACAGTGGCTGGTGGCTTGAGGAAGCATCAGCAGACTTTCTTTGGGAAGCACACAGGGCCCTGGAATTCCAATAATGTAAGTCCAGTGTCTGCCTGATGGTTCTGTTCTGATTTTTATGTCTCCCTGTATCTGTTAATGATAGCAGTGAGGAACACCTTTCAAAAGTGCAGTTAGAACACTCAAAGAACGTATTTTCTGTGCATCAGCATTTGTAGGCCATGAGGTCTGGGGTGGATAGCACTGAGCTCCAGAAAAGTATGACAGACTCTCTTGGCTTCTAGATCCTGGCTGGGCGATAGGTTGAGTGTTTTAGGAAAATGAATGGTGAAAGGGAAGAAGAGGGCACCAGAGTTCTGAAAAGGGGAGTCAATGACAGGATGTGATTTCAGAGCTCCTCTGCCTCTGTGACTCTTTCTTTTCTTATGGGCTGTTTACAGAGCTGAGAACTGGAAATAGATCTGTCACTAAATCACTTAAATGAAAGCATCCATGCAATAAGCACGACTCGAATAGGCTGTATCCACTTTTCATAATCTCTCTAAATCTTAACCAACATTTTTTTTCTCATTACAATTCAAGAAGCCAGCCACTTAATTTTCAGTGTTGCCTCTGCTTGGTTAAACCCATCAGTTTCTGTCAGAGCCTCCTTAACTGACGGATTATAACACTATTTACTCATTCTGGCCTAATTTATACCTTGCTGGGTCTGATCAAAGAGGGAAGAATAAACACCAGCTATGTTGATATGCCATACAATTAGCAGTGAGCTGGGCTATCAGTAGTACCTTCAGATCTCTTCTTAGTTACATATTAAAAACATGTCCAGAATCTTGTCTGCCTTCTGAGGGAACAGACAGAAGAGACATCATTTTCTAAACTTTCTGAAAGTGCAGTCAATGGGGTATTAGTGTTATATAGGATGATATATTATTTTGGGGTATTTTTTATTGATTTGTTTGGGAGATATTTAACTATCAAAGCTTTTAATGTGCTTATGTGTAATGAAAATTTATTTATTTATTTATACATTCATTTAAATTATTCATATATACATACATACATATATACATACATATAACAGAAACCTTCCCCCCTGCCCCCCAGACTATCACTGATGACCAGTCTTTTGAAGTGTCCATTTGGGAAAAGCTGATTTAAACAGCTCATTTTCATGTTGTAGTCTACAAATTAATGAATCACTTGGGAACATGATCCTCTCCTTTAGACACTGACATCATGGAGGGCCATCACCTAATTATAATACTTGCTTCTGGCTATTGTCAAGGGACTGACCCAAGATAAGTATCTTCCAGCAGATACAGTTAGTTGCCTTCCCATGGGCATCCTTTGATGTGATTTATTCTTTCTTGCTAATAAACCACACTTTGTGTGTGGGGGTAATAGAGGAGCAATAAAACTCTTATGAACTTTACTAGATACTCACGTTCTCAACTTCCCTTGCTCCTGGAGGTGGCTTAGTAACCCAGTTTTGGACAATGAAAGAAAAAAGAGATATCAGGTGGGGTGAAGGGGTGGGATTCTGGAGTTTCCTAATGAGGAAAGAAATGAAGGGATATTTATTTACTTAATTTTATTTTGATGTTAATACCAAAGGTATTTGCTTTGGTATTTGTTCATAGATTTGTTGTTGTAATGATTGTAGTTTATTTTTCTATTTAGGAAGAAATCTTTAGCCTTGAACGTGTTGGGGGCTGTGGCAGTCATCTTTTGTTGAGAGGCCACAAATGAAAATCAATACTTTAAAGATGGAAGAACAGAAAGACACAAAGAACTTCATTTTCTAAAAACACTGTTTAGCCACTGCCCTGATGCTGAACTGCCAACTTCCAGATTTCTTGTTAGGTAAACAATGGATGTTGTTATGATTTATCACTAATATACCTTCCTATATGTTAGGCAGTTTCATATCACTGCTATAACAAATTACTGTACATTTAGTGGCTTGAAACAACACAAGCTTATTATCTTATAGCTCTGGAAGTCAAAAGCCTTAAAAGTATCTCAAGGGGCTAAAATGAAAATGTTGGGGCACCTTGGTGGCTCAGTTGGTTAAGTATCCAACTCTTGATTTTAGCTCAGGTTGTGATCTCGTGCCCTGTGTCTGGCTCTGTGCTGGGCATGGAATACGGTTAAAGTTCTCTGTCTCCCTCACTCTACCCCTCCCCTGCTCATGTTCGCTCTCTTTCTCATACACACACACACACAAAAAGTCTACAAAGCTCTGTTACTTCTGGAGTCTCCAAGGAAGAATGTGTTTACTTGTCTTTTCCAACTTGTAGAGGTTACCTACAGTGGTCCTTAAAGACAAAGGCCTAGCATCTTTTCTCCTCTCTAACCTCTGCTTCCATCCCTACGTTTCTCTCTCTGACTTCAACCCTCTATCCTCCCTCTTATGAGGACCTTTGTGATTACGTTGGTCTACATGAATATTCCAGGAAAGTCTTCTATCCTCAAGATTTTTACGTAATTTTATCTAAAAATTTCCTTTTGTCACATAAGGTAATATATTCACATGATCTTTGAATTAGGTTGTGAACATCCTTAGGGGGCCATAAATGTACACACCACAGCACTTATAAACACTAACTGATACATATTTTAAGTTATTTTCTTTCTGATATGTGACACTTCACCTTGCTCTCTTTCTCCTAAATTGCACTTCAGATTGTATATGCCTCAAGGGAAGAAAGGTTCTCTCTAATGTTTTGAACAGCATCTGAACATATCTTTTTACTGATAATAGAAAAACTTATCTGTTCTAAACTTTTTGTTTACCTATTTTCCATATCTACCTATCTACCAACTTTTCAAAATATTAAGATTGTTTATTAATGAAATTCCAAATTCCCCTTTTTTTTTTTTTTTTGCAGATTTTAAGGTTTTGATTAACATTACTTTGACCTTGAGTCTGGAAACATTTGCTAAGATTTATAGCTAAAACTTAATTGAGAGGCCTGGGCAGACTTGATTGTATCAGATTCTTTATGAAATAGATAATAACATGACAGTAAACACGATGATGGTATGATGAGGATGAGGAGAGGCGGAGGAGGAAGCAGATGAGGAGGAGCTGGAAGAAGAAACGATCTCTGAGCTTGTGTCAGATTTTCTATAAACTCCATGTAGAATCATTTACATATATATATATAT
This sequence comes from Panthera pardus, assembly GCF_024362965.1. Taxonomy (NCBI): domain Eukaryota; kingdom Metazoa; phylum Chordata; class Mammalia; order Carnivora; family Felidae; genus Panthera; species Panthera pardus. Next base: position 66,098,143 of record NW_026526788.1, on the reverse strand, counting down.
TTTCCCCCTCTTGTGCAATTTCCTTCCCTCATCCATCCTCTTTTCTCTTTCTGTAACACTTGTTAAATATATATGCTAAACCCTACTCAAAGTGCTATAAGAGAAAGCATATTTAGATTATAAAGAAGTATATATCCTCACGATAGAAGTTTGATGCTAAGTTCAACAGAAGAAAGAATGCCCTCCCCCAATTTTTTTTGTGTTTTAATAAGGTGCAGAAAATTATATTGGTATATAGAAAAAAGTCACCCAAGCTTCAGTGTATGAACCTGAGTACTATTCACTGTATAAACAGAAGACTGAGTTCCTTCCAGTCTCCTTCCAATGGCAATAGCTTAACTTGTTGTAACCATAGTGTAATATAATTTTGTGCCTCTGGTGGATATTTGTCATTGTTTCTAAACACATAGAACCCAACCTTGGCCTTATCTTTGGAGAATTCTTTACTGGATCGGGTCTTTCTCCCACTATAGCAGTTGAAAATGTTATATTCTTGCTTTTACAACATCCTCTGAGCCCAAGGTGCTGGCCAAGAACAATCAGACACTGGCCCCAGAGTGAATCAGAATCTGGTGACCTGAGGTCACATCCTACTGAGGGGGATGGTGGCAGCAGAGGTGTCGGATAGCTACAGCTAATTTCCTAAGAAGCAACAGAGGTGATTTTAGGCTTGTATAGGGACCCTAGTATTGGCACTGGAGGTGAGATGTTTGTGCCAGAGACAACAATGTACCATCTTCCTTGGACCACGTCTGTCACATTCCTAGCTGTGTGGCTTCCAGTCTTACATTCCCAGGCCTAGTGACTAATGTGTAAATAAATGTCTTGCATGAATATGTTAGCCAGAGTTTGTACTATTGATTGTAGCTAACACCCTGGCTGATATAATATGCTGCTCTTGTAAATTAACGTCATGTTAAAACCAAACTCCATGATGCTGTATTTTCCTGACCATAGTTTAAAAGTAATGCATGATATTCAATATTATATTGTTAGAAAAGTAACTCACTTAAAAACAGGCATGTTGCTGTTTTTGTGTTTATAACATTTCAAAATTTATGATATTTACAAGAAATGTATTTATCATGGTATAAGCAGGCTGGGTCCAAGGACCCAGAGGGGTCCCACGGGAAGGACCAGCCAAGAGAGTGCTTGGCTTCCCACGGGATAGAAATCAAACACAAGGCAGGAGGAAATGAAAACCGAGGTTACTGAATAGTGTAACTGACCAAGTATAGCAGATGGAGTATCTGGGAGACTCGGGAAGGAAAGGAGAGAGTCTTGTCATCACTTGGGGTTAGAGGTTTATATTAGAAAGAGGTCCAGGATACATGTTATTTCAGGAATCCAGAGGTGAGTCTGATTAAAGGTGAGTGACAGGTGAATAGTAGGTGTTATTTCATAAATCACTGAAGGTAGAGCGTATTGATGCCAGTGTCGGCTGAGGTTTTTTGAAGCTAGTGTCTTGGAACATGTTTGGGATCTGGTTCTTTTTAGATATTAGCAGGTGTGTGGGGGCCTAGGATGAAACTCAGAGAATGATTAACTTTCTTGTTTCCTCCCTGGAGTGGGAACATAGCTTCTTTGGTTTATTCAGATGCAAAGTAAAATATAGAACATGAGTAAATAGGGCCCAGCAGAAAAACAGCAGAAAGAAGCCTTTCTAAAAATGGAGTGCCTTCAATTTCCTTACTTCAACTGGGACAAAAATTATCACATATTATATTCCTTAACACAGTGTTTTTTTGAAAGTTGATAGCAATTTCTTATGTGATGAAGCAATGTATAAGAGTGACAATTTTATTGTTTTCTTATGTGTTTTGGGTATCATCAATGAAAAATAATTTTTTAAATTTTCTATGTGAAAAATATAAAGGGAGGAAAAATAATTTCTCTCCACCCTTCTAGCTTCTCAGTTGAGACCCCCTGTGATGAAGGACAGATTAATAGAGAGGTTAATAGTATACAGAAAAACAAACAAGCTTAATAACATGGATACCTCCTGTAGATATGGGAGATACCCAGAAAAACTGAGTAACTCTCCAAAATGGACCAAGCCATCACCTTAAATACCAACTCCAGTGGTTGACAGAAGAAGATAGGGTGGGAGACAGCCAGGTTTTCAGGCAAAGCACAGTAAACAAGTGTATGGTTGTTATGCAGGCTTAAGTTCAGATTTAGTCCTCCTCCTCTCCCTAGTACACAGAGTTACCCTTACAAATAGAGATCTCCCTTATAAATGTAAATTGCTCATATAAAAGGGTAACTTCCACTTGGTTTTCAGAGTTTTTTTCATATCTGCTGGTTTAAAAAAATGATCAGCTTAAAATAATTCTTATGCCAAAGAGGCATATTTTGGGGTGACAAATTCATCAATTCTTCTACCCCTCAAAAATAATACACACATACACACACATAACGCCTTTCTGGAGTTATTCATCTGGCTGAGTAACCATATGGTGACTTGATAGATGGATTTTAAGATGGTTAGTTGGAGTCCATATCCTTACTGTTTTTCAGTTCTGGGATTTCTAAGACTCTAGTTGAAGTGACATGTTGTGTATGCAAGTGCTAAATTCAGAATGGAAGAATAAACAATGATCCTTTATTTTCCTTTTAGACGTTTCCCCTAATTTATTCAAAATTTTAAGTCCTTTTTTTTTTCTCCCCAAAGGATTTAATCTTGATATTTCTGTAATGGTCACTTTTTGATTACCACTTTTTAAGAACTGCCAACCTTTAACCTGGCGTTTGCTTGCCTTCATCTCCAGAGTCACAAGGCCAACATTGTAGCTCTAAGAACTGAATTGTAATCAGTAAGTGGAAGTCTGTTTCTTTCGGAGACTGGTGGCACAAATGGAGGTAAGTGTGTATGTGGGAAACATGTGCAAGAGATAATAAGAACTATGAGGCAGATAAAGGCACTGGAATCTACTGGAAAGTAAGATGAGTTTAGCAGTTTACTTGACTGACAGCTTATGAGGACCTGATTTTAAAAAAACGCTCCAAGGGAATCCTAATGTTTACAATTTCTGGGGACTATTTGGGTTACCACAAAAAGAAAAAAAATGTTTTGTTCAATTTTCTCCCTAATTTCATATACAGATTAGGTGGCATTAGACAAGAAAGGCACTTAGTATGTTTTTTGTTACTTGTTTATTTTCAGGAAACTCACTCTGAACCAGATGCCAAATTAATAATGGGATTCAATCTAAAGTCCTTCATAGTAAAGGTTAGGTTGTATAATGCTGCTCATTGTTGTCCCATGTGATCAGGTATGGGTTGGAGGTAATTGAGAACACATGCTTCTTAGTCCTCATAGGAAAAGAGATTTCGATCTTTCTATTAAAAAATTTTAGTACATCAGGGAAACAGAATCTTTGTGGCTGCACATGTGTAGCCAGTAATCAGCACAATTAGCAAGGGTTTCCTCCTCCAAACAGGCTTTGGTCAAACCACTCTAAAGAGAAATCAAGTAGCTTCAATATGATGAGAGGAACAGCGGATGAAGAGTATTAATATATCTGAGTTCCTATTCTGGATTTACTGGGACTTGCTGAGTGATTATACTTACTTCTCTTTGTGTCCAGGCATTAGTTTTCTCAACTATACAAGAGACAGTTTTTTCAACTCTAAGAGTGATGGAATGTCTCTAGGACCAATGACTCTTCTAAAATTTGCAAGGCAGACCTGTTTCCACGTCTTAAATTTTCTAGGCATAGTAACCTCATACTTTCTCCATTAAGTCTTTCCTCAAACTTGTTGGGTCTGGATATGTCTGTGTTGTACCCAAGCAGCTCAGGTTGCTAACAATAAAAGTTAGTATCTACATATTATAATGGTTAGGCACATGGATCCTGAGTCATATGATCTGAGGTGAAATTCTGTTTTCCCAACTTGTTAATTAAATGATTTGAGCTGAGTTATTTAACCCATTGACACTTGTTTTCTCTCCATCATACAATAGAGATAATGGTAATATCAACCTCATCAAGGAGTTTAGAAAATCAAATAAGACAAGCCACATATTTAATGAACAGTGAGAATGCAATGAATTGTAGCCATTACAGCTACCCATTAAAAAAAAAAAAACCCTTAAGGAGCTGCATTTATGGAAGTATCTGGAGGAATGGAGGTATTCAGGAATTTTTTTCTTTATATTTCTTTTGACCAGAAGGGGTATCATCAAATATGGCTAATATATACAAGGGCTCATGTTTCCTATCTCTGTCTTACTTTGTTCCTCAAGAATATCTCCTAGAGGAGAAAGATACTGACCTAGAAAAGCTTCACTATTGGCTTTGTGCTTCTTTTAAGTGCCAAAAAAATAGCCCATTTAGTTGCCTATTTGGGATATTCCAGTTCTTAAAAGCAATTCAGTCAGTTAATAATTCAGCAATTTTTTTTTCTGGCATATTCTTGATGAGTACCTACTGTGTTCCAGTTACACAGCTAGGTGCAGTACTGAGAACTGTTATATTTGGAGATTTACCTTTTGTCTTGTCTGAGAGTTGATCTATTAACCTGAGTGAATCTTCATGAATTGCAGACTTCAAATTCTCAAAACCATGGAGAGTTCTCTAGAGACAGAATTTTTGATTGTGGGAGGAGGGTTAAGGAAGAGTCAGATGGACACTCAGACTGCCTAACCTTCCATAAAACCCTCTCAGCAGGATGACACCTGTTATGTGGCACCCATCTCAAAAGTAAGCGGGAGCTGCATTCTGGAGAAAAGGAGAATTTTTTAAGTCCACCCAAAGTGGCCTCATGGATTAGGCAAAACTCTGCCTTCCAGGAATTAAGAATCTGAGGTTTTATTTCTCTCCCTCTCACTCAGAATCTCTTTCTCTTCTTTCTTTAGATACCACTGTCCCCCCTCCAGGTGAAAAATGTGTACCATTGTGACACTCTCTCTTCCCCTCTTCCCTGTTTCCAAATGTTCAAAAACATACATAAAAAATTTTATGAAGTGCTTAGTTTATTAGACCAATAAATCCTCCATTTTTTTAAACACCTGCAGTAGATGTGGAAAGTTTATATGGAAATTAAGTCAGCTACATCTTTTTTAAAATTAGACACAATCCTATAATGTACATACCAATATATATAACCATATATATGTTACATATATTTAGTACCATACACATACACACAGATATAACATTTATTTACACATAGGACTTTTTAAAAAAATAGGTCTTAGCTGTCTATAGAGTTTAGTGCAATGTCGTGGGATTATTTGCTTCGATGTGTCTCTCCATAGATGTGATTTTGCCTAGACTCATTTTCTCGGTGGACAGTGTGGGAGGCAGGGTGGTGGTAATAGTCCCAGAGGAAAGTAGATCTTACTGGGAAATTTTCTTTATGTGATCCTGCAACCTTGGCGGAAAAACAAAATGGATGGCAGAATAAAATAGTCAAATACAAATATTTAAAAATATAAACATATTTTAGAGTTTACTGACTGTTTTCATACCTCCTAAATAATTTCTTATATTTATGATGTAAGGGAAGGGGACTTTTGCAAGGGTGACAAAGATGGGTAAAGGGGAAAGAGACCATTTTCCTCCCTTCCCCTTCATAGAATGTCTTTTCAGGAGCCATTGTGGGCCTGGGCTGAGTCCTTTCTCTAACCTTTGCAATGTAGGATAATGTCTCTAGGGACTAGAAAAGCCCCATCTTCAGTTTTGCAATGCAGAGTTGTGTTCAAGGTCATGAACCTCATTCCCCCTTATAAAGTGAGAATACACCTCTGGGAGTCTATTTTGAGGTGTAACCATTTGTATTTTTACCAAGAGATAAGAGAAGCTTTATTATTCTTACAGAGGAGGTCAATTAACTAAACAAATAGCTATCTCAAATCCCAAGTGAACTTTGGACCTGCTTTGCTGTTTAAATTGTGTGAAATTTTATTCTGACTTTGTGGTCTCTTGTGGGCCACATATATACATGCACTCTAAATACATCAGGTTTCTTTATTTCTGTATCAATATGGAGAGATATCTCTTTGTTGGTAGGATTTTTACTACCTCACTATTTTACAGGTGTGATCTCATCTTCTGAGAATTCTCAGAAGAACCTATGAACTATGAGTTATTATTGCATCCAATATTTATAGGAGTGGAAACTAAGTTTCAGCTAAGTTAAGTAACTTTCTCTAGGTTTCAGCATGTCTGAGACCCACATTTATATTTGACTTCAGAATCTGTGCTCTTTACCTCTATGTGACACTGAATCTGTACCAGTGAAATGAGATTGTTATTGATGTCCTTCATACTTCAAAGATGACAATAAAAATAAGAGAAATTAACAACATTGGGCAAGCCTCCACAGGGTCAAACTCAGGTCCTGAATTATAGCATGGGACAAAGAAAAGTCTGACTTTGAGGCTCAACAAACAAGGTTGGAAACAGAACAGTAATTCTAAAACTATTCCATAAGTTTTCTAACTAAACTATTCTCAACTATTCCAAAATAGAGATGGGATTCCTAGAAGAAATGGGCTTATGATCATCTCTTATCTTTACCCCCCTGCTAGAGAACTGTGAACTGTTCTTTCTAACTTGCAGATTGATACCATCTGAGTAACTCTTGGAGCACTGCTTGGACTAATAAGGTAGAGCCTTGCCTTTGTGAAAATGTGTTTGTCATTTTCTGTGGGATGAGTGTGGCTCAAGATTAAGGACACCATCTTGGTTAGAATGACTTGACATAGAATGTCTTTTTTTTTTCCTCAGATTTTATTTTAAGTAATCTCTACACCCAATTTAGGCTTGAATTTATAAACTGAGATCAAGAGTCACATACTCCACCAACCAAGCCAGCCAGGTGCCCCAACAAGCCCATACCTTGTGCTATGCTCACCAGAAGTGTGGCTACCATCAGTCACCATACAACACTATTACAATACTATTGACTATAGACATGGAATGTCTTTTTAAATCTCTTCTTAGATATGAGTGTAGATCAAATTGTGTGTGCTAGGACAAAGGGCATGATTACAAAGTAGTCTGGTAATCAGAAATTAATGAAGAGTTTTCTAAGCATTTCTCTCTGTGATAGGTTATGGTGTGCTACTATACTCAAGAGACTTATTTTTTTTTTTTAAACATTTTATTTTTTTTTTTTTGAGAGAGAGAGAGACAGACCGCGAGTTGTGGAGGGGCAGAGAGAGAGAGAGAGACACAGAATCTGAAGCAGTCTCAAGACTCCGTGCTATCAGCACAGAGCCCAAGGCGAGGCTTGAACTCATGAGCTGTGAGATCATTACCTGAGCCAAAGTCAGATGCGCAACTGACTGAGCCACCCAGGTGCCCCTAGACTTACTCATGTTTTAATTGAGAAGATAAATAGCAATAAAAATCATTGCATCTTTAGAAACAAATAGATCAGAGACGACAGATTTAAGAATAAATAGCGCTCTCTGGCCAGAAAAAAGGTATGTTTAATTTGGCCCTCAAAATGCTTTAAAAATATCAAACCAGATGCTAACATGTAAAAACATTATGATTTTAATGATTTTAAATTTAAATACTTTATTTATGTTAATAACAGAATATATTATACTTTTACTTTCTTCTTTCTTGGCTTTAATGCAAGTAAATTCATCAATATTTTCAAAATCTACTTCATTGCTTATGTCATGTTTCATTGAGAGAATTGCCATGTTTGACAATTTCTCTTGACCGAGTAATGATCTTAAAAAACTTTAACGAATTTAATTATATAAATTACCTGATTAAAAAATTAAATGAATAAAATGTATTTTAATGAAGTTAATTCTATATGCCTTTTTTTTCCATTTGTAAATATTTTTTCAACTACTTTTCTGCAAAAAGTAACCACTAAAAATTACATAAAAACATGTATATAAAGGTGCATATTTTCCTTTTGCCTCAGTCTCCAATATGATTCTGCGTAACACTGATCTTTATTTAAAATTTTGTTATTTGCGGGGCGCCTGGGTGGCTCAGTCGGTTAAGTGTCCAGCTTCGGCTCAGTCCATGATCTCACCATTCATGGATTCGAGCCCTGCATCAGGCTCTGAGTCTGGAGCCTGCTTCAGATTCTGTGTCTTCCTCTCTCTCTTCCCCTCTCCTTTCACGCTCTGTCTCTCTCTCAAAAATAAACATTTAAAAAAATGTAAAATTTTGATATTTGGCTTACCACAGATTTTTTCTGAATTATTTTGATTTTTTAAAATATTGAAATAAAATGTTCTTTATCTTGAAATAAAATGTTATTTATCTATGTTATCTTGACTGCTGAGTTTTTTAACACTTGGGTCATCTGGATCCTGGCTCTCTCACTGGGGTGAGTCCCCTTCCATCACGGAGCCTTTCAATACTGCAGCTCAGTTCTGCAGGATGACAAGACGGCTTTTACACCCACTGCCAGTGATCTCTCAGGGTAGTTGTTTTTCCTCTCATTTTAAAATACTGCTTATATTTTAGGAAAAATGCCCATGTGTCTGCAGCCGTATCTTTTCCCCCCACCACCCCACGGCATGTTTGATTCATGGGTGTGATGGGCAAATGAAAATTAGGTTTTGGAAGGAAAATTTCTCCAAAACAAGGTGGATAATTTGTACTAGAATATTTTCCTCAGGATTCAAACTGCTTGTTTGTGAAAAATATTCTGGCAAGCCCGACTACACCAAGTCTGATGTGCCTCTGCATGTGATGACCATGTCATGACTTATTCTTACATCATTTCATTATTAATGCGTACACACACACACACACACACACACACACACACACACACACAGAGTTTTCTCTTTGTGAGCATACTGGGCACGTTTTATTCTCTCTACCGATCTTCAAGATGAAAGCTGTGTCTCAGGAGTTAAATGACTTGCACTCTCTTGAACCATCCTCCTCACTGCTGCTGGCTTGATATTCATTCAATACCAATCTTACTGTTCCATGTTTACTTAAAACTTAGGACTTAATACAGACTCCTTAGCATGACCCTTGAGAACCCCATGTTCTTGGTGTTTGTGCCTCCCTAGCCTCACCTCTTACCACTTCATACTGTGAACACTTACCACACTGATCTATCTAATAGTAACTAATTTTATTCAGCACATATGTGCTTGCTATTGTCCTCAGTGCTTTGCACATTGTGTATCTTTCATACCAAATCATGAAATAGTTAGTATTATTCTTCCCACTTTACACTTCATTCATTTATTCAATCACTCTTTCAACAAAAAGCAATTGTTCCAGGTGATAGTGATACAACAGAGAACAAGAATCACAGACTTCTGCCCTCCTAGAGTTGACCTCTGGCAGATGAAACCAGATGAGTAAACAAATAAGTAAAGTAGATAATACATTAGAAGTGACAGAAAAAACAGTGGAGGAGGGTTAGGGTGGGCTGTGAGGTCCTTTTATGATATTAAAAGAAGATCAAGACTTCAAAGGGGTGAATTTACTGATTCCCGCACACATAGCTGGTAAATGGGGAAGCCTGTCTATCTGACATGAAAACTGCTATACAGCCCCATCCAAGACTGAACACAGAGGATTAGAGGAATCATACACATGTGTGACTGCTTCATGCCTTTGTACTTGACTCAGCTTGAAGGGCCATTCTTTTCCACTTGGCTGGGGAGCACATACTGTTTCTAGTTTCAAGTCAATCACTGCCTCTGTGGGTAACTGGTTTCATGACCGTTTCTTACTCCGCTCCAGGTAAGAGCAAACACTCCTACCCTCCCTCTCTATTCTCTGGGCCCTGGCCCTCAGGCTTCCTCATGACAGAGTTTGATCGGATTGTAATTCCTCCAGAGTTTGGCGCACAGTAGGTGCTTAACTAATGATTGTTGAATAAACATCATAAAAGCTTGGGATAAGAAGTCAGATTTTCCAGTTTTCGATATCCTAGAGAGTACTTAAGCATTTTAAAATAAACACTTTGCTGCTTTTTTATCAGAGGGCCTTTGAAATTAGTAATCTCCTCCAGCGTATCTAAATTAAGATTTTCCTTTCTTGGACCAAAACTTGTAGATGCAAACATTTTAGCATTTGATGTGGGTAAAAAAGGTCAACTTGTAAACTCCTGATTTGCCCCCAAAACTGTGAGAGACAAAAACTGGCCCCATCACAGGGATCAGGATCACTCTGTTGGAGTTGAGTTCCCGGGACTTTCTATACCAGTGCTAGTTTGAGAGGCTCCCCTTCACTGGTGATGGATGTAGCAATCAACGAAAGTAGAAATGGAGGTGGACATGGGATATAGCAACGTGCAGATTTGATGCCCTGTTTGGGCTTTGCCGGTCCTTTCAGGAAATGGATTCCTGGCTGATGCTTCACACCCCACCCCTCCCGCACTGTCCCACCTGGCTTCCTGCTGAGCCTCACTAGCAGTTCCAAGGTTTGAATAGGACATATTGGGGTTAAATGTTGTCATTCATCTTGGTTGGCCAATTTTGGTCAAATGTTAAAAATGTTGATCGAAAGCAAAGGCTCTGGAGTCAGGCTTCTCGAGTTTGAATCCTGGCTCCTCTTCTCCACCTTATTTAATTATCTCATCATGTTGTTATCCAGGTATTGCTTCCACATGAGGGATGAGGAAACTGAGACTTAGAAAGTTGAAGTAACTTCCCCCCAAAACCTCCAGTCAGTAAGGGGCAGTAGTGAGATTGACTGAGGCTGCCTGAGTCCCAAGCCCAGGTGCTCAGTCCCAGAGCTGCACAGGCACTCATACCTGGTACCTCATATTCACTCCTCTGAGTATCATAACTACTGCTAAAAACTAATGCTTCCTGTCCCATCTTTTCACAGTGAGCATAACTAAGAATTATAGGGACTTGCACAAGGGAATTAGAGAACACTGTCAAATGTTGAGTTCAACTAGTTAATATGAAATTTTTTTTCTTTTCTTTTTTTTCTAGAATTTATTTTGAGATAGAGAGAGACACCACGGCACATGCAAATGGGAGAGGGAGAAAGAGAAAGAGGGAGAGACAGAATCCCAAGCAGGCTCTGCACTGAAAGTGCACTTTCAGTGCAGAGCCTGACCCAGAGTCAATAGTTGGACGCTTAACCCACTGAGCCACCCAGGCATCCTGTCAATATAAAAATTTGTTAAAACTTTTGCTAAGCAAGCCATTGTATACCCAGAGTGTCCAGTCTTCAATATCAGGTAGTTTTTTATTTTTAAAATATTTTCAAGAGGACACACAAATGGAAGTTTTGAATGATTTGACACTTAAATAACATTGTTGCTTTGAAAATAGCAAATATTGAAAATAGCGTTAAAGTTTTTTCTCCGGAATTTCAGTCTACTTCTGAATTTTTCTTACCCAGGTGATGAGTTAGCTGTATCTTTTCTTCTTACAGTGCTGGGCAGATAATCTGCTCTTAATGTTCTTTCATGCAATAAACCTTTGCTCTTTCAACAAATCAGTTTCCTTAATAATATTTTTATTAGGGAGACACTCATCTTGTATATATCAGACACACTATGCTTCCCCCTTATCAAGTACATATAGATTCATTTCTTGGTCAAGTTACTCTACATCTTGTGCTGCTCCCACAAATTAGGTACTAATTAATATTTATTTGGATTCTTTATTTTGTGTATTTATTATATGAACGTGTATAAATTTTGTTATTTATTTTTACTCATTTATTAAATGGTTTATAGAAAACAGCAATTTGGACAATTATAACAGTCCAATACCTGTAAGATGCTATCATTAAGGGACATTGCTAGCTAAACAGTAATTAAAAACTAGTTCACAGTGAAATAGATATATTATGATTTTTGGTAATTTATAAAGTGAGATGATTCTTTCAGAGGTTCTTTTACATTTTAGATTTTTTGAAAAAAATAACTAGAAAAGTGATAGGAATGGATCCATCATTTTGATATGATGCTTAATAGGAGAAATTAAAATGCTGGGTTATATTCAGGGAATAAAATTTTTTGAACACTTATATGTGTAATGTGTACATTACACATGTAAAGTGTAATAGGCACTAATACAGATAATTTATTCCATCTTTTAACAATTAGTTGATATCTTTTATTCCCATTTTATACATAAAGGACCTGAAGCTTAGACTGATCAAATAACTTTTTCAAGGCAGGCTAAGTAGAGCATTGCAGGATATATGAATGAGTGAGGCCAAGTAGCACGGCAAGGACTAAAAGAAGGACCTGTGGCTGGAGCATGGGTACGGGGGCAGAGTGGTCTGAGCTAAGCCCAGGAGGCAGGAAGAGCCGGCACCTGCAGGGCTATCTTGGAAATGCTGAGGATCCTGGGTTTCATGCATCAGTTTGGGAAAGAGCACCCTCACTGCAGCATGAGGCATGAGTTGCAGGGGCTATCACAACAGCTCTGAGGAGATGCTGGAAGCACTGCTCACTGGGGTGTGACAGGGAGGTGGAGAGTAGAGAGTTTGAGAGGTATTAGGTGGGCAATGTCTAGAGGACTCATCATTAATTGGAGTGTGATGAAGATGTGAAACAGGATTCCCAGATTTTGGGCTTGCATAAATGAGTAGAAAGTGTCACTGTTCCTTCCAATGGGAGCACAAGGGGAGGAGCAAGTGTCAGGGACAAATTGTGAGTCCATTTGTGTGGGTGTGTGGTATATCCAGCATAGGTGGTCCATGTCCATGGAACTCAGAGGAAACACCTGTGCTGGGTATTCCAACTTGAGAGCAACAGTAAGAAGCACTTATTTACTGTCAGTTTCTCAAGTGGCTCGGGGTCATTTTCAGCAGAGGTCTCTGCCTATCTCTCCTGTAACTCAGTGGTCCATCCCTATATCTTCTTTTGTGTCAGATTCCCCTGAGTATAGTCTAGGGGAGGACGCAGGCTCAGCTTGTGGTTGAATCTCAGCTCTTGAATTTATTATTGTAAATGTAGGCAATTTGTTTAACCCTTCTGTGCTTCCGTTTCTTCCTCTGTGAAATAAGATTAATGGTACCAACTTAGTAGGATTGTATGAAGGTTAACTAAGTCTATTTGTATTTTAAGCTCTACTAACACTCACTATGGTAAACATTTAACAAATGTTAACTAACATTATTAATAATGATGACTAATATTAAAATATAAGTTCCTGGATTCTGATCCAAAATTCTTATGCACATCACATTATGTGGATGGATAAGCATTTGTATGTGGGTTTGGGTGCTGAGTATCTGTCTGGAGATGACAAATGGCATGGAGCCCCACGGTTCTGGTCAGGCAGCATCAGTGTCACCTGGCAAGCACCTTAAAAACATTTATCCTTGGACCTTAATGTAGAATTTAGTATCAGAATCTCTGGACCCAGAGCCCAGGGAATCTCTATTTTCTTTTTTAAGCAAACTTTCCAGAGTCTGGTAGTGCTTATCCCCAGCCAGGCCTGGGAACACTACATTGGATGATGTGTTACAATTCTTTTTATGTCAGAGATAACTATTTATCTACCAAAGAGTGTACTCCCCTTTCAAAGTATGGCTTCTAAGCTTGAAATTGGTTCTCTGTCTTGTGATCACATTTCTGGTCAGATGCACATGTGACTGGTTTTGGATAATGGAATGTGGGTGGAGACAAAGAATTTAGAAGTGGTCCTGCCCCTTACACACATTGAGTCCCCCTTAGTCCCCTGGGAGTGGACCATATTAGGCTCTAGAGGATGGCATGGCCATAGGATAGAGGGAATTTAGGATTTCATGAAATGCATGAAAAAACTGTTCTATTACATGAACAGGAAGTAAACTTCAAATGTGTTAAGTCACAGAACTGTGGGGGTTCTTTAGCATCTAGTGTTACCCTAACTGCTCTTCTACGTGAATTCTCCTTTAAGGAAATAGCCTAAGAAGCCCTATGAGGAAATACATCACACCATCATCAATGTGCTAGACCCTGATGAAACAGAATGAAAGTGTCTATTATTTGGTTCCTGTAACATGCATTTCAGTTGTGATTTATCTTTTATATTCTATGTTGATTGAGTACTTAGTATTAGAAAATTGTGCATTTGGAAGATATTTCTTAAGATTCCCAAATACCGTTTGAATATGAATTACTGAAAATAAGCAGCTTTCAGATCAACCTCACCCTTTTCCTTAATAGCTGAGATGCAGTTTAGTGATTTTGTTTACTTTTAAACAGGAGGTGGGTCTTTTTGTCTGTATCTCCTCAGACAATACCTAGTTTTATAAAATAAAAGAATGCCTCTCCTAAAGCATTAATTAAAAGCATGCATCTCTCACAGATTAATGGTGTAAACATAAATATTCACAAATTATTCATTTTAAATGCAGGCTGGCTAAATTTACATATAGATTACATTTGAAATGTATGAAATATGATTTTCTTTCATCCTGATGGCTTAACACTACTCATTTTTAATGGTTATAGTCCCTGGATTAAGTTCCCCAAGTCTTTCCATCTATCTGCACCTAAAAGAGCTCTAGTCCAGGGGAGACCTCACAGGGTACATTTGCAAATTGTTTCCAAGGAGGCAGGGAAACAGTGTGTTGGAGAGAAATTGAGGTGTGTAAATCAGAATGAGATGGACTTGAATTATGTGACTTGAGAAACTCATGCTAACCCTGTCCACTATCTCCCTTCAAAAAGGAAAGTTTGTAGGTGGGGTTGGGGACAGTTAGTTATCAAGTCCTCCTATTTGGTACCGACCTTTGACTAACATGACCTCACCTTGTTCTTTGCTTTAGAAAGATAATAATTTACTTTCCTGGAGGTTAATTGTGCACATACACCCTTAGACTGGGCTCTCTCACATACCCTGACTGTGTAGATTTGAGGCTAAGCCTTCGTATTCTTTCTTTGCCTCTTTAAAGCAAAGATTTATAAGGACCATGGACCGGTAGCATTAACATCACCTGGGAACTTGTTTGAAGGTTAATATCAGTGCCATCCATATCTACTAAATCAAGAACTCAGGGGTTAGGCCCAACAATTTGTGTTTTACACATTTAACGTTCAATTAGCACATTTAATTCTGATACATGCTAAAGCTTCTGACCTATTACTTTGGATTGTCATATATTTTACTATGACTTTGGTGATAAAACCAAACTTCTTTGCTTCTTTATTTTTTCTAGGCTATGTTTGATAGCAGACTCAGCTTGTTGACATACATTGTTCCCTCAAGGAACAATGACCCATTATAATCCATAAATAGAGCATTTAGCAGCAATTGACAAGCTCCTACTTCACAGGAAACTCCCCTCCCTGTTTTTGCTCTTCTGGCCTCTCCTACTGCTCTGGTTCTCCCTCCCCCTTTTGCTCATAACTGTGTGATCTTGGCTCAGTCACTTGAACTTTCAGAACTTCAGTTTTCTCAGCTGTTAAAAAATGGGTTGTATTATCAATGTTCAGATAAATGTGATAATTAATGAGATTATCATCTCTTTGTATTCTCTGAGTCTGCATTGTCTTCTATCAGATGATTTCTTGGAATACCAGAAACGGATGTTTTAGATTTAAAGAATGTGATGATTAATATTATGTGTCAACTTGGCTGGGCCATGGGGTTCTCAGACACTTGGACAAATATTATTCTGGATGTTCCTGAAAGGGTGTTTCTGGAGGAGATTAACATTTGAGCCAGTAAACTGAGTAAAGCAGATTATTCTTCCTAATGTGGGCAGATCTCATCCAATCAGTTACAGGCCTAGACAGAACAAAAGGCTGAGTAAGAAGGAAATCCACCTGCCTGAATGCCTTTGAACTGGGACATCAGCTTTTTCCTGCCTTCTGACATGAACTGAAACATTGGCCCTTCCTGGGTGTCAAGTCTGCTAGCCTTCAGAATAGAGGTACACCATTGGTTCTCCTGGCTCTCCATCATGCTGACTTAACCTGCAGGTATTGGGACTTGGAAGCCTCCATAATCTCCTTCTGTATATTAATATGTATATCCAATTGGTCTATTTCTCTGGAGAACCCTGACTAGTACATAGGATAACCTTGGTAAAAGGAGCCACTTTAATTTGCACACTTGACTAAGGTCAGATTTTAGGAAGGTGAGTGTGGAGTAAGGCCTAAAATTATGGATAGATAATGTGTGCTGCCTTGACATATGGTAGAACTGGGAGGG
Organism: Panthera pardus; assembly: GCF_024362965.1. Taxonomy (NCBI): domain Eukaryota; kingdom Metazoa; phylum Chordata; class Mammalia; order Carnivora; family Felidae; genus Panthera; species Panthera pardus. The sequence continues at coordinate 66,082,068 of NW_026526788.1, read as the reverse complement.
TCTTGAGTGGGCCCATTTCAGGTTGCCTCCCCACTTTGCTCCTGCAAATAAGGTCCCCTAACAAAACAACCCCCTTATCATGGGACCAGGCACAACTGGTCTGCATAGCTTTTTCTAGTTCCTTGACAGTCTGCAGAATTATATAAGCAAATCAATTACAACATCCTTCAGGAACCAGGAATCACCCCACCCTCTTGGTATTATCTCTTGGTATTACCCCAGCCTCCTGAACGTACTCTGGTTGTTTACTCTGTTTCCCCATGTCCCTGGCTGGCATGCGGTGACCTCTTTCTCTGGGCTGTGACTACGTGTGATGGATAAATTGCTATTGATCGTGTCTGTCCATTGTCAGGTGTTGTATATTTGGCCATTCTCTAAACTATAGTGTGAGAATCCCTCCTTCACCAATGGGGTCAGCAGGAGGTGATTAAAATTGGGTGTGGGGTGGCAGTAGATGTCAGCGGAAAAAAAGGAATGAGTGAAACTGATTGACCAACACATTATGGAAAGAATTAATCAATTGGGAATATTGTTCATATACCATTTCTCAAAAATATACATTATACTATTCATTATACTGTTTCAAAAATATCATCCGTTATACTGGATCCAGTCTACTAGACTCCCCTTAGACTCACAAGCCTCATCCAGGCCCATTGACTCATTTGTGGAGGTAGGGCCTGGGATTTTTATTTTAATAGCCTTGAAAGTTGCTATTCTTGGTTGAGAATGTGTCCAGTTTTAGAGTAAATTTGAGAAGACTGATAATAAGCAAAAGACTCAGCGATTACTTGTAATGAACTTTTAGTTTTGAAACAAAAACAGTTTTCCATCCCTGCTCTCTACCTACCCACCCCACCCCAACACCCCAACCCCATAGCTGCACTGGGATGGAATGAATAGACCAGCTTGGGCTTTCCCCTGCTTGGCTCACTGGTAGAACACAGCCTTGGCTCAGGAGCAAATGTACTTTCAACCATTTCAGATCCTTCTTAGCAAGCAGGCGGAAAATAACTTACGAATAAACATTTGAAAAAGGGCAATAACAAAGGCACTTTAAATTGAGCCATAGGCTTCCAACCCTCAAATCAAGGGCAGTTGGGAGACTCACAAATAAGTAGCCAACTCTGCATATAGCCCCTGGAATAGCTCCAACTCCATAATGCAATTGTGAAATAAAATCTTTCCTTGGGCTAATAATATAATTTCCTTATTAGTTCCAAGCCACTAGTAATGATTGAAGTACTTGTTTATTTTTCCTACTCTTATATACATTTTAACCCAATTCTCTTTCACTACAGGAGTCCCATTGATCAATGCTACATTATAGACTTTCGATTGTGCACTGGATAAGAAACATACAACAAATGAGCCCATAAATGTGTTCTGAACCCTTCAGTATGCATTCGTGAATCTAATAGTTTATGATATTTTATATCTTCATTAGAAACTGTTAGCACATTGGGGCTCTTGGGTGGCTCAGTCGGTTAAGCATTCAACTCTCGACTTCAGCTCAGGTCATGATCTTGCAGTTCATGAGTTCTAGCCCCACATTGGGCTCTGTGCTGGCAGTATGGAGCCTGCTTGCGATTCTGTCTCCCTCTCTCTGTCCCTCCCCTTCTTGCTCTCTATCTCTCTCTCAAAATAAATAAAAATAAACTTAGAAAAACAAATAAACTGTTAGCACATCAATATGGTGTTTGTTGAACTTGACAAGGTGAGAAATTATACTTGTGTTACTCTTTCTTGCTCATGGTTATGGGATGTACTAATGAAGATGGGTAAATATCTGCATTATTAAGTTAAATGCTGAGTTTTCACAAATAAAATGAATTGATTTTCTGGCTCTTATGTTTACTGCTAGTGATACAAATAACACTGGCATCAGACAGAATGATTAAGGTTAAAGGCAGCTAAAATTTAGGTGTTCTCATACAAGGAAGAGAGGGGTACTAATCAGAATGCCTGGAGATCTTTTCCAAATTTGGTTCCCCTGCATCCTTGTAATCCTCATGAAATCGCTGTAAGGGCAGTTTGTTTAATGCCTTCCACCCCCGTGGAAAATCACTGCCAGGAGTTCACCCCTTCTGATCCATGCATTTTCAATTATGTAATCATATTTATGCCAGAAAAAAAGTTGAGAACTAGAAACCTTCTGAGCCCTATTTTCTAATCTATGGAATGAACATCTCCATGTGGTTGTGAGGACCATTCACAATGCCCTGAATCTAGTACTCAATTTCTGGAGCCATTGGTTGTTCCAGGCTCTTCCTCATCCCAGTTTACTTCACGAAATCCACTTCAACTCTCAATGGCCACTTTTTCTTTTCTAATTTCCCTATTTAAACGTATTCATGTAAAAGACCAGATTCATTCCTTTACTGCATGTCTAAAATGTTAGTTGTTTTCAGAGCGTTTTGTTCCTTTTTTTTTTTTTTTTTAAACTTTCCTGCATTAGATGGTAGGTGTATTTTACATTTTAATATGTACTACTGGACTGCACTCCTCTACAGCATTCCCAATAATGTTCTCACCAGTGTTTATGAGCTAATCTGTTCCCCATTGTTTTCATTAATACATAGACCTTTTAAATGGTTCTTTTATTTTTTTCCCCCAGTTTAATGTCTGTCACTTTGAAAACACTACCACCTATGGGAGGGTAATGTTTTCTAGGGTTGTTAGTAGGTTGAGCCTGGTCAAGCAGGTAAACATATGCACAGCAGTGGAGGGCCAGTTGGTGAGTGGAGAATGAGGGCAAAACAATTTTCTGCACCGTGGTCAGATCATAAGGTGGGACACAATATCAAATGCAAACTGGTCCCCTGCCAGGGCAGAATGCAAGGAGGCAGAACGATGGTTTGTTCTCATTGGTGGCTATAATGGCTTTGCCCTGTTCTAGAATGGGGGCAGCCAATCGCGGAGTTTGTCTGGTCAGGTAGTTTTATTGGGGGCCCACAGTGCACCCCACGTGGTGGTAGGGACTGGAGGAAAGAAGAAAGAAGCACAAGTCTCTTGTTCTTGAGTCTGTGGCTTGTTGATGGAAACACTGACAGAACTCGGGTAAATTTGGTACCTTTTTTTGCCAATGCAGTGTTTATGTTACATTAATTAGTTACTCTTACTTTAAAAATTTTATTTGAAATGAAGATTACTCTCACATCTTGAAAAGAAGGAGATCTGGCACTATTGGGCTTGAATTCTTCTGGAGATCATCTGGGGCTGAACAGCCCTTGAGGGTGTGAACTCTTCAATTTTCCACAGTTCCTACCAGTTCCCATTGTATATATGCTCAGCCTACCTCATTCATTTCTGTTTTTGTTTTTTTTTAAATTTAAATTTAATTTAAATTATTTTATTTTGTTTTATATTTTGATTTTATATTTTATTTGTTTTATTTAAATTCAAGTTAGTTAACATACAGTGTAGTCTTGGTTTCAGGAGTAGAATCCAGTGATTCATCTCTTACATGCAACACCCAAGGCTCATCCCTATAAGTTCCTTCCTTAATACCCATCACCATTTAGCTCATACCCTCAGCCACCTCCCCCCCATCAACCCTCAGTTTGTTCTCTGTATTTAAGAGTCTCTTACAACCGGTTTGCCTCCCTCAGTGTTTTTATCTTATTTTTCTTTCCCTTCTCCTGTATTCATCTGTTGTGTTTCTTAAATTCCACATGAGTGAAATCATATGATGCTCTTATTCACTGTCTGTGAGGACATGAGGTTTCAGTATATTGGTTTAGAGGAGGTCAGTGATAACAAGAAGGAAAAAATAAAACTGACCCAGACTCATTGACTTGTAGGTCTTTCAAATCAAATGATGTTAATGAGCCTTTTAAAAGTCTGACATTTAAGTGGGATCACATTACACATAATCTTCTGAATTTTGGTTTCTTTATTTAACAATAAACAGTAACAACATGTAATGTTCTTCCAATCTTTCTTCTTCTGTGAATTACTCTGGTGTTTCTTCTAATACATTTCACCATTGCCTTTCTTATTGTTGTTATTTTGGGTACAGTATTTTTTTTTAATGTTTATTTATTTTTGACAGACAGATCATGGGCGGGGGAGGGGCAGAGAGAAAGAGGGAGACACAGAATCTGAGGCAGGCTCCAGGCTCTGAGCTGTCAGCACGGAGCCTCGCACAGGGCTCAAATTCATGAGCCATAAGATCGTGACCTTAGCCGAAGTCAGACGCTCAACCGACTGAGCCACCCAGGTGCCTCTACTTTTTCTAACCTTAAAATTTTTACCCATTCTGTTTGATCTATCTTTTCTCCATGTATTTCCTGCAATTGGGGTCTTGGGAAAGCAGCATGGACCCTGATTCAGACTCCAGGTTCTGGTCCAGCACAGCTTCTTACTAGTTCAATGACCTTGTGTAAGTTACATAGCCAAAGTTTCCTCCCTCAGGAGAAGAAGATAACATTTTGCTTGCCAAACAAGGCTGTGGTGGACATGAAATTACTTAATTCACATAACACATTTTGAACAGTGCATGATATATAATTGATACTATTTTTATTCAGTTATTCAAGAATTATTCAATAAGAAGATCTATTATCTTATAACTTACTATAACAAGCTAACTATTTCTGTTATTTTGTAAGGGTGCAAATTATTTTGGAAATGTTAATAAGAAAAGTAAGCAACCACTATTGCTCATCCTATGTAATGGCAGATACATTGGTTATCTAATTTCATCCTCATAACTCAATCATTTCATTACCTTTCAAATACTTACTGATCACCTACTTTGTGACAGGTGTTCCTTAAGGTCCTGGAAATTCATTAGTGAAACCATCAAAAAAAAAGTTGTTCTCTCACAAACCTAACATTTCACTGGAGAAAAACAAAGGGTTTTTATATTTATTAATGAATAAAATATACAGCAGATTCTGAGACTATGAAAAAATAAGGCAGATGTGGTGGGTGACAGGTGTGATTTTTCTCATTTCTATAGAGAAACTGGCACAAAGAGAGAAAGTTATTAATTACAGTCATTTTTGAAAGGCATCTGCCTAGCTCCTAATGATCTCTTTTGTTTTCTAGAACATTCAAAGAAGGACAGGATAGCAGTGTTATCTATCTATTCTATGTATCTTTGTATTCTGCATTTCATACTTGGTTGCTGTGGACGGGAATAGAAGTGGATATTAGTTCTCAGGCTAGTCATATTGTTTCTCTTGGGGACTTTGTAATTTGAGTCAAAAATTCAGCGATTGCAAGTTGGCAGTGGTTATGGACAGGTGCTTGTCTGAGCTGTTAGAGTGAATGCAAATGATTGAGCTCATCTATATTACCTGAAGTAAAAAGTTATCACTGGAAGAATATGCGAACAGAGGAGATACCGACACATTCATTGCAGCCTGAGTGTCCTGCAAATCCACGGAACCGATCATGTCCCAAGGTACTGAAGTTGTCGTGCTTCACGTAGCACTTCTGAGTGTGTGAGCTTTGAGTGGTAAATATACCAAAGCTCACCTTAGCACATCAATTCAACAAGACTGTTCTTAGGGAGTTGAGCATGTGGGCATGTCCTCTACATAAACTCCATGGGGCCCATCAGTAAATACTGAGATACCTTGATGCCACAGAATTCAGTTGGTAAGATATTGTATTATCCTTTCCTATTTGCTTACGGTATTTACTGTTACTTGTGAACAAAAGACCTAATTTAAAATATACATGTATGTGTACACACATATGTATACATTATTACATAGACACGCATTGCCAATTCCATAGATAGGCACATATATACACATATGTACCTCAAATTGATAGATACGTATGTATCTATATATACAAAACTATTAGGTAGCTATAGAGATTTGAACTTCTATCTCTATATTCTCTGTAAATAATTCTTTTGAAGAATAGAACATATACATACTTGTTTTAAAGAGTAAAATGCCATTTATCTCATTAATTTTTTAGAAGATTAAATATTTTTCATTTCACAATCTTGTTTTTTTATTTTTTAATGTTTATTTTTGAGAGAGATGATTTTTTAGAAGATTGATTTTTTAGAAGATTGAATATTTTTCATTTCACAATCTTGTTTTTTAATTTTTATTAATGTTTATTTATTTTTAAGAGAGAGATGCAGAGAGGGAGGGAGACAGAGAATCTGAAGCAGGCTCCGCACTGACAGCAGAGAGCCTGACACGGGGCTCGAACCCGTGAACTGTGAGATCATGACCTGAGCCAAAGTCGGACACTTAACTGACTGAGCCACCCAGGTGCCCCCACAATCTAGCTTCTGTAATGTTAAAAAGCCATCTTAAGAATTTAGGAACACTTTCTTCTCTTCTTCCCCACTCCTTAATTATTACTCCTTAATTACCTTGAATGGCCCACAGTTTAAAAGACTTTCTTGAGTATCCCAGGATTCTATTTTTCCAGAGGATTTTTTTTTTTTTTTAGCAAGATCAAGTTCCCAAAAACAGACCAAGAAGAAGAATGACTGGTGCCTCCCTGTCACCTCACACTGAATGGAGCTGACCTTCACACCCAGTAGGTTTCCTGGTTTGCAGAGATTCCATGAGAGTGACTGATAATAGCAGCTTCTCTTATTTCAAAAGTTCATTTCCCTCTGTGAATTAAAGCCAAGGACCCCAGCTCACCAGCAAACATCTGCTGTTCCTTGATAGCACTGCCAGGCACTCATTTTGATTCTTCCTTCTGCTTTATAATCTCCTGTGTAGTTGCCTCCCTGATGTTGTTTATTCTGAAAGTACATGCTGGAAGTCTACATTAAATAGACAGATTTGTCACAAGCTCCTAGCTAATTCATTGCTTTCTTGTGCTTGAATGGCTTTTACTGATGGCTTTACCTACTGATGGTCTAAGTATGTCATTCATTACACTTGGGGAAAATGCATATTAATGTGCTTAGCAAGTAGCTTGGGAAGAAATGCGTTTATCTGTATTTTACAAGAAGCTAATGGACATGCGTTGCAAATCTAAGTATTTCATTTGCAGGGATGACTATGATGATGCCGGTTGGGGTGCATCTGTCTTAGGAGTGCTTTCTAAGGAAGTGATTGGTTTCAACGTGTCCATTTCCGTGTCCTGCATAATTAGTTGCTCTGTGAATTGTTGATCTTCCATTTTAATTTACCGAGGTGCCACAAACTTGTGGTGGTGCTGGGGCAGCCCAACCAGAGCAGTGCAGTGAAGTGAGTGTTGGACTGAGGCACCAACAGCTGTGTGACCTTCCATAAGCAAGTGAGTCTGAGACTTAGTTTTCTCATTGATAAATCAAATGCTTACCTTTGTCTCCCTCCAGGTTGTTGTGATTCTAAAAGGAGGCAATGTATGTGGAAACAGCTTTATTTACAAGATTAAGTAAATCATTAGACATTTTGTTTGATTACAATTACTTGATACTTTAAGAAATATGGCCCTTTGTAGCAACGTGGATGGCACTGGAGAGTGTGATGCTAAGTGAAATAAGCCATACAGAGAAAGACAGATACCATATGTTTTCACTCTTATGTGGATCCTGAGAAACTTAACAGAAACCCATGGGGGAGGGGAAGGAAAAAAAAAAGAGGTTAGAGTGGGAGAGAGCCAAAGCATAACAGACTCTTAAAAACTGAGAACAAACTGAAGGTTGATGGGGGGTGGGAGGGAGGGGAGGGTAGGTGATGGGTATTGAAGGGGGCACCTTTTGGGATGAGCACTGGGTGTTGTATGGAAACCAATTTGACAATAAATTTCATATATTAAAAAAATACACTATATCTTTGCATTCATGGCCCCACGCTTTAAAAAAAAATATTTTTAGGATAAATTCTCAGGAAAAGGATTTCTGCATTAAAGATGATAAATACTAAAGCTTGATATATTGATAAAGAATGTTCTCATACATTTTAGAGTTGAATACCCAAAATGTCCGGAGTTGAGCAAACACAAATTATATCTTCTAATTTATGGACAGAAAACTGACTCTAACACAATTCAATGGTTATTCAAGACTGCATGGAAAGCAAGAAGCAGAGTCAGGCCTAGAACCATCTGTTGGCCTAGAGATTTTCCCATTGATCTAGGGAAAAGAAGGAGATTATTTCTGTTTTTATATATTTTTGTTCTTCATTTTTTATTGATCACTTTATATTTTATATCAATTTAGTATTTATTTTCTTGTATCAGAGAAAGATAACTTGTTAAGGAGGTATGATTTGCATTTTTATTTAAGTGTATTTAACATCATAATGGGACAAAGCTACAAAATGATAATACTAATGTTAGTTTATCAGGAGAAGGAGGAGAAGAAAAAAGAGAAGGGTGTCTCCAGCTTTGCCCTTCTTTTTTAAGATTGATCTGGTTATTCAGAATCTTTTGTGGTTCCATGTGAATTTTAGGATTGTTTTTTTCTTTGAAAAATGTCATTGGAATTTTGACAAAGATTGCATTGAATTTATAGAAGACTTTAAGCAAATGGACATTTTAACAATATCAATCCTTCCAACCCATGAATACTTCTGTGCGGGGCTGGGGTTGAGAATAAGTTCTCACTCAGGTGTCTGGAGGTGTCCGTGGAGTGTCTCCTTAAGGAAGCCGGGACTCTCAGGACTGCTGTCACATGTGGCTATGAGGAAGATGGAGCCATGTATAGGTCCCTTTCAGGATTGCTGGGGACAGAGATAGGATTATCTTCCGCAGAGTCCCTGGGTTAGCAGGGATTGTTCATGAACATCCTCTTGCTGTGTTCCTTCAATAATCTGTGGCTCTGTGGTATGAGTTGATGGTAAAAAGAAATCCATATTTTTATTAATGATTCCAGTATCTGGAGGGCATGAGTAATTTGCCCAGGGTGGCTGAATGAGTCTCCAAGCTATCTGCCTTTGCTCAATCCATTAGCGTGACCAGTATCCCATGATGAATGAACTGAGAGCCTTGGTTTATGACTCAGGAAGAAATGGAGATGGATGTTCAGCCTCCTTTAGCAGTGGGCTGTCATGTGACCCCATCACATTTGGTGATGAAAAATCATGATTTTCTTTATGCAAATCTCTTTCCTCCCTCCCTTAATGATAATGGGCCTCTTAATATGTTTCTTTTTCTGATGTGTTACCTATTACAGTGCCAGTTATTCAGAATAGAATCTTTTAAAAATAAATCTTCCTCTCTGCTCTGTTCCAGATGGCTTCTATAATTGCTTTATTACTTTTGCAGATGTTATAGAGAAATTTAGAAAATAAGCCAACAATGGATTGCAGCAGCTAGTGAACATGTCCTTTTCCCATTGATTATTCTGTTTGGAAACAAATATAATCTGTGTATCAGCTGAGGCATTGTGTTTCATAAGCTCAGCATTTATGAGGTTTTTGGAACTGCAGATTTATCATTTGGTATTGGAGGGTGTGCTTGTTGGTTCTTGGAAGACTGGGTCCACACAAATGAATTTAGTAGGATTAAGTATTTCCCCTTGAACTGCCTTCTGGAAAAGTTGTATAATCACAATGTCTTATATTTCAAAATCTCATTTTATAATTTTAAGAGTATTTTGGCAGTAATCTTTAAAAGAACATCAGATTTAATTATTGCTATTATTATTATTCCCATATTCCTGAGGGACAACTGAAGTCCAGAGATATGATATGAGTACTCAAGGTTATTTAGCTTTCCAGTGGTAGAGTAATTCAGGATTTCTGGCTCTTGAGCTAGTCCTCTTTGCTTTTCACTATTACCATATTATGTCTCTAGTATTCAGGAGTCCTAATTAAGTACCATAGGATAGATATTTTATCTCTAGTAGAAGGTAGCTCCCATACTCTTAAAATTCAGGGAAGGAAGTAGGGGGCCATTCAACTTTTCACTGAAATATTTTCCATTTTATGAATAGGGAAAAACTATATAAACTGTATTGTGATCATATAAGAAATTGATAGTATAAGAAATTGACAAAATAAAGGGAAGACTTCATTATTAACCCTTCTTCTTACTATCAGAATGGAACAAACAGAGCTCAGTTGGAACCCAACCAAATAACTTGAAGACCTGATTTATGGTAAACTATGGATGTCTCACTCATTTACTCTCAGTGACCCTCACATGCAAATATGCAAAGCCATGTGCAAACATCAAAAACATTTTATGGGCTAGTATAACTCTTAGTCTAGCTAACTCCACATTGGGAGACATCTAGAAAGAAATCTGGAAGAGGTGGTCTTTGAAAAGACCCAACAAAATTGATAACCTTTACCTAGACAGACAAAAAAATACAACATAAAAAATATCAAAATCAGTAACAAAAGAGGAGATATCATTACCAATCCTACAAAAATTAAAAGGTGTAAAAGGAAATTTTATAAACATATTTCTACCAAAAATTAGACAACATAAATGCAATGGACAAATATAAGCAGAAACATATTGCAAAAATAAGAAAAAGGATCTGAGTTGACTTACAAAAGAGTTACAAATCTTTCCATAAAGCAAAGCCCAGGCCTAGAGGACTTCCCTGACTGAACTCTGTCAAGTATTTAAAGAAAAAATAATATGAATGCTTTATAAGCTCTGTCAGAAAATAAGGAGAGAACATATTTAAATTCATTCTATGTAGCCAGTATTACCCTTATACTAAAGCCTGATAAAGACATTACAGGAATTAAAAATTATGGAAGGCTAATCTTTTTGAACATAGTTGCAAAAATCCTAAGCCAAGTAAGTATTAGCAAATCAAGTCCAATAAAATACAAAAAGACTAATACACCTGAATTTATATCAAGAATGCAAGGTTAGTTTAACATCTGAATGTCAAATTTGTACAATATACCATATTAATAGAGTGAAAATGACAAAAAAAATCATGATTAGCTCAATAGATGTGGAGTAGGCATATAACAAAAATAAAAACACATTAATGATGAAAAGTCTCAATAAGCTTGATATAAAAGTCCTCAGCCTGATAAGGGGTGTATATTACAAATTTACAGCCAATATCATACTTAATGATATTAGACTGAATAGTTTCTCACTAAAATTGAGAATAAGGCAGAATACCCACTCTTGCCACATCTGCTCAAGATTTTTATTGGAACAGGTAGTTAGCACAGTAAGGGAAATAGGTGAAAAGTCGATAGATAATAGATGATAGATAGTTAGATAGATAGATAGATAAAGATGTCCGATTAGCAAAGGAAGAAGTAAAACTGTATTTGCAGATGACATGATCCTTTTTTTCCTCAGCAAACTACTTTTATTTATTTATTTTTATTAATTTTTATTTTATATTTCATTTTTTTAAATGTTCATTTATTTTTGAGAGACAGAGTGAGAGCAGGGGAGGGGCAGAGAGAGAGGGAGAGAGAGAATTTGAAGCAGGCTTCAGGCTCTGGGCTTTCAGCACAGAGCCCAACATGGGCTCTATGAGATCATGACCTGTGCCAAAGTCAGATGCTTAACCACTGAGCCACCCAGGAGCCCCTTATTTTATTTTTTTTAATACAATTTATTGTCAGATTGGTTTCCATACAATACCCAGTGCCCATCCCAATATGTGCCCTCTCCAATGCCCATCATCCATTTTCCCCTCTCTCTCACCACCCCCCCCCATCAACCCTCAAATTGTTCTCAGTATTTAAGAGCCTCTTATGGTTGCCTGCTTCCTTCTCTGTTGGTAACATCCCCCTTCTCCTCTCCCATGGTCTTATGTTAAGTTTCTCAAGTTTCATATGAATGAAACATACGGTATCTTTCACTGACTGACTTATTTCACTTAGCATAATACCCTCCAGTTCCATTCACGTTGCTGCAAGTGGCTATATTTCGTTCTTTCTCATTGCCAAGTAGTATTCTGTTGTATATATAAACCACATCTTCTTTATCCTTTCATCAGGTGATGGACATTTATGCTCTTTCCATAATTTGGCTATTGTTGAAGGTGCTGCTATAAACATTGGGGTACGTGTGCCCCTATGCATCAGCACTCCTGTATCCCTTGGGTAAATTCCTAGCAGTGCTATTGCTGGGTCATAGGGAAGGTCTATTTTTAATTTTTTTAAGGAACCTCCACACTGTTTTCCAGAGCGGCTGTACTTGCATTCCCACCAACAGTGCAAGAGGATTCCCATTTCTCCACATCCTTGCCAGCATCTATAGTCTCCTGATTTGTTCATTTTAGCCACTCTGACCGGCATGAGGTTGTATCTCAATGTGGTTTTGATTTGTATTTCCCTGATGATGAGTGACGTTGAGTATCATTTCATGTGTCTGTTGGCCATCTGGATGTCTGTTTTGGAAAAGTGTATTCATGTCTTCTGCCTGTTTCTTCACTGGATTGATTTTTGGGTGTGGTGTTTGGTGAGTTCTTTAATGATTTCAGATACTAGCCCTTTATCTGATATGTCATTTCAAATATCTTTTCCCATTCCGTCAGGTGCCTTTTAGTTTTGTTGATTGTTTCCTTTGCAGTGCATAAGTTTTTATCTTGATGAGATCCCAATAGTTCATTTTTGCTTTTAAGTCCCTTGCCTTTGGAGATGTGTCAAGTAAGAAATTGCTGTGGCTGAGGTCAAAGAGGTTGTTGCCTGCTTTCTCCTCTAGGGTTTTGATGGTTTCCTGTCTCACATTCAGGTTCTGTATTGGGGATTTTTCTTGTTTCATGAGATAGGCCTGGATTGCAGTGTATTTTCCTCTTAGAACTGCCTTTGCTGCATTCCAAAGGGTTTGGATTGTTGTGTTTTCATTTTCATTTGTTTCCATATATTTTTAAATTTCTTCTCTAATTGCCTGTTTGACCCATTCGTTCTTTAGTTGGATGTTCTTTATCCTCCATGCTTTTGGAGTTTTTCCAGACTTGTTCCTGTGGTTGATTTCAAGTTTCATAACATTGTGATCTGAAAGTGTGCATGGTATGATCTCAATTCTTTTATATTTTTGAAGGCTGTTTTGTGACCCAGTATGTGATCTATCTTGGAGAATGTTCCATGTGCACTTGAGGAGAAAGTATGTTCTGCTGCGTTAGGATGTAGAGTTCTAAATATAGCTGTCAAGTCCATCTGGCCCAGTGTATCATTCAGGGCCATTGTTTCTTTACTGATTTTCTGTCAAGATGATCTGTCCATTGTTGTTAAGTGGAGTATTAACATCCTCTGCAATTACCATATTCTTTCTAATAAGATTGCTTATGTTTGTAATTAATTGTTTTATATATTTGGGTGCTTCTGAATTCAGTGCTTAGACATTTATAATTGTTAGCTCTTCCTGATGGATAGACACTGTAATTATTATATAATGCCCTTCTTCATCACTTGTTACAACATTTAATTTTCACTCTTATGTGGATCCTGAGAAACTTAACAGAAGACCATGGGGGAGGGGAAGGAGAAAAAAAAAAAAAAAGAGAGGGAGGGAGCCAAACCATAAGAGACTCTTAAAAACTGAGAACAAACTGAGGGTTGATGGGGGGTGGGAGGGAGAGGAGGGTGGGTGATGGGTATTGAGGAGGGCACCTGTTGGGATGAGCACTGGGTTATATGGAAACCAGTTTGAAAATAAATTTCATATTAAAAAAATAAAGTCTAGTTTGTCTGATATAAGTATGGCTCTTCCAGCCATACTTTCTTTTAACTTCTAATAGCATGATAGATAGTTCTCCATCCACTCACTGTCAATCTGAAGGTGTCCTCAGGTCTAAAATGGGTCTCTTGTAGGTAGCAAGTAGATGGGTCTTGTTTTTTTTACCCATTCTGATAACCTATGTCTTTTGATTGGAGCATTAAGTCCATTTACATTAAGTGTTATTATTGAAAGATATGGGTTTAGAGTCATTGTGTTATCTGTAGGTTTCATGGTTGTACTGATGTCTCTGGTACTTTTGTCATCCTTGCAACATTTCACTTACAGAGTTCCCCTTAGGATCTCTTATAGGGCTGGTTTAGTGGTGATGAATTCCTTCAGTTTTTGTTTGGGAAAACTTTTGTCTCTCCTTCTATTCTGAGTGACAGGCTTGCTGGATAAAGGATTCTTGGTTGCATATTTTTCCTGTTCATCACATTAAAGATTTCCTGCCATTTCTTTCTGGCCTGCCAAGTTTCAGTAGATAGGTCTGCTACTACCCTTTTTGTGTCTACCTTTGTATGTGAAGGCCCGTTTATCCCTAGCTTCTTTCAGAATTCTCTCTTTATTCTTGTATTTTGCTAGTTTCTCTATGATATGTCATGCAGAAGATCGATTCAAGTTATGCTTGAAGGGAGTTCTCTGTGTCTCTTGGCTTTCAATATCTGTTTCCTTCCCCAGATTGGCGAAGTTCTCAGCCATGATTTATTTAAATACACTTTCAGCCCTTTCTCTCTGTCTTCTTCTTCAGGAATTCCTATGATACTGTTCCATTTGATTGAGTTGCTTAGTTCTCTAATTCTTCCCTCGTGATCCTGGATTTTTTTTAATCTCTCTTTTTCTTACTTCCTCTTTTTCCATAATTTTATCTTCTAATTCACCTATTCTCTCCTCTGCCTCTTCATTCCACGCTGTGGTTGCCTCCATTTTATTTTGCACCTCATTTATAGCATTTTTCAATTCATCATAACAATTTTTATTTCTTTGATCTCTGCAATAAGATTCTCTGCTGTCTTCTATGCTTTTTTCAAGCCCAGCGATTAATCTTATGACTGTTATTCTAAATTCTTGTTCAGTTATATTGGTTATATCTGTTTTGATAAATTCTTTAGCTGTCACTTCTTCCTGGAATTTATTTTGAGAAGAATTCTTCCATTTTGTCATTTTGGCTAGTTTTCCATCCCTTATGAGTTTTAAAAGCTTGTTATGTGCTCTGCATCTGCAAGAAGTGCTATATTAATGGAGGGTCATACACTATCCAGGGCCTGGCCCTTCAGGAGGGGTGTTTTGGAGAGTGTTACTTGCTCTCTGTTGTGACTTTGGTCATTTTATTTCCCTACTCTTAGTGATTTTTTGGATCCTCCACCAGATGTGCTTTGATTTGTTCCTTGAAGTAGCCCTGTAATGAAAAACAAACAAACAGGAAACAAAAACACGCAAACACACCAACAAATAAAACAAGCAAACAAACAAACAAACAAAAAACAAAAAACGGAAAAACAAACAACAAAAAACAAATCAAAAAAAACAAAAAAGTGGGGCGCCTGGGTGGCGCAGTCGGTTAGGCGTCCGACTTCAGCCAGGTCACGATCTCACAGTCCGTGAGTTCGAGCCCCGCGTCGGGCTCTGGGCTGATGGCTCGGAGCCTGGAGCCTGTTTCCGATTCTGTGTCTCCCTCTCTCTCTGCCCCTCCCCCGTTCATGCTCTGTCTCTCTCTGTCCCAAAAATAAATAAAAAACGTTGAAAAAAAAATTTAAAAGCAAAAAAGCAAAAAAATGTAAACACCAACTACAAGTAAAGAACAGGGTGGAAGCGCTGCTGATGGAAGAGCACATAGAAAGAGAGAAATGACATGGGCGGGAAAAAAGAAAAAATAAACATTGACCTGGCAGAGAGACTCAATGGCTTAATCCAGAGAGAAAGGAAAATAACAAAGGAGGCGAGAGGAAAAAGAAACGAAGATAAAGTTACCCAGAGAAACTATACAGCTTGCTTATTCCAGAGAGAGAGAGAGAGAGAGAGAGAGAGAGAGAGAGAGAGAAAGGAGAATAAAGGAGGTGTAGAAGTATCAAGAGAATGGATTAAATATGTCTGCTTAATCAAACCAACAGAGTAACCAGCCTAGAGGAGGGAAGAGATAAGGAGAAAAGGAAGGAAGAATGTATCTATATAACAAGAGTTGCCTAGAATTAATCCAGGCAATGCAGCAGAACTGGTCTGGAGGAGGGGGCCGTCTGGTTCCTCAGTGTCTATCCCCCTCCAGTAGATACACAGTTACCTAGTGCAGAGGGACGTGGTTTGGTGTGGGCCTGTTCAGCCTCCACTGTGGGTCCCACCTTGGTGGTGGTGGGGAGAAAAATGGCGACCTCCAGTCTCTTCTCCAAGGACCTCATGTCCCAAATCACTCCGTTTGAGCTGTCCTCTGTGTGCTGTGGGTGCAGACGAGGCAGTCCATCTCAGTCCACAAACTCCTGTGCCGCAGCACTTGGCTGTGGCCTAAACTCCATGAGCCCCGGTCCTGGGGAAGTGCCTCTCTGTGCTGCCTGATATTTTGTCCCAGCTGGTTTTGTCCTGTGCCGCAGCACTCCAGGGAGGGGACCAGTTTCTCCTGCAGACTGCACCCCTGACCTACCACCAAACTCTGGGGTGGTTCCCCTCCTCCCCAGGTACACAAATAGGGCAGCTGGCCCTGGTTTGAAGAAAGTGCCACTAGACAGGGGATCTTTCTCTGTTATGGTCCGAGGTTTTTCTCTTGTTGAAATACAGTCGTATGCTTCCCCAGCCACTCTTTCTCTTCTCTTTGTCTCTTTGCAGAAGGGGATCCCTCCCCTCCATGCCTACGCAGCCTGTTTTATCTCCTCCAGTTCATAATCACCCACCTATGGCCCATCAGGTTGTCCCAGTGTCTCCCTGGTAGACTCAGTCTCTTTTCCTCCCACACTCTTGGGGTTCAAAGTCCTTTGGCTTTAGCCCTTCTTTGTTTGAGAGACATGGGAAGTACAGATCTCCCTACTTCTCTGTCATGTTGGCCTCTCCTTCAGACATTATCCTTAATGTAGAAAATTCTACTGAGTCTATCCAAATAACCCATCTGAAACTCTATTGTAATAACAAGTTCAATAAATCAGGATACAAGATCAAAATGCAGTATTAACAATGAACCATGTAAAATTAAATTAAGGCAACAAAAGAATACTGGATACTACAGAATTTTGCCTAGAGAAATTAAAGAACACATTAAAAATCAGGGACATTTCATGCTTATGCATTAGAAGATTATCAAGAAGAATATTCTTTCCTGTATATATCTGTAGAATATTAGAATTTAGGCCTCTTGATTCTTAATCTAGTGCTTTTCTCCTATACCATTTTGCTACTAATGACAAAGGCTAAATATTTATGTGACAGAGATTATAAAATTACAAAATATTTATATGCTAGTGTAGATTTTAATGTCAAAACAAACTAAATTTCTTAGCATAAGATTTCATAAATAAATTGGTATGTATAAAGTTATGAAATATCAACCCAATAAAAATAATAATAAAATTGTATTTATTAATCTGAAAAGATGCTCATGGGGTCATTGTTGCTTGGTATCTATGCAGATAGAAAAAGTAACATGTTTATAATGCATCATATGTACTTCTAAGTACAGAGAAATGTCTAAGGAAATTCAAATTAATAGTAATTATCACTGAGAGGTGAGATTAAGTATGATGTTTAACATGTTTCTTTGAATTCTGGGGTGGGGTGGTTTGAATTCCTTAAAATTATATATATAATATTATAAAAAATAGGTAATATGTCTTAAGAGATATATATTCTGATATATATTCTATGTGTCTTCTTTGACTATATAAACTTATTTTTTGTAGAATACTCCATCTGGCCTTTTTCTTTTTCCCTCCATATGTGTTTCTGGCATTCCTGGTCTGGGATTCTTTTCCTTATTTGTTAGTTCTGCATCTTGTCTTGGTTTCTAAGCAAGTGGAACCCTGGAGTTTTTTTTATCTGTTATTGCAGTTAATGAACATAAGGTTAGAGGATATTGTCTTAATTTCATAGCATACCAGTTATACAACAAGGAATCAAATTTGGCAGTTTCTTCTCTTTAGATAAATTTAAATTTTATATTCTTTACTGAGCTGCTCTCTGAGTTAATGACACTGATTGCCTATTTAAATGTATGAACGACTGGGGAGTCATCATACTTCTCAAGAAACAACCACAATTGACAGGCTACTCAGTGAAATGAGGTCTTAATGTGAATGTTAATTTCCACTGTGTATATTTTTAGGAATAAAATGTCAGCATTAGGAATCTTTATATATATTTTAAAACTTTTAATTTTAAAATAGTTTTAGATTTACAAAAAAATTTGCAAAGATAGTACAGACTTCTCATATACACTATACCTAGATTCCCATGTTACTCACATATTGGTATGGTGAATTTATCATAACTAACGCACTAATGGTTTTACATTATTATTAACTAATTTCCATATCTTAGAGTTTTTTTCATTTTTAATTAATGTTCTTATTCTTTTTCAGGATCCCATCTGGGATACCAAATTACATTTAGTCATTGTGTGTCCTGATGTTCTTCAAGACTATGACAGTTGTTCACAGTTTTCTTTTTTTTTTTTTAATGAAAGCTTTGAGGAGTACTGGTGAGATATTTTGTAGAATGTCCCTCATTGGAGATTTGTTTGATGTTTTTCTTGTTTGCTTATGGATATGAATTTTTTTTAAGTTTATTTATTTTGGGAGAGAGCAAGCGAGCGAGTGAGCATGAGCAGGGGAGGGGCAGAGAAAGAAGGAGAGAGAGAATCCCAAGCAGGCTCCTTGAGGTTAGCAAAGAGCCTGATGCAGGGCTTGAAGTCATGAACCATGAGATCATGACCTGAACCAAATCCAAGAGTCCAATGTTTAACTGACTGAGCCACCCAAGGAGCCTTGTTTATGGATATGGATTTTGGGAAGAAGCGACAGAGGTAAAATGCCATTCTCATTGTATCATATCAAAGATATGTTCTACAGTATATCTAATCACTCTTGATGTTTATCATGGCCACGTGGTGAAGTAGTGTTTGTCAAATTTCTCCATTGTCAAAGTACTTTTTTCCTCTTCCCTTTCTATGCTGTACCCTTTAGAAGGAAGTCACTTTGTGCTGACAACACTTAAGGAAAGGGGAATTATGTTCTAACTCCTTGAAGGCAAAGTATCCACAAATATTACTTGGAATCTTACTGATGAGAGGTTTATCTATTCTACCCATTAATTATTTATTCAATTATTCATTTATATAAGTATGTACTTATAAATATTATTTTATCCTTTGGGTTATATTTCAAAGCTACTTAATTTTGTTCTCCAATTATTTCAACTTTGACCATTGCGAGCTCTTGTAAGGTGGCTCTGTGTCTCTCGGAAATGCCCTCGTCATGCGTGTTCCTTACTTTTTGGCATTACACAATGATCCAAGCTCATCTTATACATTTCCTGTTCCAGCTGTAGAATCAGCCATCATTTCTCCAAGGAGCCTTGTTTCAATGGTGTCCATGGAATCACTTACGCATATGTTACATCTTTCAGTATTGTCCAAAGTTCTTCTTTTTTCTTGGCATTTCAGATTGGCAAATTTCTACTGATCTTTCTTCAAACTCACTGATCCTTGTCTTGGCTATGTTGAATATTTTGATGATAAGCACTTCAGAGTGTGTTTTTTCTTACTCTTTGACATGGCTAGTAATTTTTGTTGTTATCTGAATATTTTGTGTTGGATCATACCATATGATATAAATAGGCCTTGTATGTGAGAATGTATATTAATCTGGCTGGGAGTTAGTTGTGTTCAATACTTGTTATAGCTGTAGGTGCCAGAGGCTTCATGTTCCTATAGTGTCTTTGGTTTTGTATCCCCTGTTTGGAGTTCCCTGTGTGTTCTAGTCAGAGAGAGAGAGAGAGAGCAGGAGGAGGGAGAGAGAGAGAGATCTTATTATTACAGTTCTTTTAGCTGTAGTCCACTGTTATTATTTTTGGTGTGATGGTAAGGTATCTCAGACGGGTACATTCTATAGCCTTGGGTTAATTCTTATTCTTTTAGTGGGCTTATGTCTCAGAGCTGTGACCTTCACAAATGTTTCTACACTGGTTTTAGTGGTGTAGCTCCCTATTCCTCTCTCGTTTCTCTGCCTGCAGATATCCTCATATTTATTTGAATACATTTTCCCTGTTGACTATCACTTTTGCCATTTTAGATAAGTTAAGAAGGCTGGAGAGTACTGAAAGGAGGAGGGAATCCCTTCCCCCAGCTGAGATTAGCTTTCAGAATTGCACTGTAGGAAAATCTTTTTTTCTGGAGAGTACATTTTTCTTATGGAGAAGCCTTCACATGTATTGCATAATGGTTACTCTTCTCTCTTTCCTGCCCATAACCAGGAAGGAATATTTCTTGGATCCTCACTGTGATAACTCTGTGATGTTCCTGGTGGAAAAGTCTATAAAAGTATGTGGACTATCCTAAGACTGAGTCTACCAGTAGTTGCTAATTTTCGACCTAATCCATGCTTAGGTCAAAGGAATTTGTCAAAATTACTGTGTAAATGTTTCTACCAGTTTATAGCTCCAGAAACTCCTGCTCCAGGTTAAGTAGATCCCACATACTGTATTTCTCTGACTCTTCATGTTTTATGGTGGCTGTTTGCCTTGTGACCTCAATTTTCTTTTATTTTTTTAATTTTTTTTTAAGTTTATTTGTTTTGAGAGACAGAGACAGAGAGAGAGAGAGAGAGAGAGAGAGAGAGAGAGAGGGGATGGGACAGAAAGAGGGATAGACAGAATCCCAGGCAGGCTTTGTGCTGTCAGTGAAGAGCCCAATGTGGGGCTCTAGCTCACAAACCTTGAGATCATGACCGAGATCAAGAGTCAGATACTCAACCAAACTGATCCTCCGTGGTGCCCCTGACCTCACTTTTCTGATGGATCTGCAAAAAGTAGTTGTTTTTCAGTTTATTCACCTAGTTGTAAAGGGTGATGGTGACAGCTTCTGAGATCGTTACCTATCAGAACTGAAATCAGAATCCACCTTATTTTTCAAAGTTAGTGGGAAGAACCGAGGTATTTAAATATTTGCTTTAAAAAGATCCTGAAGAATGACTAGGTATAGAAATGGCTTAACTTTTCTTTAACAGAGACAAGATGAGTAAAACCGAGAAATTTGAAAATATTGTTGTTATTGCTGTTGTTCTAGTCTGGGCTACTGGATAAGTATCTTTCATTCATATTCATTCTCTTCAACCCCTAACCCACCAACATGTTAATAAAAATGATAGCAACTAATTTTAACTGAGTTCATACTATGTTCCTGGTAGTGTGTTACTTACTTTCGTTATCTAACTTGATCCTCACAGTCTGTTGTTATTATTTTGCTTTTTAAAGGCATTTCACTGATGGTTATAGAAGGTTAATAACTTGCTCAAAGTCACAGCCGACCTAGAATTAAAATTTACTTTCAAAAAAAACATTGTCTCAAATATATATACCCAATGATAAAATTTTCTCTTCTTAGAGATATTAATTTTAAGTCTTCTTATAGTTGAATGAAGTAAATTTATGGTTTAGATATTTTGTGTTTTACTGTTTATTTATTTAGAGAGAGAGAGAGAGAGCGTGAGCAGGGGAGCATCAGAGAAGAGAGAATCTCAAGCAGGCTCCACGCTGCCAGCATCCAGTTTGATGCAGGGCTCAATCTCACAAACCACAAGATAATGACCTGAGCTGGAATCAAGAGTTGGATAGTTAACTGACTGAGCCACCCAGGTGCCCCATAGATGTTTTAGATGCAGGAGAAGGACAAGTGATGATGAACTTTGGCTCAGTAGGTTTTGTCCAGGTGTCTAAAGTGTCTTCGGGTAGCTAACTTCTTTTGTTTTACACAAAGACAGCTTTATTAGGATTATTTGTTATAATAATCAAAAAGACAGGGAGGCAGACAATGGGATATCTTTTTTCATGAATAAATCTGCCATTTCTGAGCAGGATAATTATTTTCCAACACTCACTCAACTGGGCACTCATATCCTGAACATCCGGATTCTCTTGCATAACAAAGCATTCTTCAAAACATCTGAATTGGACAAGACTATTATTTTGTTTTCCTGTCATTAGCTTACTGGTCACTGGGAGCAGAAATATCACAAGTTTTCTGGAACCTGAGGTATGTCGGGTAGCAGGTGTGGGGGAAACCTGGCAGATCCGTTCATTTAATAGTGTGGAACTTCTGAG
Source organism: Panthera pardus (assembly GCF_024362965.1). Taxonomy (NCBI): domain Eukaryota; kingdom Metazoa; phylum Chordata; class Mammalia; order Carnivora; family Felidae; genus Panthera; species Panthera pardus. Next base: position 66,060,201 of record NW_026526788.1, on the reverse strand, counting down.
AGATTATCCTTGTACCATTTTGATTGGTATTCTTGAAAAAGTCAGGGCCATGGTTTATAATTTGAGTCTTTCTCCATTCGTTCATTCCTTCCTTCCTAAAGCACATGAGATTTTCCTAGTATCTTAAAATTAAACAAACATAGAAAATGGTTAGGGTGAAAAAGAGGCCATTAGCTCAAGTAATGGTGATGCAAAACACATGATCAGAGAATTGCTGATTCATCAGCTCTGTTGCCAAATTGAGCCACCTTTGATGGGTTGTTTGGAGGGTCTCTTCTGATTTCCTTGCCTTTTTAGTTTGTGCTTTTATGTAGTCATTGGCCTTCTGTTGTTTTTCATTTTTTTAAAGCTCACAAACCATCTGTGCCTCCATTGTTGGTGCGTCATGGTCTAGGAATGGATCTATGCCTGAGAAAAGCTTGGGGTTTTGCCTCTTTTTTTTTTTTCCTTAAACTAGGCTTCCGATTTTAACCATTTTGTCCCTCTGGTAGAGACTATTTCTTCTTCCTTTGAGGCCTGGAGACAGTCACCACTCTGTAGATGAACACTTGGAAATACTTGGCTTGCTTGGCCCTCAATTTGATTCTAGAGAAATCCAGAATCAATATATAAGTGTTATTTAATTTTTACATTCTCACTTCATCTCTCTTAGCTACTTAAAATTCCCCATTATAACATGCAAAAAACCCTATTTTTTATGTAAAATTTTGCGCCATATAAATGATCTTAGCAAACATATCTCAAAAGTTAATATTTGTTTCTTGACTAACTCGGTGAACTATTTTTCCCTCCCAAACTTTTTGAATGATGGACAGATCACTTATCCTACCTGAACTTTGCTTTTGCCATTCATCAAATGGGGCTAATAAGACTTGGTTTCACATGGGAAAGTCTAAAACACTTAGGCATGGTCTGCAACAGAGAGGTAGTTTACAAAGATGAGGAGGAATATTTTCAGTTAACTTCTATGTTAACTATATGCCAAGCGGTGTAACATGCTTTACCTACATTATTTCACTTGATATCTCATGTAAGGCTTAGAGATGTTCCATAACTCACCTAAGGCAGCACATACATTGTATGGTAGCTGTTATTCTGTTTCTGTCTGGCTCAAAACTCTTAACTATGTTGTACTGACTTCCAACAGCAGGACACTGGTGGAGTGCCTTCTGTCCACCAGGGATTTCAAATATTGGAGAGAGTTCACTCTGCCTTAATGGAACTTGCCCTCTAGGGAAGATAAAGAATTAAAGATTCTTATGAATTTGGTGGGGAAGTTGCTTAATCTCTTAGGTGTATAAAGTCAGAAGTGTCAAACAGGCTAACAGATTCAGTTGCGAAGAAAACAATGAGCCCAGATAAATGCAGACAGCTTATTACTTATGCAGACAGAAAAAGCAAGATCAGCAATAATGTTAGTTCCTCATGTCCCTGTCCAACAGGATGATGTGGAAACAAAAGTCAGCATAAGTGCTGAGTCACTGTTGCTGAGGAACCATTTCCATGCTGCAGCCAAGCGCTTAGCCCACATTAAGGTGGGCACGGTGGAGAGCGCCATTCCTCACCAGAATGAAGGAGGCAGATGAGAAACTGCCTCATGACAGCCTCCCTCATAGTAAGAGGCAGGTGGGAAATAGCCTGGTGGCAGTTCCTTACAAGACTAGCTATTTTCCTCTAGACTGGGAGGGCCACAGGATGCTCCACCAAGTCCTAGGTCAGCGTGTAGTTGAGCTTTGGCTACATCATCTATGTGAGGACATGCAAGGTCATTAGTGTGCCAGCACCAAGCCATTCTGTGAATTCAGTTCAAGAAATGAACAGATCTCTGTCCCATCTGGACTTGTATCCTCAAATATAGAACCAGGAGTTTGCAGTCCTGTACCTTGCAGTTCTACCATTCTTTAACCAGGAAACTCCTGAATATTTTATGTCTTTTTTCACTTTCTTCTTCCAACTGAACAGCTCAATGATTTTCCTTATTTTCTTCTATTTCCTGGATTCCATTGATTTTCCTTTGCCAGTTTTTATTAGTTCCTGAGTGTTAGTGGCCACACATGGAAGCAAAGAGGTTCAGGACCGTGAAGGCTCAGGCTAATGCTCTGGAGTGACATGGCCTGGGTTGGCAGCCTGTAGCAGTCATTGTGCCAGCTTTCCTTGCCAGTCCCTTCTCATCCTACCTATGCCACACTGCTGACAGCCTGCTTGTGGGCTCCCTGCCGTTGTCATAGATGGGCCCACTGTGCCGGAGTAGAGAAGTCATGAAGGAGAATTAGGCGTGGTCGCTGGAAATTACTGCAATTGTTGACATCAAATAAATTAGTCTACCTAGCAGGGTCCCAGAAGACTTAGTGGGTCTATCTGGTTGAGTCTTTCAGCAATGTGCTATAATTTAGGCATTTTATATCTAAAATTTTTCAGCCATTTGAAAAAACAATGGGAGTTAAGTTAAAGTGTGATAAGAGGAATCTGTCTGTGAACTTTTGCTACATGATATTTTTGCAGAAAATATGTGCCTGTTTAAGACTCTCTCAGTTTGCCAATGCCATTCTCAATCATTGATTCATTATTCCATGTAATGTATGTGCATTACTTATCACGTGTTAATCACTGTGCTGGGTGCTAACAAGATAGATAATATCATTAAAACAAGTTTTCTTGTCTTTAAGAATGCACACCATATTAGACATATAGGATTATAGAATTTGAGTGCTATTAACCATTTTAGATAATTTTTGGCTTATGTTTTTCATACTAGGGAATAAATTATTTCCAGAAATGCACATGTGGGAACAAAATGGAATTAAGGGGTGGGGCGCCTGGGTGGCTCAGTCGGTTAAGCATCCGACTTCGGCTCAGGTCATGATCTCACGGTTTGTGAGTTCCAGCCCCGCATAGGGCTCTGTGCTGACAGCTCAGAGCCTGGAACCTGCTTAGGATTCTGTGTCTCCTCCTGTCTCTGCCCCTCCCATGCTCATGCTCTGTTTCTCTCTGTCTCTCAATAATAAATAAATGTTAAAAAAATTTTAAAAATTGAATTAAGGGGTGAATTACCTGTATTTGTGACTACTAAATTTTGAATCGTATTAAAGTGATTGGGTTAGAGTGAGAACACAAAGCTCCCACACATAGCAGGGATGGTGTTGGGTAGAAAGGATAATACTATTTTAATTTTAGAAAACCTTGTTAAATCCCTGGCATTTCAGAACAGGTAACAAGTAGAGAAAACAATTTTACATATGTTGTCACATATAAAGGGTTGATAGAATTAGAGTCAGCTACAATGGGTATTTGTTTCTTTTTATTCAAATAATACACAGACACCCAGAATTGATTTTACTTCAGAATTGAGCAAACTATCATCTTTTGAGCAAACCTGGTATCTTTGTGTGTTGCAAATAATCTTGTTCAGGTGGGATCTAACATTCTTCATTTGTCTGAAAACTCTTCACCTTCCCTTGGAGGCAAAATTACAAATAACCAGCATGACCAAAATTCCCAGTTTATCTAGGAAATTCGTACTTTATGTCTTTTTAACCAAATACCCTATTCAGTTAGCATCCCCTTTCTCTTTCAGTAGAGTTTCAGTTTAGATGAATTATAATCAATCACCAGATCTTTTTTTTTTTTTCCGCATATTCCCCAATAATTCCAAGAAGTTCTAAACAATCATTGTTCTCCAATATATTATAGGAAGATATTTGGAGTCATAACAGAAAGTATGTCTTTTCCTGCTTAGCTGTAGTTAGACTTTGCTGCCAACACAGACATTTTCACATACTCAGAAGCCTACTCGCTATGATATTTGCCTTACTGCTTTTCAGTGCAGGGTGTGTTGATGGCGCAGGCAGAAATAAAATTTTAAAAAGGCTCAATTGCATATTTAAATGGATTCCCACTTCTGGCGGAAAGACTTTAACAGATCCTGGTAGCTAAACCATGGCTATAAAGATCAAAGTGGCTGAAAACAACACTCTGGACCATTCACGCTTTCCACGTTGCTAAATGTAGCCACCTCTCCCTGGTTTGGAAACCCTCATTTCTCCTCATGAGATAATTCCAACGAAGAAGTAGGTCTACAAACATTTCTTAGGAGGAAAGCAGAGTTCTTAAGAGAAAGGGCTTTGAAATAATGTAGATCTGAGTTTGAATCCTGCGACTAGAAATGATTTATGAGTAATCTCACCTCAGTTTCCTAATTTGTATGAAGTAGATTCCTCTCTCATGGAGCTGTTTTGAGATAATGATCAGAGAATATCAAATATATCTGACATCTAGTAAGAGCTTAATGAGTTGTGTATTTAAGACCATTCTTCAGTTTGAGACTGCAACCCTCTCTCACCCCTGTCCTTTTTCTTTACTTTTCCCTTTTCTTTTTGGTTTTGGCTATGCCTGGGCTGTCCATAGAATTTCTTTGCTGTGTGTAGCTTCAAAGAATATATGGAGGTCTTTGAAAAAGCTTGTGTTTACACCATGTACTAGGGCAGTCTCCCTGTTTTCTTTTTTATCTGGTGTCTCCTTTTAACTGCTCAGCAGAACTTACTGGGTATTTTCAACTTTCTTGACTTATGTCAGGGTATGTGTGTGTACTTTCATCCAGCAATCATTATTCAAATATTTGTCTTATGAAGATAAGTGGAACGGCAGTATTAGGTACTTCCAGCTCTTTGGTTTGTCTGTTCTTGGCTTCTCATCTGAATAATGCCTTGGGCCTTCTTCTTAACCCCTTTTGTTTGGAATTCAAACCAAGTTACATCTGTGCTCATCACTATAACTACCAAACTGAGTTTTAGAATATTTTGTTCCTGTTTTGGGAAGCACTGGGAGGTTGAATTTAGAAATCAAAAGTGAATCTTGTTGGGTAAAAATGAGGGATCTGCAAGCCTCCCTTTGGAACATGGCTTTATCTCAGAGTATCTCTATACCTGGAAGTTGTCAACAAATGGAGAAAGAAGGAAGCAAAATGATGAACCAGTCAGGAGGGGTTGTGGGTAAAGGTGTTAAATATTGATGGTTTGGGGAAAAAAAATGATGAAGGAAAGTTGAAATGAGAAAAAACTCTCTGAATCCTCCCTCCCTCCATAAAGAAAAGGTGCTAATGGGCGGACAGAGATTGTTTAGTGAGAATAACCAGGAGGAAGTGAAAAACATTGTGGCAAGTTAGGGGATAGGTAAAATATTTGAGTCTTGCTATAATACAATCTATTTTGGAGTAAAATGCAAGACTGTGTAAGTTTTTCTTAAATCTAAGGGTAAGGGAGTTAGCATATTAACATGTGGGAACACAGTATAGATATGTATTTGTATTTTCTACTTCTGAACTCAGGAAGACTGGACTGATAGTTTAGCTCTGCTGCTTTATGCCTGTGCAATCAGTGAAAAAGTCAATCGCAATGAATCGTATTTGTTTCATCTGTGAAATGGGGATTATAATATTTTCTACCTTACACGATTGTGATGGAAGGAAATAATGCTTGGAAGTCACTTGGCACCCAAGTGCTGGGGTTATAGAGAATCTTTAGTTGTAGCTATTATCATTAATGCTTTAATGACCTTATATTCCAAATGCTATAACAGTGCTTTACATAATCTTACTTAATTCCCATGACATAAAGTAGGTGTTATTACCAACTCCCTCCAGTTTGTAGAATGGAAAATGGAAGACTTGAAGTTCAGTAATTTGTTCAAGACCAGTTGCTTAGTAATCAGGAGAACTGAAACTACATTTCTAGTCTGCTTGCCTCCAAATCCCGTTTGTTGTTGTTGTTGTTTGTTTTTTACCATGTCATGCTGCATTTAATACAAGTAAATCAGTTTGTATTATAATAACTCCAATTATGCTTGTTTTCTAAATAGAATATGACATCAATATAGGTGAAGAGTTTAAGTAATATGAGAAAACAATGCAGCATTGTAAGGATTGGACATATTTAAACAAAACAGTCTGTAATGGCAGCTCTTTTCATGTAGCTATGCTAATGCACAAAGATATACTCTTCAAAAAGTATGGTCATTGAAGTACCCAATATCCACTTCTTTTCCTACTACCCATTCTCTGAGGACAGAACAGTGAAAGTATCCTGACGATTCTCTGGTTGTACACATTTTCTTATAGATGGAGGCTTGTCTACAGTGCTCAGAACAGCCAGTTTTCTTATCCTGACAGGTCTCTAGGGATGAAGTTTCGCTTAATTCTTATAAATGATGTTTACTTAGTATGCAAAACTAAAATTGGTTTCTCAACATGAAGCACCCCAAAAGGAATTTTTGTATGTATTGATTCTTTTAGCTTTCATTCATTGTTTCAACAAATATTTATTAAATGTGTAATCTATTTTAGTATTTGTTCTAAGTGCTGCAGGTAGAACAGTGATTTAAAAGAAAAAGAAAAAATAAAACCCAAAATCCCTCTGCCCTCCTTCAGCTTATATTCCAGTGACAGGCAGATAATGCATGGTGAGAACACAATAAATATGTGCATTATATAATGTGTTAGGAGATACCTGAAAATAAAATAGGGATCTGGTCTATGGAGGTGTCACATTTATAATGGGTTGTTCAAATAATGCCATATTGAAATGTGGCATTTAAAACAAGACTTGAGGAAGGTGAAGGTGAGGAAGTGAACTATGGGGATGTCTGTGGGAAGAACATTCTAGAGAAAGGGAAGAAGGGGCAGCAGTGTGTATTTTGTCCAGCATGGTTGGGACTGAAGGGGCAAAAGGGAGATTAGAAAGAACTACACACAGAAAACAGAGGGTTAGATTTTTTAGGGCATGTTGCCCTTTTTAAGGACCATAAGGACATTTTACTTTAGGGGAAATGTGGAGCCCACTGAAGGTTTTGGAGCAGAGAAGTGACATGATTTGACCTACCCTTCATAGGATGTGCTGGGCAACTGTACTCAGGATGAACTCCATTTTGTAGCCTTTTCTCGCCCATTGCCTTTCCCTACAATTTTTTATATTTAGCTGAACCATCTAGAATCAGGCAGTTCTTTTGAATATTACAAGGACTCAAAATCTGGACTAAAAGTTCTCGAATAGGGATTGCCTTCTGTAGTCTTTAATTTTCAGTGTCTAATATGATGCATATCACATAGAAGACACTAAATATTTGTTTAATGTAACCTGAACGATTGGGTATTTCTCCTCTTCCAGGAGTCTTGATACTCAAGATCATGGCTTATTATTGCTTTTCTCCTTAATTTTCAAGATGGTGCTCCAACACTGGATGATATGAAAGCTTTCTTATTCTCTTTTTTCTAATGTTTACTAATTAATGTAGAGAATTCATTAACTATCTCCAACCTGACATTTCCAATATTTATTATCTATGTTATTCATGGATTTCTGCTTTTCTTTTATGTGTGTCACCTTTCTTCCTGACCTCCTTGTAACTTTTGTTGTAGCACACTTTCTTTTAATGGGTATTTTATACAAATACAATTTATTGTAAAATTTTTGCATTTCTGTTTTTCTGACTTAAGATTGGAGAGTCATTGAGTCCTCTCCCTTCCTTCCTCCTTCCTTTCCCCTTCCCTTCCCCCTTCCTTCCCTCCTCTCTCTTCTTCCCTTTCTTCCTTCTTCCCCCTCCCTCCCCCTCTTTCCTCCTTCCTTTTTCCCATACCCCCCCTTTACCCCTCTCTACCCCTTCTTCCCTTCTTCCCTTCTTCCCTTCCTTCCTTCCTTCCTTTGGTCCTTTCTTCTAGAGAATAGAGTTAGGCCATTTGAGTTACTTTGATGAGATGAGAACCTCCAAACAATAAAAATGCAACCTGAGAGTGTAATTTCCTTGTATTCCATCAGACCAATAGAATATACATCCTGCACAAACTGTCTGCTCTCTCCTTCAAAAATGAGTTCTTTTCTTATTCCCCATCCTGGAGAAGTCTTTCTTATGTGTGAAATAATATTAGAGAAATTAAAGTCAAGATTACTTTGCAATCTTTCTTCTCTTTTTGTGCCAGATAAATTTTCTATAATCTTGTATTAAAATGCAGTTTTAAATCTAATACTCCCCTCCCTCCATCATTTCACCCCATCTGTATTGAAATTCTCTAACATTTATTTTTTGAACATTTGTTGACCCTGAGCTCCAAGACACATGTGGGTGGGTGCAAATGATATTTGCACAGATATGAAAATGACTTTGAGAAGATATTTTAACCCTAAAGTTTTCTTAAAAATATTTTATCTTGGAAAGCAGATTTACTAGAAGTCTTTGGAGATTCTTCTTTGTTTTCTATTATGATGGCAATTATAATAGAATAACCTGCATATAATAATAGATCATATAATGATACATTATCTAATGACTTAAAAGTCCATGAAGATGAACATTTTTTAAAGGAACAAAGTCATTTTAAATCAATATTAAGCTTTGGGATTGGGGTAAGAGTATCAGTGCTGCCCACATGTAAATATAATTTTCAATTGGAGTAGCATGTACAAAATTAAGGTCACAATCATAATGGATGCTCACTGTTAGGAAAACTAGCTGATAATAGTAACAGCTCTGCTGTTGGACATCTGCCTGTTTTAGAGCCCCATCCCACAAAAGTTTCTTATTTGACATTATTTTTTTGTGTGTCCTTGGCATATGCTTTAGGTGGACTGATTATTGCAGCAACATCTCAAGAATGCTGATATACTGACTATTATAAACATGCTATCTAAGGCTTCTTTTTCTTTGTCCCTCCTGAGACTGGTAAGTCATTTCTAGTGTGAAATGCCTAGGTTTTCAGGCTCTGAGATAAAAGCAGTATCTGATTTTACTATCACTGTCTAACACCTACTCTGCTTTGCCAAGTCTTCAATTATGTGACTCTATTCAATATTTCCATGAGGGACTTCAACTGACAAGGCATTAGTGATCATAGCTGCTTTCAAGAAGAAGGTCTCATGTTTTAATAAAAAAGGGGAGAAATCTTTTGGTAACAGCAGCACTAAAGCCTTAGAATTTTGGAGAAGATAAAAATCCTGATTTCACGTGTTAAATCATTACAAATGATTATGTTTCTGTGGGTGTGCATGTATGTGTGTTAATCTTCTAGCCTTCAGTGAAAGTGAGACTGTGAATTTGCTTCGTATCTATCAAATGATGGTTAGAAAACCCTTTCAGTAAATGGGATAAAACAGTACATAGAATAAAACAATACACTAAAACAAAACAGAAAATGGAAAAACTGAATGCCTCGAGGCCTTTTCTTCTCTCTGCTTTAAACTATTTGGTGTACTTCTCCATTGAGCATGAATGACACATTTGAAAAGCATAAAGTAGAGTTTAAAGGTGTAGACCCTGGTTCCAGGTGGCCTGAGTTCAAATTCTAGCTTTACCCTTTGTTTGCTCTATGACCTTGGATATGTTATTTATTCTCTGTTCTTCTGGAGTTTTAGTTGTAAAAAATATATAATAATATTATTTTCCTCATAGTGTTGTTTTGAAGGTGAAATGAGTTAAAATATGAAAAGTTTCTAAAATAGTGCTTGGAACAGTCTTCCAGGAATAATAAGGAATAATAAATATTAACTATAATTATTGTAATACCATATTCATCTGTAATTGATGTCTGTTGTTTATGACAGCGAAGCATCCCTTTCTCTTTGCTTGGGAATGAACTCTTAAATTTTCTGTGGGAACCATTCCACACCGTATATAGTCTAGTTTGGACTTTCAAGCATTGTGGAAGTACCACCCATAGGCTCAGACAAGAGGGATCCCAGGACTTTAGATCCATGCCTTAGGAGCCCCTAAATTTTGGAGTCCTCTATGGTGCTTAGGGCCAACCAATATGGCAGTGCCATTCAGGCATGGTCACCCAGTCTTGACCAAGATCCACATGGTCTCTGGTCTTTCCTATTTGGAATTACACTGTAACCATCCACCTCATACAAGGAATTGACTACATACCCCAAGGAGCTCAGGGACTGTAACTGTGAGATTGTCCCAGGGGTTCATAGCCAGGGTCTGATTCAGGAAAGCAACTTGGTAAGTGGAATGCTCCTGCTGACCATTACAATATTTCTTTCACAGATTACATAAGATTTACTTCCAGAATAGTGCTAACACCCTGATTTTGGGTGTCACTTACTGATGATGAACATGAGATGAATTCAGGGCTCTGGTTTATAGATAGTCTACAACTAACCATTGGGTATGAGACACTAGTGGTCTTGCTTGACTGTGCTTAGAATATGTGCTATCTCTGGTCAACATGATCAGAGTGTGGCAGTGGTGAGAACAGTCCTTTACTCTGTGTGTCTTCCATAATTGCCACCCAGGGTGTTCCACAATATTCCCTTCAGGTTCTGTAACACAAATCATACAGTCCTTTGAGGGTAGTCACAACTATGTGTCTGAGTGCTTTTAAGACTGTTGCTTCTCAGTGCCAACACATAAATCCAATTGATCTCTACTTTCTTTCCTTTAAATTTCAAATGTAGGGAAAGATAAACAGACACCTATTCCAACTGCAGTCCAAATAAAATTGGAAGCCCTAGTCTGTATAATAAGACAAGAAAAAGAAATAAAAGATAAATTGGAAAGGAAGAAATAAAACAATCCCTATTTATTGATAACATAAATTTATAAGGAACCTATTTTTTTTTAGTTTATTTGTTTGAGAGGGAGACAGAGAGTACATAAGGGAGGAGCAGAGAGAGAGGGAGGGAGAAAGAGAATCCCAAGCAGGCTCCAAGCTGTAAGCACAGAGCCCGATGCAGGGCTCAATCTCATGAACTTTGAGATCATGACCTGAACTGAGATCAAAAGTTGGCCTTTAACTGACTGAGCCACCCAGGCACCCCAAGGAAACTAATTTTTTAAAAATTTTTTTTTTTTTAACGTTTATTTATTTTTGAGACAGAGAGAGACACAGCATGAACGGGGGAGGGGCAGAGAGAGAGGGGAACACAGAATCAGAAGCAGGCTCCAGGCTCTGAGCCATCAGCCCAGAGCCCGACGCGGGGCTCGAACTCGCGGACCGCGAGATCGTGACCTGAGCGAAGTCGGACGCTTAACCGACTGAGCCACCCAGGCGCCCCAAGGAAACTAATTTTTAAAAAACCTACAATTAATAAGAGAGTTTAGTAAAATCACAGGATAAAATCAATTTATAAAAGTCAACTGGATATTTTTATACTAGCAATGTTTATTTGGAGGCCAAAATTAAAATTATACTATTTTCAGTAAACCAAAAAACAATGAAATATTTATGTATAAATATTACAAAAATACACTGGATCTGTATGTTGAAAACTATGGAACACTGATAAAAGTATTTAAAAGAGCTAAATAAAAGACAGACAATATTCATGGATTAGCAAATCATCATAGGAAAGATGTTGAATATTCCCCAAATTATTTATAGATTTAACTTTATACCAATAAAATTTCAGTAGGATTTTATTTGTGTGGATATAGATGAGCTGATTCTAAATTTTATATGCAAAGACAAAACATTAGAATAGTTAAAGAATTTTGAAAAAAAGAATAATGTTACTCAATTTCAAGATTTTCCATGAAGTTATGTCAATCAAGATTGAGGTATTGGCAAAAAGAGAGACATATAGCTAAAAAAAAAAAAGAATAGAATCCTGAAATAGACCCACATAATTACAGATAATTTATTTTTTACCAATATTAAAAAAGAATACAAAAAGCAATCCAATAAAGAGCCTTCTCAACAAATGTTGTTGGTCAATTAGATATACATAGGCAATAAACAAAAGCAAGAAAAAAATTTTGACCTAAATCTTATACATTGAAAAATAAACTCAAAATGGGTCATTGGTTTAAATGTAAGACGTAAAACTGTAAAACTTTTAGAAGTAAACACAGGAGAACAATTTATATGACTTTGATCATGAATTTATATACATGACCCAAAGCATGATTCATAAAAGAAAATTGATAAATTCATTGCATTAAAATTTAAAATGTTAATTTTGCAAAAGATACAATTAAGGGAATGAATAAATAGACTGTAAATTATATACTAAGAGAAATATTTGCAAACCATATATTTTACAATGGATCATAACTAGAATTTATAAATGACTCTCAAAACTCAAAAATAAGAAAATATGGTACTGGCACAAAAATAGACATATAGATCAATGAGCAGAATACAGACCCTAGAAATAAATTCATATTTATGTGGTCAATTAATCTATGAGAAAGGAGGAAAGAATATACAGTGAGAAAAAGACAGTCTTTTCAATAAATGGTGCTGGACAGCTACATGAAAAAGAATGAAACTGGACTACTTTCTAACACCATACACAAAAGTAAATTCAAAATGCATTAAAGACCTCAATGCAAGACCTGAAACCATAAAAATACTAGTAGAGGGTACAGACAGTAATTTCTCTGACATTAGCCATAGCAACATTTTTCTAGATATGTCTCCTAAGGCAAGGGGAACAAAAGCAAAAATGAACTATTGGGACTACATCAAAATAAAAAACTTCTGCACAGCAAAAGAAACATTCAACAAAACTAAAAACATACTGAATTGGAGAAGATATTTTCAAATTATATATCTACTAAGGGATTAGTATCCAAAATATATAAAGAACTATACAAGTCAACACCAGCCACCCCCCCCCCTTCCAAACAATCTGATTTAAAAATGGGCAGAGGACCTAAATACACATTTTCCCAAAGAAGACATACATATGGTCAGCAGACACATGAAAAGATGCTCAACATCAATCATCATTAGGAAAATTCAAATCAAAACCAAAATGAGATATCACTTCACACCTGTGAAAGTGACTAAAATCAAGAAGACAAGAAACAACAAGTGTTCGGGAGGACGTGAATATAAAGGAAATCTTGTGCACTGTTGGTGGAAATATAAACTTGGTACAGTCACTATGGAAACCAGTATGGAGGTTCCTCAAAAAGTTAAAAATAGAAATACCATATGATCCAATAATTCCACTATTGGGTATTTACCCAGGGAAAATGAAAACACTAACTTGAAAAGATACACACACCACGATGTTTATTGCAGCATTATTTACAACAGCCAAATTATGCAAGCAGCCTAAGGGTACACTGTAAGTGAATGGATAAGGCAAACATAATGTGTATGTATAATATATACTATATATGGTATCTATAAATATAAATAAAATGGACTATTACACAGTCATAAAAAGGATGAAATTGTGCCTTTGAGACAACATGGATGAACCTAGAGCATATTAAGCTAAGTGAAATAAATTAGACTGAGAAAGATAAATATCCTATGATTCATCAATGAAATCTGAAAAAAAAAATGAACACATGGAAAACAGACTCAGAACTATAAGTGCAGAGGACCAAACTGATGATGGTTGCTAAAGGAGAGGTGAGTAGAGGGTTGGGCAAAATGAGTGAAAGGGAGAGGGAACTACAGGCTTCTAATTATGCAGTGAGTAAGTCACAGGATTAAAAAGCAGCACATAAGGAATACAGCCAATGATATTGTAATAGTGATGTGATGGGACAGATGGTAGCTGTACTTGCGGTGAATGGCATAACGTATAAACTTATCAAATCACTACGTTGTATACCTGAAACTAATGTAACATAATGTGTCAACTATACTTTCAAAAATAAGAAAACAAAACCCCAATTTAAAAAAGAGCTAATGACATGAACAGACACTTCTCCCCAAAGGATGACAAATATACACATGAAAAGTCATAATAGTTAAAGCCATAATAATTGCAAATTAAAACTTGGTGAGGTACTACTACACATCGAACAGAAAGGCTAAATCAAAACATTCAATACCAGGATCTGACAAGGAAGTCATAGTCACTAGAACTCTTCATGGATTGCAGGTGAGTACAGTCACTCTAGAAAATGGTTTGGCATTTTCTTATGAAGTTAACCCTACTACACTGTGGACCCAGTGATCCCACTCTTGGGAATATATCTTAAAAAATGGACATATATGTTCATACAAAAATTTCTATGTGGATATTTATAGCAGCTCTATTAATAATTGACACAAACTGGAAACAAACCAAATGTCCGATAAGTGAAGGGATAAGTAAACAAAGGTACATCCACACAGTAGAATACAGCTCAGATATAGGAATAGAATGAAACAGAATTGTTGTACACATAACTTGCATGTATATGCATTACTACTGTATGATTACATGTACATAATATCCCCCCAAAAGATAAAACTTCAAATATGGAAAATATGTCAGTGATTTCTGAAGTTGATTTTATTTTTATTTTTTGGAAACTGAGCTTCCTATGCACTGATTATTGTATTATTGTGGTATTAACATGGACCTTTACAGGGTTGAAATTCATAGAACTGTGTTACCAACAGATCAACTTTTTTGTATAAATTTAAAAAATAAAGACATTGGTAAGTAAATGAAAAGACAAGACAGAAAACAGTTTCAAAACACATGTTTAATAAAACACATGTTATAAATCACATATCAATAAAGCTGTAAAAAAAAATGAAGTTCTGAGTTCAGATGAGCCGAATGCTCATAATTTCCTTTTTTATATCAATAATTTGCAATAATACTGTCCTTTCTCCAGCTTTTGCCTTTTTCATATTTATTTAAAAAGCCTCTAAACAAAAGAATGTATCAAAGACTTCGTTTGGGTGGGTTGCTTTAGATAAAATATCTTAAGAATTATGTAGCCAATGGCTTTCTTGAAGAAAAATAAAAAGATTTTTTGGCAAGGAAAAAAAAATAAAACACATGTGTCTGTAATACATTAAGACCTCTCAAAATTTTATAATATGAAAACATTCAATCTAATTTAAAAAATAAGAATGAAGAATGTTTCAACAGAGAACACAAATATGCACAAGAAAAAGTACTCAGCATCATTTGTTATTAAGAAAGTACACATTTAATCATAATAACAAGTAAGTGACTTAAAAACAAAGCTGACAGTACCACATACTTGTGAAGATATGGAGAATCTAGACTTCTCATACATTGCTGGCAGGATGTAAAATGTTATAGCCACTCTGGAAAACAGGTGTACAATTTTTTATAAAGTCAAATATATATTAACCAATATGACCCAACACTTCCATTCCTGGGTTTTTATCTGAAAAATAAAAAGTTATGTTCACACAAACACTTGGGCATCAATGTTTATTGCAGCTATATTCATTATCACCCCAAATTTCAGCTGGCGAATGGATAAATGAACTTTGGCACACCCTTACAATTGGATACCATTCAGCTATAAAAAGGAACATGCTACCGATAGCGTGATGATATGGATGATTCTCAGATTTAGCATTATGCTAAATTGCAGAAACCAGATGTAAAGGGCTACATTCTGTATGATTATGTTTCTATGACATTCTGGAAAAAACAAAAATAGAGGGGGGGAAAAACCCATACCAGAGCTTGCCAGGGACTAGGGTGTGAAGGGAATGTTTGATTATAAAGGGGCCCAAGGGAACTTTATGGTGTGATGGAAGGCTGTGTCATGACTGTCTGGAAGGTTTTACAGTGGTATGCATTCATTAAGTCTCATAGAATTACACACTAAAGAGGATATTTTTTCCTAGATATAAATGATGCCTCAAAAAATTAAAATATAAGGGGTCAGACGTGGTGTATCGATGAAACTGGGCGATGAGTGTTTGGGAGTTTATTATGCAACTTTTTCTATTTTGTACATGTTTGAAAAGTAAAAAGCAAACAAATTCAAGAAGGTTAACACGGCTGGCAGGAATTTGGGTAAAAGGATGCTCATACATTACTGATGAACATGTAGATTGCAACAGAAGTTTTTTTGAAAGCAATCTTGTAACAGCTGTTAAAACTTGAAACTACATAAACCCTTTGTCCCAGAAGGCTCGCTATTTGAATCTTTCCCATAAAAATAAGAGCTCCAGGTTTTTAAAGGTATATGTACAAGTGTTTATGACAGCATTGTACTTAGTGGTGATCAACTGAGTACAGAGTGTCTATAAATGGAGAACTCCAGAAACACACCCTTGTGATACTCCCTTTATAGTCACCTACGTATCCCAGTGGCACAATGGCTTACTCAATTACAGAACAGCTGCACTTTGGAATATTATGCAGATACTAAAAAATAATCAGAATATTAGTTTACAAATCGAATAAATAACAATGTTTCAACCTTTCTTTGAATGACTCCAGTACCTGCATACTTAATCTCTGTGTGCTATTTTGTTTTTTATTTTTCTTCTTATTTTTTTTTTTTCACGTTATGTTCTTCCTGGCCTTCACCTTATCTCTTTATAGTAAGAGTGAGCTGAATTTAGGGTTTGAGATTAGAATAAATTACTAAGAGATAGCAGGGCATTTTCCTGGGAAGAGGTAGTTTCTCTTTGTTCATTTGGGCAACACTTGCTCACTGGCACATTGCAGTGAGATTTGACAACAAAGCCCTACATGATGATTCTGCACCCACTTTTTCCCCCTCCTGTCTCCTTGGGGGCCTTTGAACTGTGGACCCGGCCACTTAGTAGTTCTGGTGCTTCATCATGTCTCTCTTTTCCCCTGCATTCCTTAACATGAGAAACCACTGGCTTTATTATAGTGGATGAAGTGCTCAGGGGATTGCAGTTGGGAGGCAAGTCCAATGTGAGGGGATTTGTGTTCTTGCCTCTACTGGCAACCCATTCAACTATAGTCTCGTGATTCCATTTCTATAAAGTAGCAACACTAATCTGTGCTGTTGGAAGCCATTATGCTGGTAACTCTTCCAGGATATCATTTTGGGATGACATGGAGGGAGGCAGATAATCTTTTTCTTGATCCTGGGGCCAGCTGCATGGATGTATTTAATTTGTGACAATTCATCAAATTGTACACTGATTTTGGCTTTTTTATATGCATATACAAAAGTGTGTATGTTATACTTCATATTAAAATAACACATACTGAAGTGTATCATACTTGAATGAAAGGTTAAATACAAATAAAAAACATCTATATTAAAGTTATGAATATTAGTTACTATATAAGTGATCATACAGTCTCAATGGCTTAGTATAATAACATTTTATTTCTTTTTAAAAAAATTTAACGTTTATTTTTGAGAGACAGAGAGTGCAAATGGGGGAGGGGCAGAGAGAGTGGGATACACAGAATCTGAAGCAGGCTCCAGGTTCTGAGCTGTCAGCACAGAGCCCAATGTGGGGCTCGAACCTATGAACTCTGAGATCATGACCTGAGCTGAAGTCGGCTGCTTAATAGACTGAGCCACCCAGGCTCCCCACATTTTATTTCCTAGTCATATTTCTGAGATTGTTGCTTTCAGGTAGTACTCCTAAGTAGGTCTTCTCTAAGCACTGACTCAAAGATCCAGGCTCCTTCCATCTTTGGGCGTGGCTGTCCTTAACATATGGTTCTGTGTGGTAAAGGGATATACTGGAAAATTCTAAATGGGTGGATTTTTAGGGGTCAAGCTTGGGAAAAGTATCACTTTCTCTAATATTCTATTTGATAAAAGTGATCAAATGACCTTACCTAGAGGCAAGAAAATTTAGTCTTTTATATTTTCCATTAGGGAAATAATACAGTTTGATAAATATATAACATTATTTTGTTTTGCATAGACTCTATTTTTAAAAAGTATAATGCAATCCATTTGAAAGAAATAAGATTGTCATTTGAAACATTAATGAACCAATGATTGAACCATTTGAGAAGATTTCATGGAGAAAGCAGTTTTTCAGCTGTGCCCTGATGGATGAGGGTAATATTGAATAGGTGGAGAGATTGGGGAAAACATTGGTCCTGGGGACCTTTCTCATTACTGATATACCTACACAAAGAGCAGAACAGGAGCATCGCTACTGTATAGCAATTGTTTTATGTATCCCTCATTTTCCAGAGGACCCTTTAGAATGAAAATTAAGTTTAGAAATTGGAAGTTGGAAGTTGGGGTTGCCTCTACTGTACCTAGGGGTCAGCTTAATCATTTTTTTCTCATCAGGAATATAATTATCTTTTGTTTGACCTTGCTTCAAAGAAGCAAGTTTACTAATCTGATTTATGAGCATTTTATCATTTATCTCCCTCCACCCAAGATATTTTCTGACAATTTCAGCATGTCTTGTGTTCTTTCAGTCTATTTTGCATATATGATAATCTTGCTTTCTCCACCAGATTCTTAACTTTGAAAACAGATATTCTCATCCCTCCACACTAAGCACAGTATGGGAGGTATAATAGTTGTAAAACACTAAGACATTTTGGTTCCTTGATTCATTGGGTCTTGGAAAATATCTGGCGTGATAATTTTTTTCCTTTAATTTTGTTTCCTATATTTTTACACAAGAACAACAAAACACCAGTATCATGAATTTAAATCTTCAAATCTTTTTCCTCTTTGCAGCTAGTCAGCGAGGGAGCAAGAGGCTAGGTTATAGTAGTTACTGTCATGAAGCTATGTTTCCTTGTCTTGTGAGGTGAGAGGCAGAGATGAATTTTATGAAACGATGGATGCCTTCCAACCTGCCTTTTCATACAGCCACAAGTAATCCACAGAATGTTGAATACTCTATGTTCCAATACATTATTCATTTAGTGTTCTACCATGTTTACAGATTGGGGCCATATGTGCTTGTATGTGCCTTCGATTGGCGTCAAGCTCTAGTGCTCTCACTTTCAGGACTTAAGATAATTTGGTGCAACGGTGATTATTTCCTGACATCTCCTTTGCCAACTTGGAATCTTAGATGAGCAAAGAAATAACAATGACATGTCACATAAAATCCAATACATATCCAATTGGTGTGCCTCCAAGAAGCATCTCTCAACAAAGAATCTCTAGTCCATGTTAAACTGGCATCTTAAGTTAACTGATGATTTTGTTATAGATCAATTGAATGGGAAAAAAATAGAACAAACTAAATTATATTTTCTAATGTGAAACATAATCTAAGAATGTGAGTAATTTGGTTTTCATTTCTATTATCTTCAAATTATTGTGTCATTAGGCATCTTGGCAAAACCAGTAACAAATGTTGAAGGGCAATGTTTTCCTTGCTGAACCACTCTGGTACCTTGCTAGAGTTCTTGTCTTGAGTGCTGGGACCAACTTCTGAGAATCTATTGTATTTACCAGGTACTTCCATAATTAAGGGCATAGTATTCATAATTAAATGTCAGACCCTTCCATGATTAGTGTCAAGGACCAGAAAATCCAAGGAATCATTTAAGGTGTTATATGGGAACATACTTAACATTCAAAACAACAAAAAGTTTGGTTGTTGTCCTGCTCTGAGCAGGTGGAACCATTGACAAGCCTGACAAGTTGCGCGGAAGCCTTAAAAGTTGAAGCTGTGTCAGCTTCCAGTTTGCTAAGTACTGGAAGTTCCCAGGAAAATGTTCCCTGGAAAACACACTGCTCTTCTTATCCTTCCTTATTTGCCTCAGAAATTAATTCACGAGCTAAGGCACTTGAAATGATGCCATAAATGTTGTGAGACTTTCCAAGACCCTCAGCAGTGCTGAGCCTCAATATTTCTGTGTTGCAGTCTCTCTCCTGCCGCATTTTAAGAAAGCTTGCTCATCTCAGCTTTGTCCTTGCCAGAAGTCTGTTACTTTTTCTTTCTGGCAGGTCTTCCAAGTTGCTGGCAATAATTCCATTAATATCAGAATATGGATTACTAAGTATATCCATTAGCTTTGGATCTACATCCCTCTCTGGACTGGCCAGTGTTGGCTAAAGAATAAATTGGCTGGTTCCAAAATCAAGGTCAAGAGTAACACCGGCATTGACACAGACATGAGGATTAGACAGATGTGCAAGAGAAGGATGATGAGGAGGAGGAGAGCTCAAATATTTCCTAAGATTGAAAAACTGAGGTGGAGAATGACATATTCTAGGCCAGGGAGAAAGAAAACAAAACCAAACAAAAAAAAAAAACCCCAACAATAACAAAAAACCAAGACAGCCTGGAATTTAAGCATTAGGGAAATGCCAAAGTATTGAGATTTACCAAAGAATGTTCTGTCACTAGCAATGGTGAAAATGAGGAGGAGGATGTTGATGATAATTAACATTTATTGAGTGATTATCATAGAAGGCACAGTTTTACATTGCTTCATATATATTTTCTAATTTAGTCTCATAAACATGGGATAGGTGTTACTAGCATATGCATTTTACATATGACGAAACTAAAGATCAAGGAGATGTAGTAACTTGCCTAATGTGATGCAGGCAATTAAGTGTTCAGGTAAGATTTAAGCTCCATTCTGTTTGATAATAGAGTAGGTGCTTTCATCTTTTCTTTTTGTTTTAAATATTATAGAAAATATTGTTTATGTCCCCAAGATTTCCTCCACTAGTTCTGTGGGTAAGTCCTGATTTCTGTGAGCTTCTCCTAAGGGTTTGAACCTGCTAACTGTTTATAGAGACCTACCATTGGGCTTCTGGCACTACTTTGATCAAACCAGAAGTCAAAGATGCCTGGAGTTTTATTCCAGTTGGAGACTTGTGGGGGCACTCGGGAGGGAGTATGTAAGCCCCGTCCCCTTGCCTTGAGATGAGACAAACTCTGTGATGTAATTGTGTTGCAGAGCCCCTGCTGCATCAGGCTCAAGAGGAGTATGATACCTGAAATTGTATCCTGCTTGGCTTCTTCCCTCTCTTTCCCTGTGTCTGTCACTCTCCTCCCTTTCTCCTGGGAACACCCCTTAATAAATCACTTGCAAATCCTGTCTTCCTGCCTGCTTCCTGGGGGTGGTGGCGGGGGATGTCTGAACCAAGACAATTATGCTTCCGTCCCATTCTAAACTTGACTCCACAAATGAGCCAACTTAAAAAAAATAATGTTTATTTATTTTTGAGAGAGACAGATCAACAGACAGACAGACAGTGAGGGGGGAGAGGTAGAGAGAGGAAGACACAGAATCTGAATCAGGCTCCAGGCTCTGGGCTGTTGGCACAGAGTCTGATGCGGGGCTCGGACTTTTTAACTGGGAGATCATGACCTGAACTGAAGTTGGACGCCTAACCGACTGAGTCACTCAGGTGCCCCATAAATGAGCCAACTTTGATGAAAGGCAATATGATATAATAATCGAACACAGATAATGAAGACACTTTAGAGATTGTTCCACATGTAGATTTGACCTCCCAGTTACTCTCATTTCATTCATTCAAGCATTCATTTCATTCATTCAACATACAACAAAAATGTATTTTGTACTACGTACTAGGACCAATATTGATGTGTACACAACCCTTCTTGTGGATAGGAAAAAAGTATGTACTTGTCAGTGTATACACTCAGGGAATTCAGAAGGAATAGACGTTCCAATAAAATTCAACCCTTTACCATTGTGTGCATCATTTCAATTTCCACAGTATGATTTCTTCTTGATCTGAATTTATTATGGTTTGAAATATTTTTCACCGCTGAGTGGTGTATGGATCATCAAAGCCTGAGGATGGGGTTGGCTCAGGCTAGAAACCTTCACTCACCACAGGCTGAATAAATGTCTTGCATACAGTGTGATAAAACCACCTTTTTGCAGTTTTGGGGGATTGGTCTTGGGGAAAAAGATGAGTCATAGAAATAAAAGGATTCATCGAAGAAAATATTGTTAAGAATATGATTAATTATGGAAGGGAGATACTGCCCTGGCTGCAAGTTACTTCTTCATTCCAAATTTATTTTGGGATTTGGTGTGAGAGGTAAAGGAATAAAACTTTGAAAAGGAGGTGAGTAAACTCAGAATTTTGAACCTAGGATTCTTAATGTTAGGAGCCCCAAAGACCTGTGAGATACAGATTTTGCTCCCAAGTAGCTCTGCCTCTCACTCACTTCACTCTCTTTCTACTTCCCTCACTTTGTCCATTATGTGAGAGCTCTCACTAGGTTTAGAGAATGTTGCATCTGTAACATGATCTCTCTCTTCTCAGTTTCAAACGTCAAGCCTATACCTGCTATTCCAATACACACCTTTTAGCTGCATTTCCCTTTATTTCTTAGTGACATTTGCTTTTTTTTTCTTTTAGTGACATTTACACTTTACCCATCTTTCTGAAATTAAGAATGTTGTGTCAGGTTGCATACCTTTGGTCAAAGGCTATTGTGAAATATACAAGACAAACTTGTAAATACAGGGTAATCTGTAGACCAATTCAAAGAGAGCATTTCTGAGTATGAATATATGCTTTGCTATTAGAATCACCAAGGAAAGAACCCAGATCATCAGCACCAACTTTATTTAAATGTATTGTCATAATAGATTTTAGTGTTAAAATAAAACTACTGAATAAAGAGAGATTCAAATTTGTATGCATGTCATATATTTCTTGAAGAATCCATCTTCAATGGATACATTTAAGAAATAATATAGAAATCATCTAGCATGGATTCAGAAAATAAAGGTAATATGAAGGATGAAGAAATTCCATCTCAAAAGGCCACAGAGTCAGATTCACTAGGCTCAAGGAACCAGATGGGGTGGCTCAGTCTTTAGGGTGGGCTGAAGAGCTGAGTTAGTCAGAAATTTGAGTCAGGAGTGAAGTAAGAGGAAAAGAGTCTATGTCATGGTTTTTCAAAAGACACTTTATATAAGGTCTTTGTAGACATTTTCTGAGCACTTTAAAACTTAAGCTTTAGGGCTCCTTCACAGACCTATGAATCACACTCTTTGGCAATAGGGACAAGCATAACTGGTTACAAGGGCTTAAAAGACATCTTCAGGATCTGGTTTCTCTCCGTTAGGGTTGCTCAGTGTCAGCACTATTAACATCATTTTTGTGTTAACTCCATTGTTAGTCAGGATTTTCCTCTTGGTCACATTTGGCTGCTAGTCGTTCCTGGGCTACATTTTCTCTGGTTTATTTGCAGACTGAAATGTGTACCTACTCCCTTAACAGTGCTGAAAAAGTCCTAGAATTAAACATTATCATCTCTGATTGGTTTGATTGGGTCACATGCTCATTCCTGTGTCAATTACTTTTGCCATGGTAACATGAGACTTTAAATGACTAGGTATAGATTATACAGCACCCAGGTTGCTGAAATGGAGTTTATACCATTGAGGCACATAAATCGGAAGAGTAGGGGAAGGGACAGTTTCCCAAATGAGAATGGGACATGTTATCAGAAGCTGGGTATGGAAGATAAGTCTTGGGGACAGAGAGGGACTAGAGACAAGTGGCTGTTACAATTGTCTATTCAAGGGGTAATGAAAGACTAGACCAAGAGGAGCTAACCTGAGATGAAATAGAGATAATATAAGGAGTGTTTTAGTGGTATAATTGAAATACTTTTTATATATGATTGATTAGATTTAGGAGCATCAAAGAAAGATCATTTATAGCTGTAGCTTTCATATTTGAAAAGTCCAATATTTGACCTTAGATGTAGCTAGATTCCATTTTTCGTATGATGTTGTACAGGGATTTCTCTATGTGTATCTTGGCTTGATTTCCTTTGAGCTGATTTCCTTCTCAGTATGCTCAGTATGCTGTCTATCAGGCAGCAAGATGGCATCAAGTCAACCTGGGCTTACAAGATCCTTAAAACTCATCAGTCCAGTGTAAGAATTCAAATATTTCTCCCTTAGTATCCATATCAGTGCCAACAAAAGATTATGATTGGCCTTTGTTTTATGGACTGAATTGTTTCCCTTCAAAATTCATATGTTGAAGCCCTAACCCTCAGTACCTCAGAATAACAGTTTGTTAAAGAGGTAATTAAGGTTAAATGAGGTCATATGCGTGGGCCTGTGTTAGGGTTCTCTAGAGAAATGGAACCAATAAGATTGTGTGTGTGTGTGTGTGTGTGTGTATGCAGAAAGACTTATCTTAAGGAGTTGGCTCATGTGATTATGAATGCTTGGAAGCAGAAAATCTAGTGGGGAAGACTGGCAGGCTTGAGGCTCAGGAAGGAGTAGCAGTTTAGGTTCAAAGGCAGAATGCTGGCAAACCAGGATGAGCCAGGGTTACAGATAAAGTGTGAAGGCAGTCTGCTGGCTGAATTCCCTCTTGCTTGGGCAAAGTCAGCCTTTTGTTCTGTGTGGGCTTTCAACTGATTGGTTGAGGCCCACCCACATGAGAGAGGGTCAATCTACTTTACTTGAAGTTATAGATTTAAATGTAAATCTCATTCAAAAATATCCTCACAGAAAACTTCAGGGTAATATTTGACCAAATATATGGGCACTGTGACCCAGCCAAATTGACACATATAATTAACCATCACAGGGGACTAATCATATCTGAATGGTGTTCTTATAAGAAGAGTAAATTTGAATATACAAGGAGATACCAGAGATGTACATGCACAGAGGAAAGAGGACTATGTCCTGTGTAAGGACATAGTCAAAAAATGGCCATCTGCAAGCCAAGAGACCTTAGAAGAAACAAAACCTTCTAACATCTTGGTCTTGGACTTCCAGCCTACAAAACTGTGAGACAATAATTTTCTGTTGTTTAAGCCACCTAGTCTGTTGTATTTTGTTATGGCAGCCCTAGAAAATGAGTACTGCCCAACCACAGACCAATCACTATATAGCATATAAGGGGCATGTGGCACTCATTGGATAGGCTTAGTCAGTTGCTTACCCCAGAAGCTAGAAAAATACGGATCATATGATTGACAATCCCAAAAGAATTACAAAGATTAGAAGAGAAAAATTTTCCAAACATTCTATAAAAAGTAATCATTTTTGAACTAATTCTTCTCACTGTAATGATATTCTTCATTAAGATTGATTCTAGAGAGCCACAGTAATGGAATAGGGAAGTGTATAGAAAAATGAAAATATAAGGAGAGAGACAAAAAATCAAGTCTTCTCATTGAAATACACAAGTTAGGAGATGCTGAAGTTGTGTGCCAAGACAGGAAGTAAGAGACATACACATGTGAGTGACATATAATACCACTTAGGCTTTTAAATGAAGAGACATATATAATTGTGCCTCACCAATGGGAGGTATTCTAGATAGATAGATAGATAGATAGATAGATAGATAGATAGATAGATAGACAGCCAGCCAAACGTAGACACACACACACACACACACACACACACACACACACACCCCATAGGGCAGCAGGTGATTTCCTTCTAAAACATTGACTATCAGGACTAAGACTGGGATTTCCAGGTCCTCGGGTAGAACCATAGCAATCTCAAAGGTTCATTTGTGTTATACTCAAGCTTAATGACCATGCTGCTCATTACTAACTTCTCTGTATTTACATTCTAAAATGGGAGGTTATTTATTTGTTTTAATTTTTTTAATGTTTTGGTTTTTTTTTTTTTTTGAGAGAGAGAGCACAAGCAGGGGAGGGGCGGAGTGACAGGAAGATACAGAATCTGAAGCAGGCTCCAGGCTCTGAGCTGTCAGCACAAGGCCCGGTGCAGTGCTTGAACTCATGAACCATGAGATCATAACCTGAGTCGAAGTCAGAAGCTGAACTGACTTAGCCACCCAGGTGCCCCGAAAAAGGGAGGTTTTGATTGGTGTGCCTGCTACCATCTAATTTGGAGCACTCCTGTTGGGAAGAACTTCATACATGTCATCTCAGAGGTGGTTTTCCATTTTCATAGCTTGCCAATGTATGGGTGCTCTCAGCTCATGATGAAGCCCTGGTCCAAACATATGTGATCCAAGTGGTAGAAGTCATTTTATTTACTCAGAACATGAAGCATATAACATAGAAAATATTCAGGAAATAGAGTTAGTGTTACTTTCCCAAGGCCACAAGACTTCCTCCACCATGAAATCAATACTGAATGGCTCAGAATTTATTTTTGACAATTGATCATTACAATGGTAATAATGGTAATGATGGTGATGATGATGATGGTGATAATGATGATGGTGGTGGGGGCGATGTTAGTGTGATGTTTACCACTAAAATTTCTCTTTAAGACAGGTGGCACTGCCTGAGTGTTTTATCTTATTTACTCATGTAATTCAAAAGTAGTCTACTGAGAATGTATCAAACCAATCTGATAGACATGGAAAATGAGAACAGTTTAAATAGGTTGCCTGAGTCTTCAAATTTAGTAAATATCGAGGAAGGCAAAATAGTACTGTAATCAGAAGCCTAGTTCTAAGAGTGCTGTAGCTGTAGTGGATAGGATCAATGGGCCCTGATAATTTCTTTGGTGTTTTTTCCCAAAAGTACTTCGGAACTTCCCCAGGTACCCTTTTTAGTAGGCACACTATTGTGAATCCAAGAAAGGATTACATTCTGCAGGGAGAGGGAGTTGGCATGAATCCCAGAGCTGAAGGCTATGGTTCTAAAGCTCTCTAGCTTCTGAGCTTTTGCTGAGTGGCTTTCACCATTCACTGAAAACGAAATATCTCGAAGTCAGACTCTAATAACCACTAACTTAACTATCAGGATGATGAGTTTGGGATCTCTCTTCTCTAAATAAAAGTGTTATCTATTTCTCACTTCTGCAGGCAAAGTGTGTAAGAACTTTTCCCCACTTCCTTGCTCAGCCCTGCATATTGCTCATTTTGATGACACTGCATATGTATTTTTGAGAAGTTATAGGGTTTTTTTTAACTTCAAAATTTTTATTCTTCTGAAACCACAGAGGAGACACATTTGAGAAATAGCTCCCTTCAGGTGATAGGTTCCTCCAACATGTATTTGCAAAACTACTGAAATCACCATCTCTGTCACTTCTTATTTCATAGCTGGGACTAATCACCCAACTATAAATTTAATTCCTTCACATTATTATAGATTGCATGTCAGTGTGAGATATAGCTATAATGGTGCCATTCAATAAATCTGATAAAAATGGAGAAGTTTCTCTCCTCATGCTAGCACTGAAAATTTTGGTTGATTGGCACATGACTTGTTCTCACAAGTATAAGAAGGAGAAGAATTCAAGTTCTCACATATTAATTAATAACTGATAACATATACCATTAATAATTCTAAATATATCTACATAACAGAACTAGAGTGCCTTGTGTGCTGTAGCTAAATCAATCACTAAACCTGACCATATTCTTGAATATTTATTGAATAAATAAATAAGGAAGGGAGCAGGCTTCCACAGGGGTGTGAGAGGTTCTTGTCTTTGGCTTCATCTTTGCTCATTGCATTTTTCTTTTTTGTACAGCTTCTAGGGTGGCCACTCCTACTGGTTTTGGCCAGGGTCTTCTCCTTCCTGAATCTCTGTGGAACTCAAACAGTTAACATAAATTTTCTTATCTCTCAGTTCCTAATGTAACCATGGTAGCCATGGAGGGTTTCTAAATTTGTTGCTCTGTTGGTTATCACAGGACTTGGGAGGTAAAATGTTTACGGGTCCTACCTACTCACCAAACATCAAAACATATCTGGGCCTCAGCAGTGAAGTAGACACAGATGAACAACCTAAGAGTAAAAAAAAATAAAAAAAAATTAAAAAAAAACCAACTTGTGGGGCTTGTGCAAATGAACTGTTCTCTATATACCAAACTTATTGCTTAAGAACATAAAGGTTTTTTCTTCTGCTTTCTATTATGTGCCTCTAATGGGCTAGGCTGGTTTAGAATGTTGGCATAGGCCATCAATCTTTGATGCTAAATTAAAAGCTAGAAAAGGACCAAATGCAAGGATCATCGGGGAAAAATTATACTTTTCCCCAAAGTCTGAGATCTAAGTTCCATAGTCTCTATTTCTGTTTCAGCACCAAAGGCAAGTTTAGAAACAAACAAACAAACAAGTTTATTGAAATATAGAGTAGGAGCATATGAGCAGAGAGAGGAGTGGCTCTTTGGAAATGGGAGGTGGGATGCTTGGGGACCTGCTAGTAATGTTCTAGGACAAATCTCTTAGACCATGATCATGTAGGAAATACCAATTTAACTAGCTTTCAATACTCTCATAAAGTAATCCTGGTTGAGGAGTTAGAGCCAGATCATGAGTACCACTAGGACATGGCATGAGCTTTTGGTTTCATTTTAAGAGTCAAGGGAAGCCGTTGAAATGGTTAAAGCAGAGAAGTGACAACATCTGATTTATACTTAATTATTAAGTATAACTCTTTAGCGAGTGGGTTAAAGAGGGCCAAGAGGGGAAGCAGGGAGCCCAGTTGGAACTGTAGCAGTGGTCTTGGTGAAAGTTCCCAGTGAACACACTGGAAGGTGATTTAAATAGAACTCAGACAGCCATGTGATTCTGCCTGCCTGTCACTGAGCCAGGTTCTGTCAGATTGGAGTATGCTACCCAGGCTGCAAGAACAGAACACTCCCTTTCCTGATCAACTTTGGGCGATCAGTTGCCTCTGAAAATAGTTTTCAGAGAAATTTCTATTTATGTTTTTTAATCAGAGAGAGAAAAGAAAAGAATAACTTGGCATGCTTATGGACAAAAGTAATATAGGAAGACAGTAAAAATCTTTCAGCGTAAAAATAATTACCCAAAATCAAAGGCATGAAAGTGCTAGCTGGCTCTCATAAATGTGTTTTTCATCATGTAAATCGTGTTAAATTTGAAATGTGAAAAATGGTTTTTCACTGCAAAGGTTACATGTAATTTTCAGCTACATAAAATATTTATTTGCTCTCGAGCTCTAGGTAGGTGTCATCTCACCCTATGGTCTAATGAGAAAAGCATTAGCCAGGCCAATGTATCCATGAAATACATTGGATAACAACCTGTCCCCTGTGCCTTGTATATGTATTCTTAGTAATATTAGGCTGACATTGTTTAATAACAGATATTATGAAGCTAACTCTGTATCTCCTTTAGGATTGCTAGAAAATTGGTAGCTGCCATCTGGGGAAACGGATTTCTGACAATTTTTTCCCCTCCAACCCTGTAGAGCTTTAAAGACTATTGTAAAAAGCATGTTTGCTGCTACACTCATTATGGGATATAAACGAACTGAATTCTAAAATTACATTTTCCCTGAGATTCTTCATTATTCAATATTATAACCCTTTTAGTGCCTTTTTTGTTTGTTTGTTTAAAGCATATGTAATAAACTCTGAAGCAACTTGAGCAACTTCTAAGAACCTATCTGGTATTTGGTGAAAAGACCTCTGGGATTCCTTTGTACAGGCTTCTTCTGCATCTGTCTTTAGGGTACATTCAGCCCATTATGTATACCCATTCATTCACTTATTCAATAATTATCGAACCCCTATTATGTGCAGGCCTGTGGTAGGTACTGTGCATCTATTAATGACAAAATGATCCAATTCCTATGAACCCAGTGCTTTCACTTTAGCATGTACAAAGCTGATATTCTGCATCGTGATGGGATATACGGTAGAGGCTAGCCCCGAGGTTTTGTTCAGAAGTGCAAAGGCAAATACTGCTATTGCTGTCTCATTGGATTTAGACATGAGTGGTTTCTTCCAAAGGTCTGGAACCAGAATTTTGTCTTTGGCACTTGGAGGTCTGTAGTGGATAATACAGTACTCTGTACAGACTCCTGCTTCAGAACAGAGACATTGATTTCTCCACTTGCCAGGAGTGTTAACTGCTGTGGTTGACTTTTGTGTTTCTTTCCAGAATTGTACACTGCTGAAGGGAACTGCCCTGCCCAAAGTTACAACTCTCCCCAAGGACCCCAGTTATTACTGGATGTTGGGATGATGGGTAACAGATTGAGTTAGTTCCCTTGCCTCAATTTAGACAACTCTGATGAACTACCTTAGAAGCTCCAAAGATTTCCATGGGACTAGAACATGGAACTTACTGTTCCATGTGTTGAACTTACTCGCTCTCATAAGCTCACTTCCCTATATGTGTTGACCCTAAATGTACTCCTTCATAAACCTCCTTCAAGAAAACCTTTATTCCAGAGTCTGCTTCCAGAGAACCCCACCTGAGAAGGGGATTTAATACTTTTACAAATTCAGTTTATAATTTTGAGTGCCTAGACACAGACGCTACAGTCCATTTCCTTCTTTTTCTCTTTGCTCTGTGCAAAGTCCCTTTAAGTTAGGTAAGGTATGCCCCACTGACAAATAAGAAATTGAGACTTGAAGACTCATTTGCTCCAGGTCACAAAGCCGGCAAATGATATACTCAGGATTCAGGCTTACTCCTGTCTGATGGGAGAGCCTGTACCCTGTTACACTGCTCCCCCCATTTGCCCTTTCCAGCCCCTTCTGATTTTCCTTGTAAAGTAGATTTCACTACTTGTTCATTCTCAGAACAAAAATTAACTTGTTGATTTCTCAAGTTACTTTTTATCTTGTTTCTCTCCTTCACAGCAAAATCCCAACACGGAATGAAGTTGAGGACAGACATTCACACCTAGGGGTGTGTGATGTAGCTATGTCGTGCATAATGCTTTAGGTCACACCAAAAAAATCCTTTGACCCCATACATGAAAATTCACATAGTAGCACTTATAAAACAAGCAAACAAAGCAAAAGCTGTTAACCAGAGAGAAGAAAAGGAAGAAATTTGCAAAGGCGAGGAAATTACAATATGACTGTCATGTCAGAGTGTCATGAAAGATAACACATTATCTTGTAGTGATAAAAATGACACTATAATTGGGATGTGTAATAGTGATAAAATGGCATCCATCTTGAACTAGGATCCTGATGTATTGGCCATTTCAATGGTATCTGTTCAGAGGTATACAGGGTTCTCTGAGTGGGAGTCAAAGCCTCTTCTCTCCCTACCTCCCACCCCTGGAGTGACTGACAAGAGTTTGTCACATTCCACATATTCCCTGATCATCTTCACCTGGAAGCCAAAATAAAAGCAAGAGCTCAGCTTCCATAGTGGTGATCTAATGGGGGTTTGTGGACCTACTTACTCAGTACACACAATCTATTGCTTGAGGGGTTGCTCTCAGCAAAAGGATCTGATTTTCACTTGGACCATCAATAGGAGAATCTGCTGGCACAGGCTTGTGAGATCCTGGGATGTTTATCCATGAAGCTTTCCGATTGGTCTGTTTCCCACTAAGCACTATGGAGGCCATTGGTTACAAATTCAAACACTTGTGGAGATTGATATCTTGTGGTCCATCAGAAATTGGTGTTAACACCTAACTGACTTTGTTATAGATCAGTCCACATCCACTGGACATTGTAGTTCCTGATGTGTCTCTTGACAACACCCCTATTAAGGTTTTTCTGGTGCCCATTACCACGTCTTCTAGAACATTAGTTTCATCAATTTATTTTAGACATAGGAATCAAAGTAATAAACTTTGATGATCAAAAACTATATTTCTTTCACAAAACCTGGAGAAAAATCACTTTGTGAATGTGAATCTCAATCTCCTTCTCTATAAAATGGGGATAATTATTCCAACCTTTCAGAGTTGTTGTGAAGGTGAAATGAGGTAATGTAGGTAAAACATTTAGGGTAATGTCTGCTACGTAGTAATTTTCTCAATAAATGAAAGGAAATCGCATTATTGTCGTTCATGCTGGGTTTTGAATAAGACTTGTCTTCCTAAAGGCCACCAGCGAGGACACAGGGGAGCATTTCCAAGGTGGCAGATTATTGCTCCAATCCAGGACACTCTTTTGAATCCCAATCCATGGGCAATACCGTCTGATTCCCAGATGGAGGGGTCTCTGACTCTCATTTATTGCTTCTGCCACACCTTTTGCTGGAGACCAGATTCAGATTACAGGACATATTTTTTCTTACTTTACATTTTAAGAAAATGTTGATGTTTTTCCCCACAGAGATCGATTTCTCCTGATCAATCTGTTCTCCACTCCATCCGCCATCACTTTCTCCAAGTAATGCAGGGGATGTGAACAACCAATCAGGAGAGAAGTTTCAAGGAAATAAGATGAAATGCGAAAAAGAAGGTATGCTTTCTTAAAGTAGAATTTTCTCTTCCTTTTCCATTCTCTGAGTAATGTGTGAAATTTCACAAGTATTGAGAATAATGTTAGTGTCACCCCCAGAACAAGGGGACAAATCATAGATTTGTCCATGAGTGAAAAAAAATATGTGTAAATGTCAAAAAAAAAAACCTCTGAATTTTAACCAAACTATACTAAATTAATTATTTAACTTCAAAAATTGGGAGAAAGGTTTGAAAAATGTCTTCATTTATTTTCTGTCAGGAAACATGGGGTACATTTTAATGAACAGCATCCACTCTGCAGCTTATGCCTGGGCAATGCTTTTCAAATATGAATGTACACAGGGTTATCCTGTGGATCTTACTGAAATGCAGATTCTGACTCAATAGATGTTGGGTGGGTCCTCAGACTCTGCATTTGTAACAAGTACCCAGGTGAAGCTGAGGCTTCTTGTCTAAGGACAGTATTTGAACAGCAAGGACATAGGACATGTTCATCTCCATGGCTCCCTTTTGGTATAGTCTTATTACCAAACCAGGTGCAGGTGCTTAGTGCTTCCTTTGTGCACTCAAAGCATTCATGGGGTGGTGAAGAGTAGAGAGATACACATAAATCCTGTACCTAGACAAATAATTACAATATTATGGGATATGGACACATATCTGTGACTGAAAAATCACAGAAAGTGCTGTGGGACCCTGGGATGAGGGAACTCATTCGGCCTGAGAGAATCAGAGAAATCTTTACAAAGGATAGGTTGTTGGACAGACTCTTTTAAGAAGGGGAATGACTGTTCCAGGGATGTGGATGAGAGAGGTGAGTGAAACTGGGAGTCACTCATATGGCTACAAGTGGCACATAGAAAAGTTATATTTGTTTTTTATTAATAGAGGAAGAAATAAATTTGTGAACCAGTCTTAAGCATTTCCCTTTATTATTGTGGGAATCAATGTGTTTCTCTTTCAAAAGGAGGGTACAGATGTGTTCATCTCCTCCATCACCCTTTGCCAAACCCTCGCCGGCCTTCAGGATTTTGCTTCATGAAGCTTTCTCTGAGCACCCAAGTCAGAAAGCAATTTTTTCTTCCTCTCAACTCTAGAGCACTCATCTTCATTGAATGTAAAAATTTTGCTCATAGACCCCTCATCTGAAACATCTTTGTAGCATCCTGAAATATTGAGCAGAATTTCTTAAACCTAATAATCACATTACGGCTATCATCTATGTGCCAGACACTATGCACTTTCCACTTCACAAATTCTCTTATTTAATTCTCACAATTATCCTATGATGTATGCAGTATTATCACTAACCTCATTTTACAGATCCAGACTCTCAGGCTCGGTTCAGAGATTAACGTGCCTCAAATCACTGAACCAGAGAGTAGTAGAGCTAGGATTAAAACTCTGAATGCAGTACAATTAAATACCTCCCTATGTTGGATGAATGGATTGATAGACTGTGTCGCTGATTCAGGGTTGATGTAATTTCTTTGAATTTCTTCCATTTTGATGTTGGATTTTATGTCTCCTTCCCTCCAGTTTGGGTGGACTCTGACTGCTTTGACTGATAGAACACAATGGAATTGACACTATGTCAGTTTATGGGTCCAAGTATTAAGAAACTTTATTCTTCTTGTCCCTTAATATATATTATCTTGGCGTCCTCAGCCACCATGTAAGAAGTCTGATGTCCTGTTAGATGATCTGGAGAAGCCTTAAGACTATAAGAAGCCCTTAGCCATACTAAGCCTAAACCCCAAGAGTTAGAAGTTCCCAGTTGAGCCCTGCCTCACAAAGAGCTAAGGCACCAGCCATTTAAGTAGAACCATTTGGACCCCAGACCAGTCCAGTAGCTCACAGAATATCATTGAATGACCTCAGTGCTTCATAGAGTATAGAAGAACCATCTATTTTAACACTTCACAAATTCATGAGATACTATGATATGGTTGTTGCTTTAAGCCATTAAGTTTGAGGATAATTTCTTATGCAGCCAATGATATGAAATGAAAGATCATTTCTGACTCCGAGAATCTTATTTTCTCTGCCTGTTGTTAGTGTGTGTTATTGGTGGTGAAGACGGAGATATAGTATGTCAAAATCTCTTGGGGTATGGATAACTGGCACTGAGCAAAATCCCCCAGGTAAAAATGATAGTTTTCTGCCATCTTCCCTGAAGATTAAGCACTAATCTTAGATTAGGGTTTTAGAGCCAGAGGGATTTTAGAAGTCATTTAGATTAACCATTCATTTTACAAATAAAGAAATGGAGGCATGAAAATTAAATCACTTTAACTGGATTAAATAGACGCTGGAAATAGAACCCATAGGACAATGAATTATGCTATAGTATGTGTATATATGTGTGTATATATGTATGTGTGTATGTGTGTGTGTGTGTGTGATACATATAGATATAGATACATGATATATAGATATAGATATGGCAATATTGATCTATATATCAATTGCTATAAATTAGTATTACTACAATTACATGTTAATGCTGCAGAATGAATGAATACATTGAAATTCTCAAAGAACGTAATCAGCTATCAGTGTTTCTCAAATTTGGCTCTACATTAAAATCACTTATAGTTATTAAAATAAGTAAATAAATCACTCTTCAAGACCTAGGCCTATACATTTAATTGTTTATGAGTGGCTGCAACAATTCGTCTTTTTCTTTTTTTGGTAACAACCCTGGTAACTATTAATTAATTTATTATTAGTAACTAGTAATCATGAAGTTTACAATTTCATAATAGGTTTATATAGTATTAATGATACTTAGTATTAATGATACTTTTTCTCTCTTCAGTGACCATATATAATTTCTATGATTTCTGATTTAAATGGTTTGTGTATTTTATCATTTTTAAAATATTTTTTCCATTTTTTTGAGCTATATTCTCTTAACATATACTCGTTTCTAACATGTACTTAACATGTACTTCATACACATTTTTCCTTTTAATATTTATCTCTTGAAATAGAATTATACTTTCTGCCATCCTTCTCTCAGCCTTGAATGGAAGATCCAAACGCAAAATAGGACTACTAGCTGGCTTTTGTAATGCCATTTCAGTAAGTTGATAAATCATGCAAGCAAGAGTTGTTTGTCAAACATACATATCCTTAAATAAATTAGCTTTTTGTGAAGAGTGTGCTGGATTTATTAGCTAGAGGTTGCTAATAATTTATCACACACTCATTTGTTTGAAATATAATTCACAAACAACACAGAGTTAGATTAAATAAAAGTATCTGAATCTAGGACTAATGCATTGGAGGAAATATAATTATAGCTCATTGCCATATCATAAAACTATTATGGTTTTCCCAGTTGCCCACTGGTTGCTGCCATATTTTACAATGGCATGATACATTTAATAACATTTTTTTTTACAAAATGTAAGTTTTGAAAATGGTTGAACCACTGGGGAAAACTGGAAAAAGGTCACGTGGAATCTCTGTATCATTACTTACAGTTGCTTCTGAATTTATAATTATCTCAAAATATTTTAAAAGAATGGTTGATAACTTCCACTGCTACACACATTGCCCTCACTCATAGGTATTTTTGCTCCTGTGAGATAAATTAAAAAATAAACTCTTATATGTGTGTTGATTTGAAAGAGATTTTGCTTTTTTCCTGAGATCCTGACTGAATTCCACCATAGTATGAACTGCTACATCTTCATAGGATATTTCTGAAATGCTCTAGTATTCAAAGGAAAACAGTATCTGCTACTATAAAAGCCAGGGGCAAAAAAAAAAAAAAATCTGATTTGATGTAGTGGATAGTTTCAGTGGTATCTCTGCATAGGACCAGTGGGTTGGGTTTTGCTCATGTGGTCCAGAAAATAAAAAAAAAAGAATGCAGTATAACCTAGTGGTTAATTACTTAGGCTCCAGAGTCAGTCTTTGCTTTTTATCTCTCTGACCATGGACACATTCCATAACTTCCCTTTGCCTCTGGGGCCTCATTTTGAAATAGAATTAATAAGAGTGCTTACTGCTTAGGATTCCTGGGAGGATTGAATCACAGGATAAACATGCCTGAAGTTCAATGAACTTTTATTAATGGGGAGCTGGGTGTGAGAGATACTGTGGTTATGATCCCACTGCCCCAAAACATTTGGTCAAGATAAACAGCTAAAATACAGAGGCTTTCTACCTTCAAGCTCTGTTTTATTTAATCCCTGAGTCAGTCCTGACCAGGCCATGGAGATCATCAGCAGTCTTAGCCCTCCAGGACTTAGGGTTACCTGCCTGCCATAGATCTCTCATTAATTGTACCTATTTTGTGGTCTGAACCCCCAAGTACCCATCAAGAGGCAACCTTTTTTTTCAATTTTTTAAATGTTATTTATTTTTGAGATCTAGAGAGAGACAGAGTGTGAGTGGGCAGGGCAGAGAGAGAGGGAGACACAGAATCTGAAGCCGGCTGCAGGCTCTGAGCTGTCAGCATAGAGACCGAACTGGGGCTCAAACCCAGGAGCCCTGAGATCATGACCCTAGCCAAAGCTGGAAACTTAACCAAGTAAGTGAGCCACCCAGGCACCCCAGGACACAACCTTTTAAACCGAGCTTGCCACCATTGATTCAGTCTTTGCTTTTTTCCTTCTATCTAGATTTTCTTTGCCCTATTCCTGGTATCCTGTTGAAAACAAAGTATGTTCCTGGATCCCTGACACCTCCACCCTGACCTCGTCATAGCCCTATTCGGTAGAAGTAACTTTTTCCTTCATCTTTAATCATAGCTTTGCATACTGATGCAAAGAGAGCAATTATTCAGAGCCATAGTACTCTGCCCACCTGGATGAGAACACTATGATGTCACTACTGAATTAGCTGTTTGTTTGTTTGTTTTAATTTTTTTTAACGTTTATTTATTTTTGAGACAGAGAGAGACAGAGCATGAATGGGGGAAGATCAGAGAGAGGGAGACACAGAATCCGAAACAGGCTCTGAGCTGTCAGCACAGAGCCCGACACGGGGCTTGAACTCACGGACTACAAGATCATGACCTGAGGCGAAGCCGGCCGCTTAACCGACTGAGCCACCCAGGCGCCCCTGAATTAGCAGTTTATAAATATCAAAACTTGTCTGAAACTTTTCTGAGGTTGCCAACCTTTTGCACACTGTTGGGGAATGCTAACTACACAGAAGAGTTAGCCTTTCAGCCTGGTCAGTTTTTCCAGCTCAGTCTAAACTTTCTTCCTCTTACTTTCTATCATGTTCTTATTTTGATTTATATTGCAGCATGCACAGAAACTGAGACCAAATGAGTTAATAAGGATTTTGAATTCTTTCCTATATATCAAAATGTTTTTGGGTGATGAAAGAGTAGATATAGGAATCCTTATACCCAGGCTTTTGTTAGGGGTGGGGGTGGCAAAAAGCCTTCTTAAATGTCACTGGTTTCTTTTTTTCCTCCGTTTGCTCTGTGTTCAAGACTCTCACTAGCAATGAGGGTCTGAAGTGTTATAGTTTGATTGTATTTTTTTCATGATCCAGAATTTCAACAATAAATAACAACAAACTTAATTTGGTATACATGTTCACCCTATCTTATAATGTACAAAAGGTGTGTGTATTGCTTGATGGCAAATTGGTCATCAAAATAAGCTTAAGTGCATTATAACGCACTGATAAAACTTCAAAAGCATTCCTTATTATCTAAGAACTCATTGGAGACATGTGTCAGAATCTCTTTTTGATGTAAAACTGGGCTTATATTTTGACAATGGCTTCAAAGAAAATCAAGTATTTAGATATTCTTTAAATATGTACATAATCTGTATGGTAAAAGTTACAAAATGTTGATGGGAAAAATCAAGGACACATAAATAAACAGAGATATAGAATGTTCCTGAATTGGAAACTCAGCACAGTAATGGTGCTATTTGTCCTCAAACTATTGTATGAGTTTAATACAATTCCTATCAAAATTTCAGCAAGGTTTTTGCAGATAGAGACATAAAACAACTTGGATGAATCACCAGGGATTTAAGTTGAGTGAAAAACAAACAGCAAACAGCAATTTTAAAAGCTTATGAGCTATATAATTGCGTTTATATGACATTTTTGAAATAACAAAATTTTAGAGCTAGAGAACAAATTATGGGCTTCCAAATGGTTAAAGATGGAATCCTGTATAATCCTGCACAATCCTAGGAGGTTGGTGTGGTTCTAAACAGGCCACATGAGAGATGCTTGAGGTTATGCAACAGTTCATTATCTTAACTTGATGATGGGCACATAAACCTATACATATAATAAAACAGTGTAAACTGAACACACGAATGCATACAAATTAAACTGCGACAAGTATAAATAGGAAAAGTAGATTGTGTCAAGATCAACAGTGGTTATGATATTATCCTATAGTTTTGCAAAAGGTTACTAATAGAAGGAGTATGGGTTTAGTAGTTTCCTAGCACTGTGGGAACAGAGTACCATCAACTCAGTGGCTTAAAAGAACAGAAATTTGTTCTCTCACAGTTCTGGAGACTAGAAGTCTCAAATCATGGTGGCAGGATCATACTTCCCTCAGAGATTTTGGGGAAGGATACTTCCTTGCTCTTTGTAACTTCCAGTAGCTCCAGACACACCTTGGTTTATGGCAGCATCATTTCAATCTCTGACTCATCTTTTAAATAATTGACTTCCCTCTGTGGGTCTCTATTTCTGTGTCTCTTTTCTTCTGAAGACACCAGTCATGTTGGATTAGGGCCCACTGCAATGACCTCATCTTGTTTTTTTTGTTTTCTGTTTTTTTTTTTTTTTTAAGTTCATTTATTTTGAGAGAGACAGAGACAACATGAGTGGGAGAGGGGCAGGGAGAGGGAGAGAAAGAATCTCAAGCAGGCTCTGAACCATCAGCACAGAGCCTGATGCGAGGCTCGAACTCAAGAACCATGAGATCATGACCTGAACCAAAACCAAGAGCTAGATGTTCAATCGATTGAGCCACCCAGATGCCCCAATATGACTTTCCCAATAAGGTCATATTCACAGGAATTGGTTACTAGGACTTCAGCCTATCTTTTGGGGGACAAAATTCAACCCATAACATTGAGTGAAGGGCACAGAAGATTTATCTGTGTTTTTTTTCTTACACAATGCATATGAATCTACTATTGTCTCAGTAAAAAGTTGATTAAAAATCAAAAGCAAAAGGTGATAGCAATGGCAGCCAATGTGGTTAGCAAGTAGCATAGGGCCATTTCAAGAAATATGTTTTATAATCTAGAAAGTGTTTGGTACTCTGCAAAGAGGCGCCAGCTGTGTGTATGGGGCCGGCGTCCAGGGCAGAGTGTAGTAACCTGGTCCAACAGATTACTGTGGAGTACCCAGAAAAAGTCATCACTATGACCCTCATCCCACTTCTCTAGGACTGAAAGAACTCTCTGGTCAGATATATGCTGTATTGCTGATTCAGAAGAATAGTGATGTAAGTTGATTTGTGTGTGTGATTGAGGAGGAAAAGTGCAAGTTCTGATATTCCTAGGATTTTCCTGGGATCTTCCCCACTGGAAATTTTTCAGTGTTTTGGATACAGTTGGCTTGAAAAAATGGCCTAGAGGCTTGGGAGTTTGGGGAGCAGCAGAAGTAAAGATATTGTTACAAATAAAATAAATATATTCATAGGTCAGTTGAAATGACTCAGTAAATCTGTGTAAAGTCCAAGGTACAGAGAGGAACATATACTTCAGTAAATGGAAGCAAGTATTATTTTTATATTTTGTAATTTGTTAGCTGATTTGAATATCACCATGGGTCACACTTTCCCCTCCAGAATGTTGGGTATTTTAGATTGAAAATAAAACCAGATGTATCTCTAAGGTGAGGAGTTTGTGATAATGTAACAATAAAATCACCACAAATGTTAGAAATGAGAACAACGGTGTAGATTATAAAGTTTTTCTTTCAAAACATGCTCTGACTTTAAACTTAGACACAGTAAAAGAGAGAACTTGTAATCCTATACGTATTCATCCAAAATTTAATATGGTCTGGTATGAGCCCTTTGCAACTTTTAAGGCTTTAATAATAAATCAATTCCTTCCTGCTAAATGGAAATTGAAGAGCTTGTAAACATCTCCCATTGGAGTCAGGCTGGAGATCATCTTTCAACTGTTTGGGAGCTCAGAGTAGGGCCAATTGACTCAATTGACACAAGCATTTAATTTGTATTTTTTAAAGCCTCCATACAACATTTACTTTCACTTTTTTATCCCGCTTAACACTTCTTTTTGTTCACTCCTTATCCACAAAGATAAAGTTCCTATGTAGAATTTTAAAAAATGGTCTCTTCTTAAATGAAAACTACTTAGGAAAGCACATTGATGGGAATGTACCTACACAAGGATATACTTTCTAATTAGCTCACTTGCTCACGTTGCATAATTAAAGCTTATTGAGGCCAATTCAAATGAAGAACTGTCTTCTTTATTTTTTAAAGTATCATTTAAAGTGGTTTGGAAATTAGCATTATTCTAATTACCTCTTCTTAGAAATGAGTTTTTATGATTAAAGAGGAGACAGTAAGATATGCTTGGTTTTCGATGCAGGTTGTTTGTGTTCTTTTGTTTTGCTTTTGACTCTCAGACTTATTACTGACCTTTGCTTGGTACCAAAGCCCTGGAAGTTTGCATTTGTTCCCATCAGATCCTCTGAGATATCCTGAGCCCAGGATGCTTTGGGTATGAATAAAATTTCCCTAAGGGAAAAGAAAGTATGGAAGGACATATCTCCAAATTCGCATCAAACTGTCAAAGGTAAACAGACTGGGCCTTCAGCTTTCTCATTTCCACAAAGGTCCAAGGCCTCAAACCCCACAAACTACTTATTCTATTCATTAATGATGGAAACAGGCAAATATAAGCTAAGCCCATCTCTGGCGCAGGAATGCAGGATGTGAGGAACCCAGAACAACTGTCGTATCTGAGCTCCTCTTCATGATGCCTTCTGCTGAGAGTTCTTACCAAAATGACTTAAGAGTAACTTTCGATGATTTCAAAATGTGGTGAGGATGAGTCCTACTAAGAACATACCAGGTGAATGCCCTGAGTGCTCCTTCCCTCAGTCTTTTCTTCTTTTCCTGGCCTCATTGGGATTCTGTTACACCTGAGGCATCTTTGGGGGTCCTGCTGAAATAAGCATCTTTCTAGTGAGGAATGTAAAGAATGACAAGTTTATATTAAATTTACTTAAAATATTTAACGATAATTAAATTTTTTGAATAGGTAATACATTTTCATGGTTCAAGATTCAAAAGATATCAAATGACATAAAGTAAAAACTCTCCTTTCCACTCTTGAACCCCAGCAATCCAGTGTTTCTCCCCAGAGATAAACACTATTATCAATTTTTGTGTATCCTTTTATGTATGTACATGTAGGTACACGCATGTTCTTTATTTTTTCCTAAAATACACATAGATTTGCATTGAGATTTTTTGTTATTGTTAACAATATATCATTCCATATCAGCATAGACAGAGCTTTTTCATTTTTCACAGCTGTATTGCATTCCAAGATATGAATGTGCCATAGTTTATTTACCTTAGTCACTAATATGGGCATCTACATTGTTTCTAACATTTAACACGTTGTAGTTTAACTGTAAGATAAGTACCTGAAAAGAAATTGCTAGATCAAAGGCTATAAGGATTAAGCATATAATATCACCAAATTTCTCCACCTAAAAATTGTACTAATTTGTATTTCATCCATCAATGTATGATGTTTCTCTAGATCCTTGTCAGCATGTATTTATGTAATCATTTAAACCAGCCTTGTGTGTGTGTTTGTGTGTGTGTAAATCATTATGTGTGTGGTAGACGTGAAGATAAGTGGTTAATGAAATTGAATCTGGAGTCTTCTCCCTCAAATACTGGAATCTGCTAGTGTTGCAATATTTAAAAACCAGTAATTGGTCACTTAGGTTATTTCAACTTCATTTTTGTATCTCATAAACACATGCCTCAAACTACGATGTCACCTGTCCATAGTACAGTGTTGGAGGAGAGGTACTTGGCATGTCCACGACCATCTGCACTGTCCCCTTGAACCTGTTCTAGGAATTGGATGGGAAGAGATATTGACATATTTTCAGGTGAACAGAAGTATGTGCTGAAGTTTTCTGGATCCATGCCTAAGTTTTCTCTTTCCGAAACCTGGAGGACATATGACCGCTAAGACATTTAAGAAAAACATACGAAATTGATAAATAAATTAAATGAATATGGCAGAAACTTAAGAATAAATGACCAAACGATGGCCTCTAAACTGGCATAATTAAGAAATAGACAAGAGGGTGGAAGACAGGGACTGACTGCTTTCCACACCCTGTCCAGTAACACACACCTTCTCTTCATCCTACAGGTTGTAATTTATAAATATGTTTTTTCACCCATTAATCATTAATCATGACCACCTGGCTGTTCTGCTCTTCAAAGGTCAGAGTTGACATTTTAATATAGCACCTGGGCATCTCTATTAATTTCTTTTTATATTATTTCACTAGAATAACATTCCTGGGAAAATGGAGACATGTGTTAGAAAAGCTCTTTAAGTAACAAATGGTGTTAGTACTTCCTTTAGAATAATGCAGCTGGGGCTCCCACCTCTACTCAGCCAGTGAGAAAGGAAGAAACATTTCATAAATAAAGACGTACAAACAAATAGAAGGCTGAATCCAACCCATCCATCCATAGTAACCTAACAAAAGCAGCGGCTGATTTAATATAGTTCTAGCTCTCGTATACCAGATGCACATTTTCCTCTATGGACCATGTAAACCAGTTCCGTATGTTGATTCTGAAAATGGTGGAAAGATTGCTCCAGAAGCAGAGAAAGCATTTGTAATCCTAGGTGGAAAATAGACTAAGCTTGTGATACAGTGGCTCCCAAGTGTCATTTGGGAGTCTAGCAGTTTTAGTTTTGGTGAGATCAGGGATTTTAAAGCCATATTGTTTTAGGGGTAAATGGGTGGCTCAGTTGGTTAAGTGCCGACTTCGGCTCAGGTCATGGTCTCACGGTTCCTGGGTTCAAGCCCTGCATCAGGCTCTGTGCTGAAAGCTCAGAGCCTGGAGCCTGCTTGGGATTCTGTGTCTCCCTCTCTCTCTGCCCTTCTCCCACTCATGCTTTGTTTCTCTCTGTCTCTCAAAAATAAACGTTAAAAAATTTTAAAGCCATATTGTTTCGGATTTAGGAAAATGTCTAAAGTTGATGGACATAGGCTTTAATTGATTGGACCATACACAGAAAGGAGAGGAGACCAGGGAAGACCCGGTAATAGGGGTGAAGGAAGGCAGAGTAGAAAGCAAACACAGTGTCCTGTTGCCTGAAGATATGAGAAGGGATTCCAGGAATGTATGCAGGCTGCTTACATGTGAGGGTGATCTGGGGAAGGGCTTAGGCAGTAAAGTGATCATATCATATTATACAGATTCCTGCTGTCTTTGATTTGGATCACTTCTAGAACCAAAGGTCTAGATTGACAAAACTGAAGTGACATTCATGCCATGTGTCACATGGAGACATGAAGACATTCATGCCATGTGTCACAAGAACATGGCTCATACCAATCCTGTTCTTAAGTGCTCCACAAGCATTTGTGAAGTTTTTTATTAGATTCATCTGTACAGCACCTCAAGCTATGTCCCCAAAATTTCACCACACCCTATGAGGTAGGTACTATTTTCAGTCCATTTTAAAGGTAAGGGCATTGAAGCTTAAATAATTTAAGTAACATACAAACTTTCACCCTTAAAAATGATAGTGATGGGATTTGAATCTGTATCTGTAAGACCAGAAGGCTCATAATTATAGTTTGAATAGCTAGGACACTCTTAGTATAAAGTAATTTTTTAGAAGATTGGAATTAAATAAGTTCTATTTACAATTTAAAATGAGATTTTTAAAGAATAGTAGCCATTCAGATGCTACATTTTGTGCAATTAATGATTTGTGCCTTCTGCTTGCCACCAAGTGCCCATACAATTAACCAGGCATTATTGAAGTAGCTTTTAAATTTAGAGACATGTGTTGGCAAGCAGTTGTATGAGAGCCTGTGGTAAAAGTCAGCAGTTTTTAAGCAGAAAGAAAAGGATTTAGAAAGAAAAC
The DNA here is from genome assembly GCF_024362965.1 of Panthera pardus. Taxonomy (NCBI): domain Eukaryota; kingdom Metazoa; phylum Chordata; class Mammalia; order Carnivora; family Felidae; genus Panthera; species Panthera pardus. The sequence continues at coordinate 66,016,301 of NW_026526788.1, read as the reverse complement.
TCTATTATAAAATCAACTTCTTTTTGCTTAAGGTAAAAAGCTCATAACATGCTGGAAAAATATATTAGAAATGAGTGCAAACCATCATCGAGACTTTTGCTCTTGTGTTTATGCCTGAGGCCTTTTTATTTGATCATTGTTTTATTAATGGACTTGAACCAATGAACAAGCTGGGGAAAGCTGTAGTACCTGTGGCATAAAGTATATCGTTGGAGGAATGACTTTTTTTTTTTTTTTTACATTCAGGTGTAATACATCATGGGAGTCAATTTAGCATGGGTAGCTTTAATATATGGTTGAGGGCTAGGAAATTTTTCAGGGAAGCAAGCGCAGCCAAATTAATCCATACTGAAAGAAGAAATTCACCGGAGAGAAGAGTTCTTCTCTAATATATATTTGGTTATTTTATTATATCCAAAGTTCTATTCTCAAAGGGTTGTTACACAAAAAAAGAAATAGTCTGTCATTTACATAATATGTGAGAGCCTATACATTAGATCAGGAAATAGCTTATCTTGTTAATTGTACGAGTGTAGGCTTTGAGACTTCTAAAAAGACAGATACAGGTGATCTCCAACTTAAGATTTTTTTTAGCTTTACAATGGTGCTCAAGTGATACACATACAGTAGAAATCATAGTTTTAATTTTGAATTTGGATATTTTCCCGGGTTAGTGGTATGAATTTAGTAGAAACCACACTTAAGACTTTGAATTTGTACCTTCTCCTGGGCCATTGGTATGTGGTACAATACTTGTTTGAGATGCTGGGCAGTGACAGTGACCAGTCAGTCTTGTAATCATAAGTGTTAACAACCGATACACTTACAACGATTCCGTATTCATACCACCATTCTGTCTTTTACTTTGAATGCAGTATTCAATCAATTTTATGAGGTATTCAACCTTTTATTATAATATAGGCATGTGTTAGATGAGTTCCCTCAACTGTAGGCTAATGTGAGTTTTCTCAGCATGTTAAGGTAAGCTATGGTAAGCAACGGTATTTGGTAGGTTAGGTGTATTAAATGCATTTTTTTGTAGGAGAATTTTTTATGTTTTATTTATTTTTGACAGAGAGAGAGAGAGAGAGAGAGAGAGCGAGCGAGCACAGGGGAGGAACAGAGTGGGGGGGGGGGCACAGAATCCGAAGCAGGCTTCAAGCTCTGAGCTGTCAGCACAGAGCTCAACCCTGGGTCTCGAACTCGTGAACTGTGAGATCATGACCTCAGTTGAAGTTGGATGCTTAACCAGCTGAGCCACCCAGGCACCCCATATTAAACACATTTTTGCTGAGGACATTTTTAATTTACAATGAGTTTATTGGAAAGTAACCCAATTATAAGTCAAGGAAGTGGAAGACCTGTACTACACCATCACCCTGGTGATGAAGGAAGGTATATAGAGAAATTCAGTTAATTTTTTTTAATCCCCTTTGGAGCTGGCACTTACAAAGCAAGTGTTCAGTAACTAATAAATGCATGAAAGAGTGGAAAGGAAGTGAAGATGAGGAAAGCATATGATGGATGGTGCTCAGAGACACAACTCATATGCATGATATATGACTATAGAGCAATTATTTGACATCAGGATTTTGATATATGAAGTGGCTATATTTCAGGTATCACACTTTCTTCTACTATATATCAAACCCACATAATTTACATCTGGAAGGAATTTTGTAGATCATTCACTTTAATCCCTATAGTTTACATATGAGAAAAAGGCTCAGAGAAATTAATAATGATAAAATTTTACCCTTTTGGGTAACAGAAGAGCTGGAATTAGAATGTAGATTTTTCTGGCATTTCCTTCAATACACAGATTTTTTTCTCCCAGATAATTTGAGCCTACAACTACCAATTAATAGAATATAATGAAATAAAATGTACTTTTTTCCCAACTTTATTGGAAACCACTTGTCACTTCCCAGCATCTCAAGGAAGTATTGTACCACATATCAATAGCCCGGGAGAAGATACAAGTAATAATCAAAGACAAATAACTCAGTGTGAAAATAGACAATGGATTTGAATAGCTATACAACCATATAAGATATAAAAATGGCCAAAAAGCACATGAGAAGATGCTCAACATTATTAGTCAGAAGGAAAATACAAACAAAATCCAGAAACTACAACTTCATACCTCTAGGATGGCTAAAATAAAGAAGACGGACAATAACAAGTGTTTACAAGGATGTAGAGATACTGGAACTCTCATGTACCACTGGTGGAAATATAAAATGGTGCAGCCACTTTGGAAAATAGGTTATTAGTTCCTTAAAATGTTGAATATGAAGTTGTCATATGACCCCAGCAATTCTACTCCTTGTATATACTCAAGAGAAATGAAAATATGTCCATACAAAAATTTGTACAGAAATGTTCATGGAAACATTAGTCATAATAGTAAAAAAAAAACCAGAAATAACCTAAATGTCTATGAACTGATGAATGGATAAACAGTATGTGGTATAACAATACAGTGGGATATCGTTCAGCAATCATAGGGAGTGAATTACCGATACATACTGCAGCATAGATGAATCTTGAAATTATACTAAGGAAGGAAGCCAGACACAAAATTCACGTATTGTATGATTCTATGGAAAATAAAGAAAGACCACCCAAATGAGAATAAGCAAAGCCTATTTATTCAGTTTCCTAAGGCAAGGGAGGCAGCCACCATCACTTGCATTTGGCAGAGAATCAAAGGCAAGAAGAGTGGGAAAACTTTATAATGGAAAAAAAGGATGGTTTCAGGTAGCTCTGATTGGATGCTGTTGATATAAGAAGTCTTAGGTAGGCTAACTAGAAGTAGGGCATTCTAAGTAATTGATTAGGGATAAATATTTGGTATTCTCTGGTTGATCTAAGTTGGAAATGGGAGCGAGAATTAGAAAAGTGTCAGTTTTTAATCATGTCCTAGACATTTTGGGCCTATTGTTATGTTGTTTATTGTCTGACTTCCTCAACTGGTTACTTTAGGTAGCAGGTTGACTTTTTTGGACTGAGAGTTCTATATTTATAGTGTATATTTATATATAGCCTATCTATTTGTGTGTGTGTGTGTGTATGTGTGTATTTAGTCTCACCCTTCATTATGTGAAATGTCCGGAATAGGTAAATGCATTGAGGTAGAAAATATATTAGAATTTGTCTAGAACTGGAAGGGTGAGGTAGGGAGTGATTACTAATTTAATGCGTATAAGATTTCTTTTCAGGTTCCAAAATTAGATTATGATTGTGGCTGCATAATTCTGCAAATATACTAAAAGTGATTGAATTATATACTTTATATGGGTGAAATTTATGTCATTTAATTTATCTATCAAAAAAGCTTTTAAGGTAACTCACTGATGGTTTTTTATTCATTTGAGATGATAATATTTTGAATGTATTTGGTTAAAAGTATTTATAATTAAAAGTAATTTCAACTTCTGTTTATTTTTATTAATATGATTATTAGAAAATTTAAAATTACACGTGTGACTAACACTTAATTTTTATTTCACAATTCTTATCTAATAAGAAGTCAGGCATTTAAAAAGTAATTGCAAGTGTAAAGAGTGTTATGGAAGGGAAAGTTTTGTAGGTTCTTTGGTTCTATTATTTTTGCTTTTTGTAAACATAGATGAAGAAAAAGGAATTCCTAAGGATTTTTTAGGAAGATATAGGAGCAAAAACATATACCTTTTATTTCCTGGTTTAGAACTCCTTTCTTCCATCTTATAACTACCTTAATTGTAATGAAAGAACTATAGGTTTTGATCGGTTGTTAACTTCAAAGATTATTTTTATCATATTGAGACTGATGAAAGCCATGGACACTCTTGTCAAGTTGGGGGCTAATACATTTATGAACGATGATGAATTCTGTTGCTTTGTATAATATCCATGCACACTTTTGGTAAAAGCAGGTGAACATTTTTTTTTTTTTTTTTTTTTGGTAGGGGAAAACATCCTTCCCCCTTATGACTTGGAAGTGTGGGATAAGGGATACTTCCTTTTCCAGTCACACTGATTCGTTCAAGAATGAATGCTTTACTTTACTTGGCCTATCCTGGAGATTTAAGGAAGCAGAAATCTCTCCTCTGCTGAACTCAAAGCAGGAAAAGTCTAAAACAGAAGATTTTGAGGGCGATCACCTGGAGGCAGGTGACCTGCAAGGTGAAAAATAACAGAAACCCTTTAATATCACTTCAGCCTCTAGATCCAGCTTTAAACTAATTTGTCAGTTAAGGAAATTGATACATTTGTTTTTTTGGCTAAGCTAATTTGGGATGGATTTTCTGACATTTACAGCAGAAAGAACACTGGTTGTTATCCAGACTAAACACAAGTGAGATTTACAGATATCATTCAGCACATCCATGAGCTTTATCTTGAGGATCCCTGGAGTATATCATTGGTAAGCTGGGAGGATTGTTTTGTGGGCTTTGAGCAATGTATAATTAATCAACTCAAATTTTATATCTTCTTTGTGAATAATCCTGCGTGCTTGTTTGGGAAGGTTGGAACTTTTAAGTCAAGAGTGCCATATCTTTTCTTCCTCTTGTGGGGGCAGGGAAGTAATTGCCAATCACATCCTATAATTAATTGAGTGGTTTTTCACTTAGACTTTATCAAAAAAACCCATTTGTTTATAATGTGATGGTCCTTGGACCACACTTTGAGAATACTGAAATAGGAATACATAGTTTTTATCTTTTCCCATACTCTTCCTCCAACTCTCATCCTGTATAACCTCAGAGTCACTATCAGAATTTGGTTTGCATATCAAATTAAGTTATAGGTGCAATAAAGTAACTTCTAGGATTTTATTTGCATAAGGTTCTCTGTGAATAATATTGAGAATTTTGAGGAATATTTGGGTCTGTGGCAAATTATGTCCTCAGAGTTTGTGGAAACTGTGATATGTGTGTGATTTTCTCCTACTTTATGAGTGAGGAGTGAAAAAGGACTTTTGTAGCATAAGAGCTTAAACCAAAGTGGATTCATAAGCATCTATCTGACCTGGGGACAGGAGTCATCTGATATACAGTGGGAAGAGCACATGTGAATTCAAAGACCAGTTGCATCATCATATCAATTACTGGGGTGCCTGGGTGGCTCAGTCGGATGAGCATCTGACATCAGTTCAGGTCATGATCTCATGGTTAGTGAGTTGGAGCCCCGCATCAGGCTCGCTGCTGTCAGCATAGAGCTGGCTTCCTGGCTTCAGATCCTCTGTCCCCCTCTCTTTCTGCCCCTCCCCTGCTCATGATCTCTCTCTTTCAAAAATAAATAAACATTAAAAAAATAATATCCATTACTACTGGGTTTGCACTAGGGCTATGCTCTAGCTGCTCTGTGGAAACAAGTACATGAGATCTGTCCAAGTTCTGGGGACCTAATAGCTTTTTGAAGGTTTGCGTGAGGAGAGAAACATTGCAGATTTCATACAATAGTCGCTGAAGGTATCCACTGCAGGAAGCTGCTACCCAGCTGCTTGATGTAAGGACTAGAAAGCCACAGCTAAAATCTCCTGGGAGCACTTGCTGGGCATTATCACAATTATTTATTAAGCACTATCTGTATTCAAGGATTTTGCTTACTTCAAGAGCATAGCCAAAGAAGGTAGGACATGGCTCTTCTAAGAGATCTTGAAATCCAGAAGCAGATTGAACAGTCTTGAGTGCCTCACCTATCCACTGGAGCTAATAATATCTGTCCGACAGTGATTCTTGTGAAAAGTGAATACTGTAATCTTTTATAATATAAAACACTTAGTTCTGAAACATGGTAAATTCTCATTCTCCTCATTGTGAATCAAGAGATACGGAATAATTTACATGCTCTTGATAGGAGAAGAGTTGGACAACCATGATCAAGATGTGTGGTTCAGTTACAGGAAAGGGAGACAGGGGCACAGTGGGCTCTTGGGATTGTCTTTGTTTTCTCTTAGATTCCGTAAGGATTCCCTTAGGATTGACGACTCCTTCATTCACTCCCAGATATTTTCTCAGTTCAAATGTGTGTGTGTGTGTGTGTGTGTGTGTGTGTGTGTGTGTGTGTGCGCGTGCACATACATGTAACCCCTAAAAAATTATAATTGTTTACTTGGCAAGTTTTCTAAATGTGACTGGGATCCAAATATGTGACTTAGATGGTCCATTTTCCTAGGTGACTGACATTTATTTAGCCCTCATTTGATGCCAGGTGCTGTATTTAGAATACTTTATTTCATGCAGTGTTTACATAAACTATGCAACAGAAGTATTATTATCCATATTTTACAGATGAATTAGGTGAATGAAACTAACTTTTCTAGTCACATAGCTGACAATTATTAGAGCTGGAATTTAGTCCTAGCCATCCATTCCAGAGACCGTATTCCTAACCCTTTACTTTTATGATACCTTGATAGATAGTCTAAGGTTCTCAGAGCATTTAGTATTATTTTTTAGTTAGTGAGTCAGCTCTCAACCTCTTGGGCTATTCCTGATTTTATAGATACAGAGTAAAAGAAATAGAAGATTTTGTAACACCTTAATTAAAACTGACCCCTATCCCCTGAAATACAAGGATGGTCCACCCACATCTGCCACCTACTGCTGCCATCTACCCATTGTCATCTCCTTAGTTAACCCCAGACTGGGTTAGCTTCAACATCAAAAGATTTCAGCTTACCCTCTCTGCCCCTGGAATCCTGTGGGTCATTTAGATGTGAATCAGTTGGGAAATCAAATTAAATTAAGTTAAAATGTACATCTCTAGGTCCCACTCCTGGAAATTCTGAAGCAACTGGTCTTGTTGGTGCCATAAGCATCTGCTTTTGTAAATGCCTCCAGTGTTTCTGACTTGTTTTGGGATCATGATGAGACATATTGTTGTATATAGATGAATTTGTCAGAAAATGTGGTCTCTGTCCTTAAAATTAGAGTTGTGTTAAAATACACAGACAGAATACTAATATGAGCGGATATAAATGATGAAATTTATATAAATTTTAATATATACAAATTTAAATATATCTATTCCTTTTCTGATATTAACTATGTGATCTCTTCTAGTTATAGACATCTAACTTGCATACTGAGACCGTTTTATCTTTTTCAAAGTATTTTCACATCTTAATTTAATCATTTGGCATCTAAGAGATCCAAATGAGGAGCATGTGTATCATTCCCCATTTTACAGCTGAGGAAATTGAGGCTAAGCAAGGTTAGATGGTCTTTCTAGGTTAATTAGTCTTGTAACTGTTAACTGTGACTGTGTTAATGCCACAGGATGCTTCCTTAAATTGCAATCAGAATAGTCTCTTTATTTACATTGAGTTCTACTCCTGAAACCCGTACTACACAGTATGTAAACTAAATTGAATTTAAATAATAAAAAAAGAATTGTCTCTACTAGATAGAGACCTCTTTATTATTATTTAAAAAAAATTTTAAGTTGCTTTTTTAAGGTTTATTTACTTAGAGAGAGAGAGGGAAAGAGAGATCATGAGCAGGGGAGGGGTAGAGAGAGGGGGAGAGAGAGAATCCCAAGCAGGCTCTATGCTGTCAGTGCAGAGGCCAATGTGGGGCTTGAACCCATGAACCATGAGATCATGACCTGAGCTGAAGCCAACTGTTGTGTGCTTAACTGACTGAGCCACCCAGGCTCCCTGATAGAGACTTCTTTAAAGGCTGTCCTCTAATTCCCAGAACAGTGGGCATCTACAATGTCTTGGGTAAAGGAGAGTGTCATCTAAAGGTACCTTGGGTAAGAGGCTCACAATGAGACCGTATTCAGAGAAATCCTTCTACAAGTAGTACACACTGCTTTTGATGTCCACAGCTCTGTCTTTATTGTCCTCGGTCAAGTCCTAGCCAGAAGATAAGGAAGAGATCATGGAGAGAGTTCAGAGATCCTCTAGTCCAAACCACCCATTTATTCACAAACACAGAGCCCAAGAGACAATGCATATTCTGTGTATAGTGGCCACAGTGAGTTGATGACAGAGCCAGTGCCAGGATGTCTGTCTCCTGAAGCTCCACAATAGAGTGGAATGAACCTTGGGATGGGAGTCAAACAGACTAGGCTTCAAAATTTGCCTTTGTCCTTCACTGGGTTTGTGACTTTGGGCAAGTCACTTAATATCTCTGAACCTCAGGCTCTTCATCTGTGAAGTGGGAATAATAATGCAAACCCTAAGGACTAGTATTTCAAATTACTGATATTTCAAAGCAGCTGGCCTGATTCAGGGTAGTTCTCAGTGAGTGAAGGTGTTCTTTCTTGTCCCGTTTCTCTTTTGATTCAAAGTTCATTTTTCAGGCCAAGTCTAACACCAAATAACGTACTCTATGGCTCTTCTATATGTATCGTGTTTTAGATACTGCCACTTTTGTAAAAGAATATCCTACTACATATTCATAAATGCAAATCAGACTCCAGGACTACAGCTTTTGACTCTGCAAATTTATATCTAGATATTAACAGAAATTTGTGCAAATGGTGCTGGATTATATTAGCCAGGAGCAGGAGGGAAAATGGACGGTGAACACCAAATAAACCTTTCTTTATGCTTATTTTTGGTCTTGGGAGTAGAAGAAGGAAGTAGGAATCTCTGTGGGATGGACTCCTGCGGAGTCACCAGCACCCCAGGATTGTATATGCCATTAGGCAGGGAGTGTTGCTACTTTATGCACTACACTTTGTGCAGCAGCTGGCACATAATAATATACAATTACTAGTACAATACACAGTTAATATGTATTGAGAAAAGCAATCCCTAAATTTAACTTTTAATAATTTCCCATGTTCTGTTTGTGGCTCATTTATTTCACTTTGATTAGTTTTATCCCTCCAGCTATGCTGTAGCCTCTCCAAAGGCAGGTTCTGGTAAAATTAGTCCTAAAAGTACCTCCAATTTGTAAAATATCTACTTCTAGTAACTGGTCCTGTGGGACACACACCACAAACAGAATCCTCCCCACATTTTTATTAAGTTGATCATTATTCCCATATGACAGATGAAGAAACAGGGAGATTAAGTAACTTGCCCATGGTCACACAGCCTGTTTAGAGCCAGTGGTTGAATCCAAGGCCCGTATTCCTCACCACCATACTTCTCTATCCCACTCAATGTGTTTCAGAGAATTTGCACGTTGCAGGTATTGAATATGAACCATGATCAGCAGAGCTGGGTAAGGTAAAAATCTGACGTGGACAAAGTGTTTTTTTCTGTATTTGCATTCTGGGGTGCCATTATGCTCTTCCAGAGCTGTCCGTGGTGCTGGCTCCCTATTGCCAAACCCTATTCAAGCCTGTCTGTCCCAGGAAGTACCTTCTCCCTAATTCTTTTCATGAAAATTTGCTTTGTTGTATTTTCTTAGCTGTCATTTATAAAGCGTTTATGCTGAATCTGTATTATAATTTTATAGGGTATATTATTTAATTCCACACTAACCCTAAGAGACAAGTTTTATTACTATTTCCATTAAAGATGTAGAAACTGAGGCTCAGGAATTTTAAGAAATGAGATTAAGACCATAGGAATATAACTTATTCCTTTGACCTTCTATTTGTTTTTCGTTCCTGAGTCCAAATCCTAAATGCATAATGATTGGGCTATTGTACTAACCATATCGTAGGGCTATACGTTTTGAAGATTTCAAATGATGCCTCACATTTGATCTTAATACCAGATCCAAAGGAAGAAAACATAACCATGATTAAAAAAAAAACTTGAGGGGGGCCTGGGTGGCTCAGTTGGTTAAGCGTCTGACTTTGTCTCAGGTCATGATCTCGTGGTTTGTGAGTTTGAGCCTTGCGTCGGGCTCTGTGCTGACAGCTCAGAGCCTGGAGCCTGCTTCGGATTCTGTGTCTCCCTCTCTCTCTACCCCTCCCCTGCTTATGCTCTGTCTCTCTACCCCTCCCCTGCTTATGCTCATATGATCGTAATTAAAAAATTTTAAAAAAACCTTGAATGATAATGACCAGCAAGTAAAAGTCACAAGGATGATAGTCCTTAGTGTCCTATTTTTACCAAGCACTGCCCTTTGTCCCTTCCCTGCTGCACAATACAACCGTTGATGTTGCACTTGGCATTTTATCAGAGGCCTTTCTACAAACCAGTGTCTGAAGGTGGAGATTAGAGAGCCCAGAGCCACAAGGAAGATATTTTGGCACAAAGAATATCTTTGATGTTTCTTTAGTCTTACCAAAAGGCTGTTGCATTGCTAAAGGCCAACCTTCTCTTTAACCCACATTAAACTGATGCTAGACTTGGGTTACATTGGAAAGAGATTAAGAAATGTAGTCTTGTAGAGTCCTGGAGAGTTTGGAAATCAAGACTCAACTTACTCGTTATTAAGAAGCATTTATTTGAAGCTCAACATTTCCTTTTATTTCACGTCTATGTCCTTTGGCATGCTAAATTAAATTTAAATATTTTGATTAAAATTGAATATAATTCAATTCTGTTGAATTAGATTTATTCAATATAGCTATTTTTCCACTTATGGATGTATTCTAAATGAATAGAAAGACAGTATAAATGATGTTCGACAAATGGTTTCCCCTCCTTGGGATGTGAAACTTTCAGTGGTTTTATTTTAACTTTATTTTTTTGGTATGCTTTTATATTACATACTTATTAAAAGTTAAAAAAAAAACTTTTGTTTTAAGAAATGATTGCTAAAGAAAAAACTGTGTATTTGTTTCCTGTGGCTGCTGTAACTACCACTATTAAACTACCACTATTAAAACAACTGAGATTTATTTTTTCATAGTTCTGGAGTCCAAAAGTCTGAAATCAGTATCACTGGGTCTAAATGAAGGTGTCGCAGGGCCATTCTTCATCTGGAGGCTTTAGTGGAGAAGCTGTTCCTTGTCTCTCTTAGTTATGATGACTCCTGGTATTGCCTCAGTCTTCAAGACCAGTATCTTTAAATTTTCTCTGCTCCACCTTCACATTTCCTTCTTCTGTATGTAATCACATTTTCCTCTGTCTCTAATAATGATACATGCTATTGCATTTAGGGCCCAGCCAGATAGAATGACCTTCTGATCTCAAGATCCTTAACTTAAAACATCTGAAAAGTCTTCCATGTGAAGCCATATTTACAGATTCTGGGATTAGTACATGATGTTTTTGGGGACCATTATTCAATGCACCATAAGTGGTTTCCAAAGGGAGAATGGCAACCAATGAAGATTTCATACCTGCTTTTTAAATGGATTCATGCAGTGTGAAGCCCCAATTTCATGCCCTGCATCAGCTGTGTGTCTATAATTAGATGAATGTATGGCCAATTTACCTGGGATGGTTCTAGTTTAGACTATTGCCTATAGAATTCTTAATACTAAATATTAATACATCTATTAATACTAAAGATTAATACTAAAGATTAATACATCTTTACTCCCAGTAGTGTTTTGGTTTATGTAATAAATTATATAGCCACCCTCCATATGCTGTTGCATATATTCACAAAATCAGCTCTTTTAGTTTTATTGTAATTATGATCTTGGGGACAGAGAACCTTACTAGGGACAAAGTGGGGTCACCAAATTCCACCATATACTTCTTCTAAAAGAAGCTGCCAAGTGATAATGAGAAGGCTCTAGCCCAAGTCTCTCTTTAGTGGGTCTGAGGATATGTGCAGGCAGAGTAGCTGATGTTAGGGATTTAAGCTGCTGCAGACTCTTTTGTTTTCACTTGCCCTTATAATAGTGTCTGTAATTACAGGGCAAGGGCAAGGGCATGTATCTGCTGATGTTCTCTGCTAGGCCACATGGCCATAGGAAAACTTGGCATCTTCTCTCTCCACCATGACTATCAGTAAATTTGCTTGACACTTGGATGGCCTCTGGGTACACACTCCTAGAGGGCTGATGCTCCTTCCATGTTAATATAATCTTCTACCTTTTAATTCATATTAAATGAATTCATATGAATTGTTAGCGAAATTTAAGAATAAGTACAGGCTCTGGTTGGAATGCCCTGGGAAGGACATCTCCAGTCTCTTCCACTGCAGATCATTTGTATAAATGACTTGATTTCAAACAGTTTTATTTGATTTTTCTCTCTTTCTTTTCCTTTCTACCATATTTCCTTCCTTCCTTCCTTTTGCTAAATACCCTATCTATTAATGGTTTAATTTAGATACTATTAGACCTCCTTTGTAGGTAAGGAATCCTAGACTCAAATATGTTAAATAATTTACACAAAGGTTACTCTGATATAGGCTGAGCTCACAATCCAACTTATCCATGTGACTCTGGAGTCCACACTATTAATAATTCTAGCCTATTCCTTATCTCCAAAATAGGTAATCAGTTTTAAAATGGACTTTACAAGCTGTAAGTTTCAGGGAGGACATCTGTGTACTAACAATGGTCAGAGCTAGTTGTCTGGAAGCTATTGTTGGGTTAAGAGAGAACCAGGCTCACTGATAACAATGAGATCAGAGAACACTAAATAATAGAGGCCAGTTGGTAGCAATTAGCCTATAGGCCAGGATTTAAGGAAGGGACAGAAAAGTCCAAGGAGACTAATAAGCAATTGAAATAAAAGTGTGGAAACTGGAAAGGAAGGCATCCTTGGTAGCTTATGTAAAGGCTCTCATCTCTGGTAGCAAGAGGAACAGAAAGCTGAGAACCAGGTACTAAATCAGAGTGGCTAAGCTACAGAGATTAAAACCCAACCAAGATAGGTCTGTTTTGCTGAGAACTACAGGGAAAGAGTGGGACTCTTTCAAAGAAGATCTGGCTGCCCCAGGTTCTAGCCTACAGACTATCTAGTTGTCATCTCTTCAGGATGTGCCTTACTGAAGACAGCCACCTCCCCTAAAGATATGACCAAAAGCCCAGCCATTTTGACCCAACAAGGAACAATTCAGACAAGCAAATTGTATTCCAGCGCTTCCAGTGGGGTTAGCCAAGGTCTTATATGACCTGGTTTGCAGTTAGACTTTTCTCTCTTACCAATCTCACTTCCTCCAACACTCTTCCACAAGTGTTTATCCCTAGAAGGTGTATAGCATGCCAAACTCGATCTTATCATCTGCTTCTGGAATACCAACCTCCAATAGACCCTGAGAGTCCTCAGGCCCAACTCTCCTCTGGACAGAATTAATATTCTTCCTTCCCCCATGCTATGAAGAAATTCTTCAGTCAGAAGGATAGAATATCCTAGATAAGCAAGAAAGGGGGACCCTCTTAAGATACACCTGTTGTATACTAGGCCTATTGCTAGGAATGATGTGACTGACCATTTGGAGACCTCATTTCTCTTTTCCTTAATTAGGTTCTGGTGCCTAAGCACTGATTTCTGGAAGCAGACAGATGGAATATAAACTATAGAGAGCTCAGTTGGCTAAGCATCCTTGAATTTTTGTTGGCTTACTCACACAGTGAAGTGTGTTAGATCAAAATGTTCCCAAATCTAACACCTTCAGAATGCTTGATCACCAGCTGCCAAATTTGGGAACAAAAATATCACTGCTTCCCAGTCTTTTGGGTAATATTCATTAACCAATTCTGGAGAATCACATGGCTCTGAGTTTTTTATCCACCCATCCTGACCATTGAAACATGTGAGAGCAAAGCACAGTCCAGCTGGGCAGTTGCCACAGCTGCCTGGGTTGGTGTTAGTTGCTTTAAAAGGAGGAGTCCTCTAAGAGGGGAAGGAATCACAGATGCTCCATACCATTTCTGTCTTGGAGAACGACGATCCTAACAACCTTGCTGTCCTCTACACAAAGTGCCACACGGAGAGGTGTGTGTCATCTTTAGAGCTGCTACTATTTATAGCATTGAGTCAGATTTCATAGGTCTCTATGTGACAGATTTAATGTCCAAAAAGTTCTGGGGAAAATTTATCCAAAAGGTCTGGAGATGAAAGAATTTGCCTGTCTGCAAAGAGGAGTGAGTGAAACATTTCCGCACAGAGTCTTCAGCAGGTTATAATCCATAAATCTGTCAGCAATCTTTACTCTTCATGTGTGTGAAATTATGCAAGCTTCTTTTTTTCTTTATTGTCAATTGAATTATGCACTCTGTACTATAGATAGATCAACTCTTCCTAGGCAGCTAACTGAGCTGCTGGAAGATCAGGATGTGTTTTATTTTTATGTCATCCTGCTCTGATTCAGTGTTTATGGTGACATGTAAACAGATATCAAGTTAAAAAAAAGGATCCATATTAAATGTAAACTTCCATCATGACCAATGAGATGTAATTGGTGCTATTGACAACACTCTGGCCTGCATTGATTTTCCTATCAGCCTGAAATCTGATGACAGCCTTTTTTCACTCCAACTACTTGGTTATGAACCTTTGCAGAGGAAAAATTATATAAATTATAAGTTGCTATATGTAGCCTATATATATGCTATATTATTTCCAAAATAAGCAAACTTGGACACACATTATGTACTACAACAACATAATAATCACCACTTAGTGACTGTTAGTTAAGTGGGGTTGCCTTGTACTGCTCTTTAGAGACCTTACTCTACTTGCCAGTTTTTTGCCCAGAAGGAAAAGCACATTTTTCTTATTCTCGTAAAGGTAGTATGGGCTTGAGGAAGACTTGCTACTGGGTGCCCACGTGTAGAAATTTAATGCACTATCACATTTAATTTATGTGAACTCATATAAGGTAAATATTATTACTCACAATATACAGCTGCAGAAAATAAGTCCCATAGGAATGATACAAATCAGCCATGGTCAGGGGGCCAGTCACCAGAAGACTCCTTTCAAGTCTTGGGAAACTGCAGAGTCCTGGCTTATTTCCCCTCAGTTTCAAGGTCTGCACTGCACCATAGAGAAGCCTTTCTATGGAAAGGAGCTGTGGCTTTTCGTTAGTCAGATTAGATACCAGTTGGTTTATCTGCGACTCTCCCAAGCTGTTATAGACACTACAAGAAGCTTCACTGCCGTGGGCCGCCCCGCAGTCACCAATCCGTCCACAGCCCGGGCCCTGCCACTTAGGCTGGGATAGCTCAGCTTCCAGCAGATACTTTTGCATATAGTTTTCCTGGATAATCCCAAAGCATTAGCAAGCATGAAGTGAAACTTTAGAAAAAAAGCTTTGCTTAGAAGTTGGCTCCTTCAAATCTTTTCTTTTACAATTAATATAGGGGTTCTGATCTATTTGGAAAGACAGGAAAATAGGTTAAAATGAAAGGATTGGAGGAGGAGCCATGGAAAAACTAAAGAGAGATTTCATGGGAATCTAGAAAGAGCTGAGTCTCAGAAATGTCAGCAACAGAACCTCCAGCACAGCCCCAGAATGTGGCTGCTCTCTCAGCTTACTTCCTTACGTGTGATTGCTCTGAACTAATTAACTTGCTCTTGGTCTGCAGCCTCTGGGACTTCTTTATGACTATGTGGTATACATGGGCTGGTAATCTCCACTTTCATGGACTTCTGAGTTCTACCATTTGGGATTGGAATTTCCCTGTGTTCAAATTCCCAATAGAAGCATTCTTGATTTTGAGCCAGAAACTGGCCAGTCCACAGACAGGCAACTTCTAATCTCAGATATTTCCTTTGGGCTATGATGGGAGAGGGTGAATAGCAACGGGGTCATCTGGTATAGCACGCACTCTCCAGGGTATAGTGGCTGCCATTCTAGATAGTAGCAGGGCTTCAGCCCCTGCACTTTAGCTCTGAACTTACTTCATGCTCTTGTTCCCTCCCTCTGCTTCAAACATCTTCCTCTATCTGTTCCCCTTGGTGGCAGATTCCAAGGGCATCATTCCTTTTTCTGGCAAGCTTATTGGATTGGCAATAACATTGTAAGTGATCCTCTAAGCTCTGATGTGGTACTCCTTGAGATGCTGTTTCCCGTTCACATTACTGAGCCCCATGGGATTATACCCAGTTTTGATCTTTTTCCTGTAAGGTTTTGCTTATTACTACTATTTCTATTACTACTAACACGTAAGAAAATTTACAAAACATCAAACACTTATGTTGTTTTTATGTATCAGCTCAGTCAACTTCATGAAAATAGTATGTGGTAGCTAATAGTATTCCCATTTTGCTGATAATGATATGAAGTTTTGGTGAAAGTAACTATGATACCCAAGGAAGTGCAGTTTCCGGACTGTGTGCCAGGTGCATCAGACTCTAGAGTTTATACTCATAAGCACAACACGGCCCTTGTAAATGACTAAAAACTGGTGGTTAATATCTAATGAGTGTCCTGTTCATGAGGAACAATCTTACTGTTTCTTCATGTGAAATATACATCCAAGTCTTATCTTTTCAACTAGACTTTGAACCTATTATGGGCAGGAACCATAGAATGCATGTCTCTAGTCTCTTCTGTAACACATTCTAGTTGGAAGCACAGATAAAGCTCAGATGTACTTACTGTGTGTCTGTACCTGTATTTAAACAAATTTTAATGTTTATTTTTGAAAGAGAGTGTGAGCAGGGGAAGGGCAGAGAGAGAGGGAGACATAGAATCTGAAGCAGGCTCCAGGCTCCAAGCTGTCAGCACAGAGTCTGACACAGGGCTCGAACTCACGAACTGCAAGATCCTGACCTGAGCCGAAGCCAATGCTTAACTGACTTAGCCACCCAGGAACCTCTGTACCTACATTTTTATTCAGCTTTCAGTTTCATCAAAAATAAGCCATAGCTAAATTTATCTTCTGCTCAACTCCAGTATTGACTTTTCAAAGACAAGAAGATTTAGGGTTATTTTTCAGAGTCTCTAGACCCCTGAATATGAAAAGTTCTCAGCAATAGGGTGCCATCATTGCCTAATGTATTTATTCTGAACTGGTAATGATAGAAGCAGTACATGTGCTTGTCTGGTCCAGCTGTGCTGGTAATGATTAGCTTAAGGAAATTGCACAAGAATTAAAAACCTAAAACCAGCCAAACCAAAATAAAGAAAACACACATTTGGCCTTGTTGCACTGAGTAGTGAGAAAAACTAGCACCTGGCTACTAACCTCTCTAACCTAAAGACTCTAAAACATCTTTTTATCATTACTAACAGGTTGAAACATTGAAATACTCTTCTTTATGTTCTCCCAACTCTGCTACCTTCCCAGCAGGTGGACTGGAGCATGTTTGGATCTCTCGGTTCCGTGACTGCCAAGATAATGGCATGAAAAACACAAGAATAGCACAGACCATTGGCTGATGTTTCTCCATCCTCAATTAACCGTGAACTATGTCTGTGAAATGGCTTTTAGAACCAATAGATGCATAAGCATATGTGATTGCTCTTATTCTTAGAGGCCTCTTATTCACAAAGTTTGGGGGAGAATGGGAAATGGTAAAGATAGACTAGGATCAGTGTTCACAGATTTATCCATCAACTTATCCTTAGATCATTACATTTTATTTCAACCAGTCTCTGAGCTGTAATAGAAGGGAGATTTGGAGCTGAAGATTAGGGGGGTGGTGTTGACTCTGCTAATTACCACCCATGTGACTTTAGGCTAATCATTTAGTGTTTTGGTCTCAAAATTTAAAAAAAAAATAGTTTACTCACCTGTAAAATGGGGTAAAATAATCTCTATCCTATTTTTCTACACGGCCATTGTGAGGACCTGATAGGAAAATAAACACTAAAGCACTCTATAAAATTACAAAATTTTTTCGATCTACCTTACTTGTTACCAAATGGCTTAACAATGCAGAAATACCTTTTCCTGTGGTCAATTAGGACAAATCTTGACTTTTTTCTAAGGGAGCTTTTTTCCACCTAGAAAGCAGAGGGAAAAAAAAAGATAAATCCTTCTATCATTATTTTGACATGTCCTTAAGTAATATGACATCTGGACTCTCCTTCTATCCTGCTCTTCATCCTATTTCCATTGTCTCAGGCTCCACAGAATGCCTGAAAATAGTCCAAAGAATATTGATACATTTCTCATCCTACTTCCATTCCTCCATACATGAAACAATTTGAATTTAAAAGAAGCCTTCACTGATGACTAAAAAGAATCTTTGGCTCATTGCAGACATGGATTTTTTAACCAGTGAATTTTTATGCCCCTCAAATCTTACCAACAAATAGAGGCTCATTGTGCTTGTGACAGATAAATAAATCAAGCCATCAGGGTTTCCTGCTTCCCATTAACCTGTGTTGGTTGGTAAGAGTATTGGTGAGTATAGCATGGCAGATCAGATCGTGGACTTCAGTATCTTACCAACCTGGGCTTTAATTCTAAAACTGTCAATCATTAGCCATGTAGCTTTGGGCAAAAAGCTTTAACATATCGAGCCACTTTCACTTAAAAAAAGATGTTAGTAATAAAATCCATCTGACTAGATTGTTGTAAGGGTTGAAAGAAATATGATACTTAGCATCATGTCTGACATGTAGTATGTCCCCATAAGTCATGGTTATGTTCCCTTCCCCTTCCCCTTCCCCTTCCCCTTCCCCTTCCCCTTCCCCTTCCCCTTCCCCTTCCCCTTCCCCTTCCCCTTCCCCTTCCCCTTCCCCTTCCCCTTCCCCTTCCCCTTCCCCTTCCCCTTCCCCTTCCCCTTCCCCTTCCCCTTCCCCTTCCCCTTCCCCTTCCCCTTCCCCTTCCCCTTCCCCTTCCCTTCCCTTCCCTTCCCTTTCCTTTCCTTTCCTTTCCTTTCCTTTCCTTTCCTTTCCTTTCCTTTCCTTTCCTTTCTTTTTTTCTGATAAAACAAGAAGTGTCATAGCACCAGTGTGGCTACAGGCAGGCACATCCAACCTGCCCAACCCCAAGTAGGCTGGGCAAGATTGTGCAGACTTTGAAGTTAGTTAGTTAGTGTGTGTATGTAATCTCTACACCCAATGTGGGGTCCAAACTTACGACCCTGAGATCAAGAGTAGCATTCTCCTCCAACTGAATCAGCCAGGCATTCCTATTATAATTTCATTGCTATTATTATTTGGTCAATTATTAAACATGAAATTGATCTGAAATGATATAAATCTATGTATGTTTAGGACAATCAGGTAGCTCCCATTTTCTATTCAACTCTTCATGACCTTTGTCCGGCTTTAGGCTTTAGTTTTTCCTGGGATGACTAAACTAGAGATGGTTTTCTCAGGGGCTTCTTGAAAGTCAGGGCCTATTCTATGGGGAGCTACCCTATTCAATAAATCAGGCTGATACCAGGGGAACATGATTGCATTAGCTCGAAACCTGGATCACGAAAGCAGAATATGACTATAGTTTAACTCATAAAGCCTATCCCTGCAAAAGAGAGCAACTTGGCTGATGATCTCTGGCAAGAGATAACTCTTTTAGTTTTCTTCAAGTAATACCTCATTTATAATTGAGATCTAAGTACATCTCCATAATCCATCACCTAATTTAAAGAAATACCTTGTTAATGAAACAGTGGTGCCCAAAATGTCTATTGATTCTAAAGGATGTAATCATAAATCAAGTGTAGTGTCACACTTAGTTAAATAAGCTAGACATCTTAAACACAAGCAAACTAAGAAAATATTCTTGGTGAAACTTTTGAAGAGCAAAATGGGCAGCTACCGAGGCCTGTGTCTCCTTGCTCAATCCACATCCTCCAATTTTGTGTAGATTTAATGTCATGGCTCAGCATGGAAAATTAAGATTAGTGCTTAATTACTTGTTGGTCTTTTATTTGAAAGAGAATTTGAATCACCTGGAAAGTAGAAGTAACTGTTTCCATGGGCACGTAGCCAAGAAAACGGATGAGATTTGTGTGAATGCCAGGGTCCCAAAGCCTTTGTATGTCATTTCTGATGGGGTGGAGAGCTCTTGGTAAAAAATCATCAGAAGAGTTCGATGGGTATGTCTCACAACTGAAATTTGGGGACCTAGTTAATGAAGGGCTCTTCAGTGCACTTGAGAAATCATTAGGCAACTGATTTTTTGAAAATGATCTTTAGACTTTTGACCAATAGAGGCAAAAGAATTTCTTTTAAAAATATATATATTTATTTGAGAATGTAAAATTAAACTAATAACAATGCAGTGAATAATTACATAGGACTAGTAGTGATAAAGAACTATACAAAACTTGACATAGTTCACTTTCATTAGCTTGCTAGGTCATCCCAATCAAGCTGTGGAAGTAGGCAACATGAGATAGTGTGCTGCTCTCAGAGAGTGCCTACACACTAGCTGCAAGAAAATCACTCCCAGTTGTGGGTGGGGTGAAGAGAATGGATGGGAATGGCAGCTGCTTGTTAAAAATGAAGATTTATGATCCCCTTTTGGAATGACATATTGGATTGGTAAATTTCCAAACAATGTATTGGACCTGCTTGCTTTTCTTCTTAGGTACCGTACCACAGGTAAGTGGGGTTCTCTCCCCCCCCCCCCCCCACCATGCCTCCTCCTCTTGAGTGGGGAGGCCTGCCCTGGACCAGTGCTTCTGAGTGCACCAATGGTCTTTCCAATTCTGAGATTCAAATGGCAGACTTCATTGTTATGCTTTGTTTTGTTTGTTTGTCTTTATACTAAAGGTATGTCTTCCTGCTTTGGTTTTATCATAGTAAAGGTGATATTTTGAACCCCTTGGGCCTTACTCTTTTATTCAGAACCCAGAGTGGGACAGAGAGCCTTTATTTGTTGGGTCTCCTGAGAACCTAATGCTTTACATAGGCTTTTCTTACTTAAATTTGCCCGTTACTCACTTGTTAGTACAGAGCAATGTACTGATCTCTGCATACTTCCTTTGATCTCACTACACCCAGCCTACTCTCTCAACTATTTTGATAGTGATTTTCTTCTACTCACAGTACCCCAGTGGTGCTAAATTCTCTTTTCTCTTGCAATCCCCTCTCCCTCTGACATTTCTCTTCACACATACTCCCTCTCCTCAATCCAGGATTTATTTATTTTTAATTTGCTTCTCCTTAGAGTTGTTTGTTCTTCAAGCGTGATGGGTTTTCCTTCTTCGTCGAATGGTACTTTGAAAAGACATCCTTTCATTTATGTCAAAAGAGACACACACAGGAACTCCTTGGCAAAGGGAGTCTTTCCCTTCAAGTTCCCGGGCAAAGAAATGCCATTATCATGAACTTTTCCTATTACTTTCTAGCCAATTAGTTGTGCCTTCCATTCATCTTCCAGAAATTGTTTCTTTTAACATTATTGAAAGCTAATGTCATGGTGCCTTATATAAGTAGTATATATGTTATTATTTCTCCGCTAAATTGAAGCTCTTAAAGGCAAGGATTGTTGGAGTTTTCATTTCCTTTGTATATATCTGGGTTCTAACCCAATTCCAGAAGGAGCATGTGATCTGGGGCATCAAAGACCTCATGCTTCTTTGCTCAGGATCAACATAAACAAGCCTATGAATGGATGTTGAGAATTGACCTCTAGGAAGTGGTAGGAGAGCTACACACAGGAGCCCTAGGGGAAGTGGCCCTGATTCAGACTGAAGGGGAAGCCAAGTTCAAAGTTGCTATGACATTTCTGACCAGAGCTTCATCAGTCCAGTAGTACTGGACACATGAAAGGGAAAATTGGAGGACTTAAGAGTTTCTTTACATTGGAAACAATTAGATACAATCTCTGGGAAGTCAGAATAGACCATGTTTGCAGATTTACCAAATTTTTGAGAATCTACTTTTGAACATGGATGTTTGTCAAGAAAAAAGAAAGTTCAGATAAAATGTTTGGGTGTTTATTCACAATGACTGTAGCTAAGAAAAATATCTGTGTTTGGTGCTGATCAGGCAAGAACTAGGCAGCAAGCT
The DNA here is from genome assembly GCF_024362965.1 of Panthera pardus. Taxonomy (NCBI): domain Eukaryota; kingdom Metazoa; phylum Chordata; class Mammalia; order Carnivora; family Felidae; genus Panthera; species Panthera pardus. Next base: position 65,994,621 of record NW_026526788.1, on the reverse strand, counting down.
GTTCATATCTTAATTACAAGATCATATTAAAATAAGGCAATTTAATCGCAATTAGTGTAAAATAATTTATTTATAAACTGCTATTGTATGAGTTTATATCCTATAATACATTTTATTCCAGCCTGGTACTGTATGTGCTTCATTATACTATAAAGTACAAGGTCGTTAACCTGCAATTTCACTTGCCATCTTGTTTATTATATGCCATTCTGTTCTGTCTTTAGTATGGAATTGTTAAGTCTTCTTAGGTTATTTATTTGTTACTACTAATTTCTCTGTGAAGCTCTACAAGGCTCTGATTACAGCTAGTTAAGCAAGTAGGATGTGTGCTCTAAGCAAATGACTTTCCTTAAACATCTGGAATGGGTCTGGAATGGGTTCTATTCTTCATCTGTCTCTCCTTCCTCATATTTGCCCCTGATTGCTAGTGATTCTGGAAGCTCAGTGCATTTTTCCAAGTTCTGAAACATTAGAGTGCTTGGCACCTTTTCAGAGAACACTTGGAACACAGCGAAGTGAATTATAGATAAACTCTAAGCAAAATGCTACTCCTATTTCTGAAGCCAGCAAATTACTAAGGTTTGGGTGGTCGGGTTTGGTGAGTTGAGTATGGTTAATATGTATAATAAGTCTAGAGTTGTGGGCTAGAAATCCTCATGTTGATAGCTTCTCCCAGATAATATCTGCTTGACAAAATACACAGGTAAACTTAGTCCAGGGCAGCCATCACTGAGGCACTCTTGGCCTCAAATATGTGGATGGATCAACGCAAATCTGGCAAGTGACTGAATATTCTTATGAAAAGAAGGGAACTATTTACTGTTTGTGCTATCATTGTGACAAGAATTGCTGAGCTAGGCACTTTACATTTTATATTTCAATCCAATTTCCCAACCCTTAAAGCTAGATATTATTAAAAAATTCAGGGGATCCTGGGTGGCTCAGTCAGTTAAGTGTCTGACTCTTGATATCGATTCAAGTCATGATCTCATGGTTCACGAGTTCATTGGGTTGTGTGCTGACAGAGTGGAGCCTGCTGGGGATTCTGTCTCTCTCTCTCTCTCTCTCTCTCTCTCTCTCTGTCTCACTCTTTCTCTCTCTCTCTCTCTCTTAAAATAAATAAAATAACCTTAAAAAACCCTTCATTTTATATCCCAAGAAACTGAGGAGGGTCAGGGAGGAAACGTTCCTTGTTCAAGATTAGTTACCAGATAGCTGAGCTCTCCTGACTCCAAAGCTCTCTGCAGTGCATCACAACCTAGTGTCCTTTCAGCATTACTATACACATTTCTTCATGGTTAATTGTCCTTTCTGAGGATTAATTCCATAAGTTTCGTTTCCTGTGTAGTCCTGTGTTTACCACATAGTAGTTTGTTAAAACCTTTCACACAGAAGGCAAGCAGAAATGGAAGAAAGTGCAGGGCAGTCCCAGTGAAAGTCTGGCAATTGCTCAGTCTAGGGAAATGAATATTTCTAAATAACCAGGTTTTCTTGCTTTATGGAACAACCTGCCCATATTTATTCCCTCAAAATTAAAAACAAACTTCTCTTTGAGTATTTTTTTGCAGGATGAATTTTACTTCCTATCTTTTTGAACATAACCATTTTACATATCTATTTCTTTAAGTATCTGCCCTCACCACAGAATGGTGACTCTATAATGGCTGTGACACTGATGGCAATATTAATTATGAATCCTTTGCATGCTCAACAGTGCAAATGACATATCAACATGCTCAATATTGGATTAATCAATGCCTATTATGGTCATTATTTAAAGTTTATTTATTATGAGATTGGGAGAGATAGAGTGCACACAAGTGGGGGGAAGGGCAGAGACAGAGGGAGAGAGAATCCCAAGCAGGCTCCACCCTGTCAGCACAGAGCCTGATGTGGGGCTTGAACTCACGAACTGTGAGATCATGACCTGAGCCGAAATCAAGAGCTGGACACTTAACTGATGGGGTCACCCAGACACTGCTATTATGATCATTGTTTATGATCCTAGGACTTAATATAATGTACCTTTAACAGTATTGAAAAGTATAAGATTATTTATTCCTTATCCTAAAGATCTGCATTCATTGTTCTCTTTTATATGTTTTGTATAATTTTTCACTTTTCTTTTTCACTATCAGCTCTTAACACTCCACTGCCGTTGATTTAGTTTTCAGCCTATGCCTGCCAATAGGAGGCATCTGCTGCCTTTAATTTGAAAGCTAAAATGAATTAGGGAACCAGATGCCCTTCGTTATTCAAATTTTGTAGAGGTTCAAAACCTCTCCTAGGAGTGAGCACATGTGTTTTAAGAGGGAAGTTATGGCATCTTCCACAAGGAAAGGAGATTTGAGTACTCAAGGACACCTTTCTTAGCTAGTTCCTTGATCTAGATCTGTTTTAGAAAGTTGACAAATAAGTCAGCTAAGCATCTGACTCTTGGTTTTGGCTCAGGCCATCATCTCAAGGTTGGTGGGATCAAGTCCTGCAACAGGCTCTACACTGAGAGCACAGAGCCTGCTTGGGATTCTCTCTCTCCCTCTCTCTCTCTCTCTCTCTCTCTCTCTCTCTCTGCCCCTCCCCCACTGGTACTCTCTCTTGCACATGCTCTCTTTCTCTCTCAAAATAAACAAATAAACTTAAAAAAAAAGAAAGTTGACAAATATGTGATCATAGAAGGCACTGTTGTTTCCCTAATTGCATCCTCTTGGCCCTTACCTTTTCATTTCATGGTGGCTTAACTGGCATCCCTGCATCTGTCTGGGGCTTTCTCTCACCACCAGAGCCTGCTCTGCCCATAGACTCTGCAGGCAAGATGTGCTGGGGAATTATCACTCCTAAAGAGGGGAAGGCCCTCACCCAATGAGTGGCATTATTGCAAAAAATCCAGTTCCCTCCCCACCTCCATGTGTGATAGCTATGAGGCGTACATTCCCTGCTATTCCCAGACTTTCCTACTGTGATTATTTTCTAGTCATCCATAATGATAGCTTTCATAATAACTTACCTCTGTTGGCTTCCTACCTTTCTCTGTCTGGCTCTCCTGTCCCCCTACTTGTGTTTCCTGAAATTTCCTCCCAAAAGGCAAATCACCTGCACTTGCACTTTTGTCTCAAGGTCTTCTTTCTGGGGGTATTCAGACTAATGCACAGAGTTAGAGATAGTTGAGATGGTACAGTGCTTATAAAAAGGGATTCACTTTGGTTTAAGGAGGTTAATATTTGATTATTAAACTTTTGAATTCTCTTCTGCTTTCGTTATCCAGGTTGCCCCTATGTCTCTTAACTGCCTGCCTTGTAAATATTAGACAAGGTACACATTTTTGCCAGTAAATATGGCATGCTCACTGCAGTATGGATTCAGAGTTGATGTGTATGGTTTATGTATCAACTCTTTAGGAAAATGGTACTGAATACAAGGTGAAGTGAGCTGAGTAGCTGTTTCACTTCAGTATCAAGTCAGCACTGCAGAAGCCAGAAATGAGAGTTTCTTGGTACCTATGGCCCTTAGAAAGGGGAAATTACCTGAATAAATCATTGGTTTGCTCTTTTTGTTAGTGATACAGGGGAATTTGCATTTTTCCTCTCTTAATTTGCTCAAGATTGGCAGTTTGAAGGGACAGTGCTATTGCATGGCAGCTGAAGAAAGGAAATAATTTTAAAAAAATGAACTTTCATCCAGCACTCCCTTGTCTTCCTTTAAAGAACCATGATCAAAGGTGAGAAGGGTAGGAGCATTGGATTGGAATTCTTCTCCCTCTATGAAAGGTGGTTACAAAGACAAGTATGAACTTCAGGGGGAAAAATAGATATTTCAGGCAACTAAATATACATGTCAAAACAATGAAGTTAGACTTGTACCTTACATTATATACAAATTTGCTCAAAATGATCATAAACTTGAATAATGAAAACGATAAAATACTAAAAAGAAAACCCAAGAGTAAATCTTTATGACCTTGAGTCAGACAATGGTTTCTTAGGTATAAAACAAAAGCAAAAGTGACAAAAGAAAAACATAATTTGGACTTTATCAAAATCAATAACTTTGTGTTTTAAAGGAAAACCATGAAGAATATGAAAACACAAATCACAGAATGGAAGAAAATATTTGCAAATCACATATCTGATAAAGGACTTGTTTCCGGAATAAAGAAAGAACTCTTACAACTCAGTAATAAAAAGACATAGAACTCAATTTAAAAATGGGAAAACTCTATGAGTAAACATTTCTCCAGAAAAGATATACTGATTCTCAAATCAGTAGCCATTTGGGAAATGCAAATTGAAACCACACTTACCTATGACTTCATACCCACTAGAATGACTGTAATCACAAAGACAGATATAACCAATTATTGGTTAGGATGTGGAGACATTGGAACACTGTATATTGTTGGTAGGAGTGTAATATAGTGCAGCCAGTTTGGAAAATAGTTTGGCAGTTTCTCAACATGTTATAGTTATCACATGAGCTAGTAAATCTCCTTTGTATACAATATGTCCACACAGTATCTGTAACCTGAGTTTTCCTAACAATATGACTGTTATTAGCCAAATAATAGAAAAAAGCTTAAGTATCTGCAACTGAATAATTGATGATAAAAATCTGGTTTATCCATTCAATGGGTTATTATCTGGCGCTAGTAAGTGGAAATAGTACTACAACAGTATGGATGAACCTTGAAAAGTTACACTAAGTGAAAGAAGCTACTCACAAAAAACACATATTAGACAGTTCCATTTATATAAAGTGGCCACAATAAGTAATTTTATAAGACAAAATGCAGATGCATGGCTGCCAAGAGCTTGAAATGAAAGAATGTAAGAAGTCCTTGGTGAGTGTCTGCTGCTATGGGGTTTTTGAGGGGGTGATAAAAATGTTTTGAAGTTGATTGTGGTTATGGCTACAGGACTCTGAGCATATTAAAATTCATTGAACTGTATACTTTGAAATGTATGATATATGAATTATAGTTCCATAAAGCTGTTAAAATTCTCATTGACTATTTACATACAAATAATAATGTATTCTATACTTAATAACTCTTGTATAAACAAAATACATGACAACAAAAGCATAGAATATGGGAGTAGAAAAATAAAAGTGTTCTATCATTATATATTTTATATTAGAAATATAGCAATTAGAAATATATTAGAAATATTATATACTTCTAAATTAGATATCAAAATATTTAAAAAAATTTTATTTATTTATTTTTGACAGAGAGAGAGAGACAGATCATGAGCGGGGGAGGGGCAGAGAGAGAGAGAGAGAGAGAGAGAGACAGAATCCGAAGCAGGCTCCAGGCTCTGAGCTGTCAGCACAGAGCCCAACGCGGGGCTTGAACTCACAAACCGCAAGATGGTGACCTGAGTCGAAGTTGGGCGCTTAACCGACTGAGCCACCCAGGTGCCCCTACACATCAAAATATTTAATTTTAGTAATTGTCATTCTGGCCTGGGCGATTGATAGATTGATTGATTGTGATCTATCCTATGCACTGTCTAGCAACATCTTGGCCTTCTACCTTCTACCCAATTGATGCCAGCAGCATCCTCCTGTACCCTCCTTGCCTTCCTCCATCTGTGCCAATGAAAAATGTGTCCAGATCCTGTCAATTGTCCCCTAGGGCAATTGATTCCATTAAGAATACCTACTATTCTTAATGATTCCATTAAGATATTCTTAATGATTCCATTAATAACAAATGATTCCATTAAGAATACCTACTATACAAGAAGCAGTGCAGTCTGATTTGAATATGATGTCTTAGTTTCCTATATCTACTGTAACGAATTACCACAAACTTAGTGGTATAAATGAACATGGTTTTATTTTTCATAGTTCTAGAGCTACAAATTCCAAAATGTTCTTCTTGGGCGATACTCAAAGTGTCACCAGGGTAGTGTTCCTCCTGGAGCCTCTATGGAAGACTCCATTGCCTTGCCTTTTCCAGATTTTCGAGGCATTCCTTGGCTATAGGTCCTTCCTTTTGTCTTCAAAGCCTGAGTGTAACATCTCTAAGTTTCTCTCTGTCTTCTCCTTTATCATCACATGACTATGTCACACATCTCCATGTCATCACATGACCATGACCTTCTACCTTCCTTTTATAAAGACCTTGTGATTACTTTGAGCTCTGTGTTACTACAGTAGTAGAGGCTTATCTCCTCATCTCAAGGTCCTTAACTTAGTCACATCTGCAAAGTGCCTTTTACCAATCAAGGTAACTTTCACAGCTTCTGGGAATTAGGACATGGAAAATTTGGGGGAAATTGTTCAGTCTATCCCAGTAGACTTTGGTAAACACTACAACCACTGAAGCAACCATTAGAATAATAATGAGTTATATATTTAATGGTGTCCTACAGGTTTCTGAGACTGTTTGTTTTGCTTATTCTCTCTGTTCTTTGGATGGACAATTTATCTTGCTTTATCACAGAGATGTTTGCCTTCCCTAATTGTTTTCCATTAAGATCTCTATTATCTTTAACAGTGCTTCTGGGTACGTTTTTTTTCCCCATACTCTACTTCTAACAAGCCAACATCCTCAGGCAGGATCACATAGCTGCTGACCCCAAGTTCCTATGCAACTATCTGGAGTAGAATCTCTATGCCACAGAGCTGGAGCTGCTAGTTCTCATGACCTGCCCTGCATCTCAAGAATAAAACTTCTGTAGCAGGGGCTTTGGATTAAGATGCAGTTTCTGATTTATAAACCACACACTCCCATTGTTTTTACCCAGATTCCTTAGATTTTCTTGAATGATTATTTCTTTATTTGTTGTATGCCAGAGAATTATCAGAGATTTTAAATGTTTTTCAAACTGTTAGCAAGTTTTATTGCTGCTATTTGAGGAGGAGAAGATTTGTGGAACTCCTTACCCAGTATTTCCAAAAGCCCGCAAGCTATATTGTCTCTGTGATGCTGTGTCTTTTCCCATTAGTTCAATGAGGCAAGATGAGACTTGAACTTCTGTCTATTGGAAACACTCCCTGTTGCATGTAAGGCTGAGGCCCTAGTCTGTGCCAAATTTGCTCTATATTTTGAGTCAAACTCTTTCTTTTAGTTTCCATAAAGAGCTTCACTTAGGTTTGCAATCTATCACCAATGAATATTTTAACACTTCCAAACATAGAGCTCAATGAGAGCGTAGTGCTATGCCCAGGGAGGATGCTCAAACTCTTTTTGTGTCAGGAGATATACTTTATAGGAATCAGGTTAAAGAATCCTGGGCATTCCATTATTCTAATGCAATGCACAAGTGAACTACATATATTCTTTACAAAACCTTACGACTATAAAATCCATGTATTTTTGGTTTATGAGAAAAAGAAATCTACTTAAGCAAATTCATGCAAATGGAAAAGCAGAGTTGTTTTAAGAATCAGAGATCTCACAGATTTTATGGGAATTAAATTTGATAGCTGAAAGCCATTAGAGATTTTTCTTTGTATCTAAATGTGTCTCTGACTCTGTCAAATTATGTCTCAATTAGTATTTTTGTGTGTCTGTCTCTGTGAGATAATATTTCTGCTTCTGTCTGTTCACATGCCCATCACTGCTTTAACCCATCTTACTCTTTCCACTTTCTTCTTTGCTCAAATTTTAGTGTTCATAGGGCATAGACTCTAGCCCTAACATTATGTGAACTTTTAGGTCAGACACTTATACAAACTGACACTTATACAAATATTAAATAGTACGGAAATAATGCTTTATAATTAAAAAGAATGCTATTAGGCTATTCTCCCAACTATAGCAGAACTTTTCTTCATATTTTTATTCCCCTGTAGTAGCAGAGATGGGTATGTTTTGAGTCACCCACACTTTCTGGTCTAGATCTTAACTGTGTGGGAACCCATGGTACTCTCTGAAGAAGGAAACAAAGCTAAGTAATCCACAAAAGAATTTCATTTGTAACTCTGGGTTTAACTAGTATTTTACCAGTTACCGGCATATGAATTTATAGGATTTAAGGATTAATAATTGCTACAACTACAAGAATTTCAGTCAAGTTGTTTCCAGGTTGGTTTTACAGACCTCCAGCGGCTTCACCAACTACATTACTTTGAGTCTGTGCATGCTCATGCTCAAAGCTGTTCCTAATTTAAGGTAGTTTCCAAGCAGTTTAGAAAAAGGTGTTTATTGTGATTAAGGATGAATTTTTCCTTTTTGGTTTCAGCTGTGCAAAAGGGAAAACAAATACTGCTTTGTGCCGGAGGCCTGGCTAGTGGGTCCACAGATAATGATGGGGTAGCCACACTCCTTCCCATTGTGCCTGCTCCTGACTCTCCCATCTCATGGCAGCCATGTGAATGTTATTACAACTTGATGATCCATTATCTAGGTCTGCTTTCTCACTGTGTTGGAGAATGGAGGAAGCCCGTCTGTCCTTGCTGTTGCCCTCACCAATTCTGCCAAGTACTGTCTGTACTTCTCTTTTAACTATGTGATCGGGAACAGTGGTGTTTTGACTATGATGAGAAACCAAGGAAGAAAATTGTGTTAGGTATACATGGTCACAAATATGGGAGAGGACTTGCCACTTCAAAAGAAATACCTGATTTCTTTGATTAAAGGAGTAGAAGTACATGAGCTTTGGAGATCTCGAGTATGACTAAGATCAAACATGACTCTTCACTTACTCATCTTGTGATTTTGAGGAGATTGCATGACCACCTTGAGCCTCAGGTTTATTTTTGAGCTGTGGGTGATAATACCACCTGAGAAGTATTGTTGAAGGGGTTAGCTATCACCAAAGTTGAATCGGGGCTGAACTATGGCTAGAGAGGATAAGAACTGGTGCTGGGGACCAAGACCTGGGGTCATTCAGTCCTGGTGCTCAGCACTGCTTGCTTGGTTTTTAGCACTTGGCTTTGAGTTCCTCCAAGAGGCCCCTCTATTCTTGTTGATCTGCTCCATTATAATGATGTTTTGCTTTTCTGGCATAAGTTCTTCAGCTTTTCCATGTTATATTAGAAACTCCATTCTCACAAAATATTTATAATATATTATAATAAATATGAAATATATAATATGTATGAGAGATCTTCTTTAGCACAATTAAAGTGAAGTTTGGTTCTCACTTATTCTTTTTATAAATATTTCCTTGGAAGTACTCATAATATGTAAAGGAAGATTTGCTTGCACTACAGTTTAAAATAATTTTATAAGACTTATGTTTTATTCCAAATTTGTTTTATAATTTTTTAATTTATACTTAAATTTATAAATTTAAAGTATTTATTCTTTATGATTCATATTTTTCAAATCCAATCACATGTATTATTTCATTTGATTCTTATATCAGAATTATTATTTCCACTTTTCAAATGAGGGAGGTTGTGACTAAGGGAACAGCAAATATAGAATTGGGATTTGGGCCTATTGATTTCCTAACCCAATATTCCATCCATTTTACCATATTTTTTTCCATCAAAAAATGTTAATTTTTATAATTTAGTAATAATGTTAATGATAAGGAGATATACTTCTAGTAATTTATGCCCCACATAATTCTGATTCTTACAAAAAAACCCCACTAAACATATATAAGAATTTATGACTTTGATATCGTGATCTAAAGGGACTAATTGTTCCTCACTTTGCTCCTGAATTTTCTTCCCCACTCCATGAAATATTTTTCAGTACCATGATTTCATAACTTTAAATAGTGTTACAAGAATGAGTATTCAACCGTGACGTTTCTAATTGGCTACAAACATAATTCAATATCCTCATTTTACCATATTGTCAGAGGATTTAATTGGACTTGCATAGCTAGCAGCAAAATATATTGGTTTAAGCAAGCAGTGAATGTAATTTTTTTCTGTCAACAGTCCTGAGCAGGGGCTCTGCAGACAGAGAGGCAAGGAGAGAGCTTACTCAGTGTAACTTCAAAAGATCAATTTGGTTCCAATTTTCCAGTCATGATAAATGGACATAAAAGGAAATATCATTCATTTATTTTAACATATATTATTCTTATTACGTTGGATCAGATCAACAAATAAAAAAATGATAAATATTACAGTGCAGTCCAGCCCAGCCAAAACTAAGGGAGATAGACTCTTACATCCCACTCCAAACACTCCATATATCAAGTCTGTAAGAGCTTTGAGAATTAACAGAGATATTTTTTTTGGTAATCAACATATATCTCTTTTAAAAAATGACATTATTTATTCAGATTTCACTAACAGACTGGAAGATTGTGGTCAATGCTTACCTGAGTCATTAGTAGGAACTTGATTCTATTGATTTTAGCCCCACTGTATACACACACCTGTCTTGAGGCAGTTCACAAAATATCTTTAAACTACCTATTTTGCCCATTAAAGTGTCTTTACTTACTTCTTAAAGATAAGTAATGGTTAAATGAGAATGTCACCTTAAACTTTAATCTGTTGCACATAATCAAGAGCAAAATTATAAAAGTCAGCAAACAATAATGTAGACAGGTATAAAAAAGGATTTAATTTATTTCAAAGAACAAGCTGTTTTCAGTCATGCAGGGATCATTGTTTATATCCTAACAATAAAAAGCCCGGTGTCAAATCTTCATGATTAGTTTGCTAAGGAATGTTTGCTGTGTGGAGAATATTCTGGTTACATATTGTTAATTAGATTTCAGTTATTTTACCTTTTAATTCTGAGTTAAAAAAAATTCTAATTGTTATTGTAGTTGAAATTAGTAAGCTGGTATGTTAGCTGTTTTTAATGCCTGATTTGACAAGCCTCAGCATTAAAAATCCGTGTTGAGGGGCATCTGGGTGGCTCAGTCAGTTAAGTGTCTGATTTCTGGTTTTGACTCAGGTCATGATCTCACTGTTTATGAGTTCGAGCCCCACATCAGCCTCTGAGCTGACAGCTCAGAGCCTGCTTGAGAGTCTCTCTTCCTTTTTCTCTGTCCCTCCTCGGCTCACTGTCTCCCTCTCTCAAAATAAATAAAACTTTACAAACATATAAAAAAATAATGATAAAAATCTGTGTTGAAAAACTTCCTTTGTCTTCTGGAAAACCGACAATACTCCTTTGAGCCTCCTCTTCTGAGATAAATCTTATAGATAATAGAAGAAATAGGGTAAAGGTCTCCTGACTCCATGATCATCATTAGCATACTGCTTCAAGGTGGCCAAAACACTGTCTTACATGTGACAAACACCAGGAGTTTGATCACTCAGTCTGAGATGATTCTTAAAGATATGATTCATTCTGGAGCCAGTTTATGTCTCAGCAAGAAGTCAGTTATCCTGGAAGTCAACTATTCTGCTTGTTGTGGGGCTTTTCAGTGTGCTTCATAAAAGCAATGCTTAACCTTTTCTTTCCCAAATCTGTTCTCAAACAGAAGTTCACTAATTTAACAAGGTTTGGGGTACAAATTACCGATGATACAGCAAAGATACTTTTTTCTTAACTATGCTATTCCTAATAATGCCTCCAAGACTTTTGAGGAGCTGACAATAATGGATGAGCTGCACATCAAAGACAATGGGTGATAAACACATTGTATCATCAGTGAATGCAAATGTAAGTTATTATCATTATTATGGAAGTTGGGGAAAAAGATTGACAGCTATGAATATGGCACTTGGTAAAGGGCTCAAAGAGGAAAATAGAAATGCACTAGTATTGTGTGTGTACAGAATTTAAACAGAATAAAGTGTTTGAGAAGGGTTATTCAAATGGAATTGAGAGTGGGACCACACGATCAAAGTTATTGATGATTTTGGCTGGTTATACATACCATGTAATTCCTTTTATCATATTCTGGTTTTACAGGAAAGTACCCTCATATGGTTGATGCAGGGCCTTCCCTTGCATATGTAGTTATAATGGATTCATAATTATTTTTCCAGTCAGTAGTCCTGTATTTTCTGGGAAAAGCAATTCAATTTTTTCCTAAAATGTTACCCACAAATACCATTTGGTTTACAAAGAAATGACTTCTAAATAGATAGCATTTATTATATGACCCACCCTATTGACAAAGTTTCCTTTGTTTAAAGAATGAAGTGACTGAAACCGGCTGTGCCAATGAGTCCCTTCTCAATGTTCTTGAAACTTGGAACCATTAAGAGTGTTAAAGCAGACAGTGAAAGAATTTACAACTCTTTTCTCACCACAAAAACACACAAGCAAACAGAACCCACTGAGGTATCTGGACATTTATGAGCCTGACAAAAAAGCACAGCATTAGATTTGGCATTTTGTAAAAGCACTTCAATATGTTAAAATGAATAAAAGGAAAATAAAACCCATAAAGAACTATTGCAGAAAATCTAGAAACAAAATTTTACACATATCAACTGAGTAAAATCCCCCTAATCTCAAGGCAATCACTGTAAGAGTAAGTAAAAATTATAGTGAAATAAATGACAAGGAATTAAAGTGATAGACTAGAATATATCTTTTTAATAAGAAGAAGGCAGTAATGGAAGAATAGAAGAACTAAAGAGGCATAAGACATAAAGAAAGCAAATAGTAAAATGACAGATGGGAATTCTACATTTAAAATAAATAGATTTAACAAATAGAAAGAAATTGAAAAAGTTTTAAAAATATGATTCAACCAAATTATGTATAAGATGTATGTTTGAGACTTAAAGACACTTAAAGTTTGAGATTAAATGGATGGAAAAATTATACCATGGGAACAACTTAAAAACAAAATAGATAGAACAGCTATATTCATAGAAGTCAAAATAGACTTCAAGACAAATGTTACTAGTACCAAAATTAAAGTCTATAGTGATAAATGGATTAATCCATCAGGAAGATAAAACAATTATAAATATGTGTGTACCTAACAATAGAATTCCAGAATACATGGGGAAAAAAAACCCTATCAGAATTGAAAGAAGAAATAATACAGCAATTGTTGGAGACTTCAATACTCAACATTTTTTTAGTTGAAGCAAAATTCAGACAAGATCAAATTAACCATTTTAAAGGTACAATTCAGCAACATTCAGTACACTCACAATATTATGTAATAATAAAATAAATTGAGTTTCAAAATATTTCCATCATCCCGCATTGAAACCCAGTACTCATTAAGCAACTGTCTTCTATTTCCCCATCTCTCCAGTTCATGACAATCACAAATCTGCTTTCTGTCTCTATGAGCTTATTTATTCTTTCTGGACATTTAATATAAATGAAAACAGAATACTTGACAGTTGTGTTTGGCTTCTTTCACATAATATCATGTTTTTGAGGTCCATACATGTTGTAGCATGTATCAGTGCTTCATTCCTTTTTATGGAAGAATAATATTCTATTGACTATATACACCACAATTTTTTTTAATGCATTCATCTGTTGAATAGCATTTGGGTTATTTCCACCTTTTGGCTATTGTTAATAGTCCTAACACAAACATAGATGGATATGTATATATTTGTTTAAGTACTTGTTTTCAATTCTTTTGTGTATGTACCTAGTGGTGGAAATACTGGGTTATATCATAATCCTAAGTTTAAGTTTTTGAGGAGCCACCAAAACGTTTTCCACAGCTGCTGAATCATTTTACATTCCCACCAGCAATGGACAAATGTTCTAATTTCTTTACATCCTTGCCAATATTTGCTCTTTCTTTCTTTCTTTTCTCTTTCTCTCTCTCTTTCTCTTTCATCCTTCCTTCCTTCCTTCCTTCCTTCCTTCCTTCCTTCCTTCTTTCCTTCCTTCCTTCCTTCCTTCTTTCTTTCTTTCTTTTTTAAGTTTAGGCATCTTATTGAGTAAAGAGTGGTATCTCACTGTGGTTTTTATTTGCATTTCCTAAATGACTTATGATGTTTAGTATCATTCCATGCATTTGTTTTTCATTTGTTTATCTTCTTTGGAGAAATGTCTATTCAAATTCTTTCCCTTTTTAAAATTTGGTTGCTTATATTTTTGTTGTTGAGCTGTAATATTTCTTTATATATTCTAGATACTTATCAGTTATCAGATACAGGATTTGTAAATATTTCCTCGATTCTTCAGGGTATCTTTTCACTTTCTTTATAATGTCCTTGGATGCAGAAAAGTTTTTAATTTTGATGAAGTCTGATTTATCTATTTTTATCTTTTGTTGCATGTACTTTTGGTGTCATGTCTAAGAATCTATTGTCAAACAAAGTCGTAAAGACTTACTCCTACGTTTTCCACTAGAATGTCATGGATTTAACTCTTACATTTAGGTCATTGACCCATTTTGAGGTAATTTTTGTGTAAAGTGTGAGGCTGTATCCTTTTGCACATGGATTTGTGGACTGTTAATTCTATTCCATAGAATTATGCCTACCCTTATTCCAGTACCAAAGGTTTATTATTATTATTATTATTATTATTATTGTTGTTGTTATTATTATTATTATTATTATTATTACTACTTTAGCTTTGTATTGGTTTTTGAAATCAGGAAGTGAATCCTACAACTTTATTCTTTTTTTCAATATTGTTTTTTATGGATTGAATTGAATCTATACTTTAGATTGCTTTGGGTAATATTGCCACCTTAATGTTAACTTTTCCAATCACAAATGTGAAGTATCTTTCCATTTATTTAGGCCTTTTAAAATTTCTTCCAGCACTATTTTGTAGTTTTCAGTGTATAAATATTTCACCTCCTTAATTAATTTTATTCCTAGTTATTTTATTATCTGTATGTTATTATAAGTTGAATTCTCTTAATTTCATTTGCCGAGTGTCATTGCTGGTATACACAGATAATTCTCTGTATTGATCTTATACTATGGAACTTTGCTGAATATATTTATTAACTCTAGTAGAGTTTTTGTGATTTTTTTTAAGGATATTGTATATATAGGATCATGCCATCTGCAAATAAAGATAGTTTTATTTCTCCCTTTCCAATTTGGGTGTCTTTCATACTCTTTCTCCCCCACACCCACCATTATTTGCTCTAGTTAACTTCTAGTACAATGTTGAATAACACTGGTAAAGGTTGTCTTTTTTCCCTCTTTTTTGGGGAAATACTTTCAGACTTTCATCACTGAGTATGATACTACCTGTAGGGTTTTTTCCCCATAAATGTGCTTTAGTCTCTGATGCTGTGTTCTATTACCTGATACATAGGGCCTGGGACACATTTTGGGGCTTTGGAAGGTTTTGTGAATGGCTATTAGTAGTGGTTTGACAGATTAGCTGGATGTTATTTGGGTACTCTGTATGCTTCCGTACAATTGCTTGTGTTCCGTCCCTGCACTGTGGTTTAGTTGTGAACTGGGCACTGTCTGCCCTCACCGTGTTCCCAGAAGAAGTGGGTCCTGAGAACAGGTGACTCTGCTCATGCCTTATGAGCTGTATGGCATCATGATGGAAGAGATAGGAGTTTGAAGATGAACAAAAGAGAGCTCTATGTATTTGAAGTTTATCGACTCTAATAACAAGCCTGGTTTGAGAACTCCTCTGTGCACAAACTAAAGATGAACTACTGCAAACAATCATCTTCTTTGTCCTTTGTACTGTCATTTTCCTTGGATTTCATTTTAGGTGGAGTCTCAGGGGATGTGAGGCACCATTTGAAGTTATAAATGACTAATTTTATGCTGAGGCTGTCACCATCTGCAATACACAGAAACATGCCAAACAAATGCAGTGATATTTCTCTTAGTGATTTACCCTCAATGACCTTCCAAAATATTTAACTAATGTCATAATTAACAGGTGACAGATCCAATTATCCTCTAATGAGAAATAAAGTCATTTTATATCTTTTTGAGTAGTCTGATTACTTATCCAGAGCAACTGGAGAAGTAGGCTCCCTAACTAAAAATGACATATGCAATATCTCACCAAAGAAGAATTTCTCCACCAGGAAGGCTATCTCCTTCTTAATATCTTGATATTTCTTGACATTTTATGATACTATCATCATCAGAATCTTCATCATTGCCATAATGGTCATGGAAAAATTAGGGTTTCCCATATGTGATGAAGCATTTATATGCTTTTTTTCCATTTAATTCACAGAAAAATCCTAAAGAGAGGCAAGCCTACTATTTCTATTTTACAGATGGGGTTTAGAAAAGTTAAGTAATATTCCCAAGGCCTTGTAGTTAGTAATGTCAGAGTCCTATTGCCTATCCTTTCTGGAGTGAGAATCTGACTCTTACCTCTCATGTAAAAGCAACTGTAATGCAAATTTGTCAATATATGCCATAATAATAAATTAATTATTTTACTCTGTCCTTGAGAAACCATAGCATCACCAAAATAGGGCTAATGTATCAATGGACAGAAGAGATTTTCTTGATCAAGAGTAACACATCAGTGTCAATGTTGGAAAGGAAATCCAGTGCATTCATGGCCAATATCTCTGCCACAATAATCCGAATTTATTACAACCTTTCAGTGACTAAATACTTTCAAATTGTTTTCTCTTTAGCAACAGTGTTCTGTAACAGGAGACTTAAAAATATTTATTTTCGGGGCCCCTGGGTGGCTCAGTCGGTTGAGCGCCAACTTCTGCTCAGGTCATGATCTCACAGTTTGGGAGTTCGAGCCCCATGTTGAGCTCTGTGATGACAGCTCGGAGCCTGTAGCCTTCTTCGGTTTCTGTGTCTTCCCCTCTCTCTGCCCTCCCCTGCTAGCATTTGGTCTCTGTCTCTGTCCCTCTGTCTCTCTCTCTCAAAAATGAATAAATGTTAAAAAATTTTTTTTAAATATTTATTTTCTACCTGTTATGTTCTGGGTGCTTTTTGCATCAAATTTTTGTTTCTCACAGAAATCCTGAAAGATAGTCAATACCCTCAACATTCTGGAGATAGGACAAACTCATAACTTTCCCAAGGTCACCCTTATGATATAGTTAGGATTCCTACTATATCTTTGGGTGCCAAAGACTAGGTACTTAATCTCTAAGCCATGTGGCCTTTCTGATGAAGCTGGTACTGTTCATCAAAATCTTGATGTGAAGATTAAGATGGGGAGAGGAAGTGGCACTGAGAAAGAAAATTAATGTAAAAAACAAATCCAGAGGAAATTTTAGATCTGTTGTGGGGATAAACAGAGTAAGGAAGGGGGTAGAGATGAAAGGAAGGACTGAAAAGAGTACGTTTTCCTGTTTTTTTTTTTCCTAATGCTGGATTTGGGTATGACTCCAGAGAAGGAAAGTAACAACATGATGCAGTACTGCTTGCTCTAGATACTTCTTTGTTGATTCTTCCTCTCCCCATTAAATGGCTTAAGTTAGAATTGATATTCACTGCAGTTGGTGTCACCCAGTATAGCCAAGTTCTTGAGCTGAAGAATGGAGAGAAGGATAGCAAAGGAAAATTCTGTTTTAAATAAGGATGTGCACAAACTATTTAAAAAGATAAAAATGGTTGTTTCTTGGAGCTGAATTTAGGGACGTGGAGGCACTGGGGCAAGAGAAAGTGAACTATTTTCATTTTATTGATAAAAAGCATCATATGTTGCTTTTAACTGTGCTTTTCACTATATACATGACATCTACTATTATGAAATAAAAAAGTGTTTACAAGCAATTAAAAATAGTTAAGGAGCATTGTTAAAAGGAAAAGAAATGATGTCTGTTTCTGCCTTTCTGAGATGAGATTAGGAGAATAACCTAAAATGGCATATTACAACATATCTTGAATGATGTCCCAGCAAGTGCTGGCCACACGAAGGTTCACCACCGGGAAGGGATTAGTTCTTGGCACAAGGGAGATACTAGATACAGGACTACCGAACTGATCTTAATTAACTCTGTGTAGTAAAATGTAAGAGCCAGGCTGGTTCCCTCAGCCACCAAACTTTTTCAGGACATACTTGCCCCACTTGAATAAAATGGAGTCCTCTCAGAATCAGAAGACATTTCACGTTAGAGAGACTAAATAAAACTTAGTTAAAATGGGAGATATGCTGTAAGCAAAATGTCTGAAAGCAAATAGAGATGATATTGTGGTTCATCTGTGTGCTTGTTTTCTTGCTAATATCTATCATATAAATACAGGGCTGAGGCAATTGTAAGATTTAGAGTCAGTTGGTCAGAGTTCCGTGTATATCTTGAGAAGAAAGCAGTGCTGGTTTTTAAAAATTTAGATGTTGATATTTAAACACCAAATTAAAGTAGTTTAACTGATCTTGCTTTCTCTTTTTCATCCAAATTATATGTTTTCATTGATAACAAAGGAAAATGGTGGGGGAAAAAAGCAAAATCAAATCAAACCAAATCAACAAACAAAACATGGTTCCAGGCAAATGGTCAACTGGGTGTCGAATAAAATAAAAGTTGCTATGAAATTGTGGAATCTTATTTCAGGGAAGTGGGGAGCAGGTGTGATATTAGCAAAAAGTAGGTGATTCTTTTGTGATTCATACATTGGGAGTAGCATCTTTTCTGGATAGAACATCTGTACCTGATTCTGACTCATGGCATAATATAGGTATAGGTATAACATAGAATATATTCTGTCCACAAATCCTCTTATTCAGGGCATGATATTGCCATAGAGACAGTAAGTGCCAAAAAGAGAGAAACCAAAGAGAAAACAATGAGGTTTTCATTCTGGAAATGGAGATGGACTTGGTTAGAAAATAATTCTACCCATCCATGAGTAGGAAATGGGGAGCACAGAGGCAGCTCCATCACTATCACCAGAATGGATTCTCACAGTCACATTTCCATCATGTGCCTTAGGATGCCCATCATTTATTTCCTGAAATAAGAGAGGGGAGGAAATTGTGGAGGCAGCAACTTCTTATTGGATATCTCCACTCCAATAACTTTGTATATATTTTCCTAGTAGACTTCTTAAATGGCTATTCTGATAACCTCTCTATAAGTATGTAATGGGAAGCTCAAACAAATTAAATAATGGATGCATGGCTAATATGTGACAGAACTATAATTCAAATGTACTTCTTTCTTTTACAATAGCTTTTGTATTATTCCTTGCACAAAGAGGGAAAGAAGGTGGGCATCTATCTATATTTGCACAAATCTTTGTTCATATTCAGCCCCTCATGTCTCATCTCTCATTCTGTTATCTTTCTCATCCCAATTGGAAATCTGTTCACTTATCTACTATTCTAGTAATAGGGAGACTGTCCTATGTCAAATAGACTGTCTTGGATTATTTAAGATGACTACTTATGATCAGCCTTGTCTTGAAAAAACATGTGTCCTTGGTGAGGCACTTTTAATTTCTTTCTAGAGCAATTAAATAATAGTTTTACATTATCTTATGTTACTCAGGAATCTAGAGACCTGTATTAAGAATGACCAGAGCAAAATAAGGGCATCCAAAAAAGTCTGTGGCTTCTGAGAGAGAGCAGGAGTTGTACCATCTGGAAGCAGAGAGAAGCTGCTTTCACTGTGGCACTAAGTTTTAAAGGGGTGCATGAGGTAAAGTTACATTGCTTCCCAAATCCTTTAAGAAAGTGCCACATTGGAGACACAAATGCCATCTCCTGGTGGACCCTATGGGTCCTTCTGTGATTGAACATCTGATGAAGTAGTTGGCTCATCTATAGGCCATGCCGTATTAAAAAGTGTGTGTTTCAGGCACTGGTAAGATCCCCAGAGGCTCACAAGATTGCGCTGTGAGAGACACTGGGTCTGATGAAAGGAATGAGAGGTGGTCTCCCATGTCTAGTTCCTCCAGGGAGAATACTTAATGCACAGAATGGCAGGAGGCTATGTGTCTCACTGATTGGCTAGTTAGAGTTCTCTCTCTCTCTCTCTCTCTCTCTCTCTCTCTCTCTCTCACACACACACACACACACACACACACACACACACACACGTAAACTTTCCTTCTTCCTTACGTAGGCATAGTTGCAGATTGGCATAGGATGTGAAGCTAACACTGTATGCATGATGGTTAAGAATCTTACTGCCTGCCTTTGAATTCAGGCTCCAGGACTTAGTTTTCACCTTAGATACACATCTGAAACTCTATAAGCCTCAATTTTCTCATCTGTAAAGTGGGGATAATAATAGTACTAATATCACTGAGTTGTTGTTAGAGATAACAAACGTGAATTGCTTAGCACAGTGTCCACCACTTGGTAATTTCTCAATGGAAAGTCACTGCTCGTGTTGTCTGGCTGACACTCTGATGCCCACTGAGATCTCTTCTCCAGAAGCCTCTTCCTCTCTTCTATCTCCTTCAACTGTGTGTTCCAATGATTTCCTGCTCCTTCCAAGGCCCAGAATTTAACTCATGTTATCTGAAGAGATAACAAAAAATTTCACTCTCAAAAGATGTACAAACAATGACATTGAGAAAAGCTCAGTGAGGATCAAGTATGAGTGGTAGTGGAGATTGAGAATCTTTGTTTACTAAGATCTTAGTGATCCTCTGAACTTTGCCTATGTCTATAACTAAACTGAATATTTACTTGTCTTCATAATGTGTGTGTGTGTGTGTGTGTGTGTGTGTGTGTGTGTGTAGAAAGGGAGAGAAAGAATACTCTGAGGTGACAGAGACTATATAGCAGATAATGAATGCACAAAATAAGCCAACTAATAGTATTTTGGGATGTTTTGCTTCTGAAGAGATATGAAGAAAGACATTACTTATGTTTGATTATATAGGTTGCCTGGAATGCTAAAAATGTTACTTGAACACTGAAAAATACAGAAGAAAATCAAGTAAAGCAAGTACATCTTCTCTACAAAATGTACTTTGTTTTATAATCTAGGATTGGCAAATTTCTTTACTTGCAAAAACTTTGACCAAGCACAGATTATTCAGCTCAATATTAAGCTAGGGCTCACAAAACATCATTGATAAAGATGTGGCTAAGACCTATATGCAGATAGAGTACTCAGTAATTTTGTGATTGAGGGGAGAGAGGAACATTCTGCAAATTAACGACTTAGAAAGTCTGTTTAGGTAATGTTGTAAAAGAAAATTCACTTTTTTATATTTAGGTTTAAATGTAGAAATAATCTAAGTGACTTCCTGATGTCAAACTGGACAAAATATGTGGAATAAAAACAAAACTAAAAAACAACAAATTTTAATTTACTAATGGACACTAATGGCTTTGAATAAGGCTAGCCTTTTCATTGATAATAAATGATTAACATCAACCAGCAAAACTGTGATTAATGTATTTGATCATTATTCTTTTCTGCTCTAGACATTAGGTCATCATTGGTCTGGCTGTGACACATACACTTCATGCTTTTGTCATTGGTCTCTGTCTTTTGAGGATGATGCCATTGAGGAAGATTATCATATATGTGTGCACTTGTAGCTGCAAAGTCAGGTAGGTCTTCAGCTGGTTTTTTTCCATATTATTGAGTGACCACCTTTCAATTTTGGGTAAAAATTTCTGCTTTGGAGTTTGTTGCAGTTCCTACTTGGTTCAATTCAACTGTCCTAAACCTCTTAATTTTATATTACAGAGGTTTAGTTTTTATTGTACGTTACACCACTTTTCAGCTATGGAATGATACTGACATATAGGTCTTAGAATATTGTCTTCTCTCAGTCTGCTGCCCACACCACAGTGCTTCGGTCTAGTGAGAATTGCAGTGAGAATTGCAATTATGGTGCATGCACTGCTGTACATCATGTAACTCACAAGTTCCCTCCTTACACTGACTGCAAACAACTCAAAGTCCATTTCCCACTAGTGTTTAATACTTCATGGTAGTCCTTTCTGAAATGAAGTGGGAGTAGTAACTAAACAATTTGGTAATATTGGTGGTAAGAGTAAGCCATGAGCTTTGTGTCCTTCATGTTTTGTGGTCTTTGTGTCCTTCAGATTTTCTGACCGTTGCTGAGCTCTTAAATGTCTTCTATCCTAATAAACAAATAAGGAAAATGTGGCTGCTTACAGCTGTTGTAATTTATCTAGTTTGGAAACATTCTATTGTAAGTTTGCAGTTTGACCATAGGCCAATGATTGTGTACCTACTCGGGTGCTAGGCTACTTGGGAAAATCACGAGATGGTTGATATCTCTTATTTGTAGTTATAGGTTCAGTGATGTATTTTCTTTTAATTATTTATTTATTTATTTATTTAAAAATTTTTTTTTAACATTTATTTATTTTTGAGACAGAGAGAGACAGAGCATGAACGGGGAGGGGCAGAGAGAGAGGGAGACACAGAATCGGAAGCAGGCTCCAGGCTCTGAGCCATCAGCCCAGAGCCAGATGCGGGGCTCGAACTCATGGATTGCGAGATCATGACCTGAGCTGAAGTCGGACGCTCAACCGACTGAGCCACCCAGGCGCCCCTCAGTGATGTATTTTCTGTTGTTTCCTCTTCACCATTCTGATCCTTCTTGCATCATTGTCTTTTACCTTGGAAGTAGCTTGTGTTTATTTCCCTGCAAAAACTCTATGTCCTGACGTTCCTGGTGGGTTTGCTCTCATTAACTTAGCCAGGAAAAGATTTGTGGAGAAAGGGAGTGCCAAAGGGTTCAGTTCTCTTATTGAACTATAATTCTGGCCAGAGAAATGCATCAGATTTGAGAGCACATCCTGTGTCTCACTCTCTTGCCCATAGATGGTAGTGGCCATTGTTTGCTCAAAAGAGACTTTCTGAGCAATTGTACAGGTCATTCTAGAGGTGCCTAAATGCTGGTCACTTTTTGGCATGTGCATGGAGTCTCATGTATGGTGGAGCCCAGGATTATCAAAGACTGACCCATGGCACTATGAAAAAT
Organism: Panthera pardus; assembly: GCF_024362965.1. Lineage (NCBI taxonomy): Eukaryota > Metazoa > Chordata > Mammalia > Carnivora > Felidae > Panthera > Panthera pardus. Next base: position 65,971,971 of record NW_026526788.1, on the reverse strand, counting down.
GTCACCAAAAGCTCATTATATTTTATTGGGAAATAGGAAATCCAGTAATCCCAAGACCTTTTCTTTTCTTTTCTTTTCTTTTTTCTTTTCTTTTCTTTTTTTTTTCTTTTCTTTTCTCTTCTTTTCTTTTCTTTTCTTTTTTTTTTTAAATATGAAATTTACTGTCAAATGGGTTACCATACAACACCCAGTGCTCATCCCAAAATGTGCCCTCCTCAATACCCATCACCCACTCTCCCCTCCTCCCCACCCCCCATCAACCCTCAGTTTGTTCTCAGTTTTTAAGAGTCTCTTATGCTTTGGTCCCTCCCTCTCTAACCTCTTTTTTTATTCTTCCCCTCCCCCATGGACTTCTGTTAAGTTTCTCAGGATCCACATAAGAGTGAAAACATATGGTATCTGTCTTTCTCTGTATGACTTATTTCACTTAGCATCACACTCTCAAGTTCCATCCACGTTGCTACAAAAGGCCATATTTCATCCTTTCTCATTGCCATGCAGTATTCCATTGTGTATATAAACCACAATTTCTTTATCCATTCATCAGTTGATGGACATTTAGGCTCTTTCCATAATTTGGCTATTGTTGAGAGTGCTGCTATAAACATTGGGGTACAAGTGCCCCTATGCATCAGTACTCCTGTATCCCTTGGGTAAATTCCTAGCAGTGCTATTGCTGGGTCATAGGGTAGGTCTATTTTTAATTTTCTGAGGAACCTCCACACTGCTTTCCAGAGCGGCTGCACCAATTTGCATTCCCACCAACAGTGCAAGAGGGTTCCCGTTTCTCCACATCCTCTCCAGCATCTATAGTCTCCTGATTTGTTCATTTTAGCCACTCTGACTGGCGTGAGGTGATATCTGAGTGTGGTTTTGATTTGTATTTCCCTGATGAGGAGCCACGTTGACCATCTTTTCATGTGCCTGTTGGCCATCCGGATATCTTCTTTAGAGAAGTGTCTATTCATGTTTTCTGTCCATTTCTTCACTGGGTTATTTGTTTTTCAGGTGTGGAGTTTGGTGAGCTCTTTATAGATTTTGGATACTAGCCCTTTGTCCGATATGTCATTTGCAAATATCTTTTCCCATTCTGTTCATTGCCTTTTAGTTTTGTTGATTATTTCCTTTGCTGTGCAGAAGCTTTTTATCTTCATAAGGTCCCAATAGTTTATTTTTGCTTTTAATTCCCTTGCCTTTGGGGATGTGTCAAGTAAGAAATTGCTGTGGCTGAGGTCAAAGAGGTTGTGGCCTGCTTTCTCCTCTAGGGTTTTGATGGTTTCTTGTCTCACATTCAGGTCCTTTATCCATTTTGAGTTTATTTTTGTGTATTGTATAAGAAAATGGTCTAGTTTTATTCTTCTCCATGTTGCCGTCCAGTTTTCCCAGTACCATTTGTTAAAGAGACTGTCTTTTTTCCATTGGATACTCTTTCCTGCTTTGCCAAAGATTAGTTAGCCATACATTTGTGGGTTCAATTCTGGGTTCTCTCTTCTATTTTATCAGTCTATGTGTCTGTTTTTGTGCCAATACCATGCTGTCTTGATGATGACAGCTTTGTAGTAGAAGCTAAAGTCTGGGATTGTGATGCCTCCTGCTTTGGTTTTCTTCTTCAAAATTACTTTGGCTATTCAGGGCCTTTTGTGGTTCCATACAAATTTTAGGATTGCTTGTTCTAGCTTTGAGAAGAATGCTGGTGCAATTTTGATTGGGATTGCATTGAATGTGTAGATAGCTTTGGGTAGTATTGACATTTTAACAATATTTATTCTTCCAGTCCATGAGCACAGAATGTTTTTCTGTTTCTTTACATCTTCTTCAATTTCCTTCATAAGCTTTCTATAGTTTTCAGCATACAGATCTTGTACATCTTTGGTTAGATTTATTCCTAGGTATTTTATGCTTTTTGGTGCCATTCTGAATGGGATCAGTTTCTTTATTTGTCTTTCTGTTGCTTCATTGTTAGTGTATAAGAATGCAACCGATTTCTGTACATTGATTTTGTATCCTGCGACTTTGCTGAATTCATGTATCAGTACTAGCAGACTTTTGGTGGAGTCTGTCAGATTTTCCATGTATAATATCATGTCGTCTGCAAAAAGTGAAAGCTTAACTTCATCTTTGTCAATTTTGATGCCTTTGATTTCCTGTTGTTGTCTGATTGCTGATGATAGAACTTCCAACACTATGTTAAACAACAGTGGTGAGAGTGGACATCCCTGTTGTGTTCCTGATCTCAGGGAGAAAGCTCTCAGTTTTTCCCCATTGAGGATGATATTAGCTGTGGGCTTTTCATAAATGGCTTTGATGATGCTTAAGTATGTTCCTTCTATCCTACTTTCTCAAGGGTTTTTTTTTTTTTTACGTTTTATTTATTTTTGAGACAGAGAGAGACAGAGCATGAATGGGGGAGGGGCAGAGAGAGAGGGAGACACAGAATCGGAAGCAGGCTCCAGGCTCTGAGCCATCAGCCCAGAGCCCGATGTGGGGCTCGAACTCACGGACCGCGAGATCGTGACCTGAGCTGAAGTCAGCCGCTTAACCGACTGAGCCACCCAGGCGCCCCTCTCGAGGGTTTTTATTAAGAGAGGATGCTGAATTTTGTCAAATGCTTTTTCTGCATCGATTGACAGGATCATATGGTTCTTTTCTTTTATTAATGTGATGTATCACATTGATTGATTTGAGAATGTTGAACCAGCCCTGCAGCCCAGAAATGAATCCCACTTGATCATGGTGTATAATTCTATTTATATGCTGTTGAATTTGATTTGCTAGTATCTTATTGAGAATTTTTGCATCCATATTCATCAGGGATATTGGCCTGTAGTTCTCTTTTTTTACTGGGTCTCTGTCTGGTTTAGGAGTGAAAGTAATGCTGGCTTCATAGAATGAGTCTGGAAGTTTTCCTTCCCTTTCTATTTTTTGGAATAGCTTGAGAAGGATAGGTATTATCTCTGCTTTAAATGTCTGGTAGAATTCCCCAGGGAAGCCATCTGGTCCTGGACTCTTATTTGTTGTGAGATTTTTGATAACTGATTCAATTTCTTCACTGGTTATGGGTCTGTTCAAGTTTTCTATTTCTTCCTGTTTGAGTTTTGGAAGTGTCTGGATGCTTAGGAATTTGTCCATTTCTTTCAGGTTGTCCAGTTTGTTGGCATATAATTTTTCATAGTATTCCCTGATAATTGTTTGTATTTCTGAGGGATTGGTTATAATAATCCCATTGTCATTCATGATTTTATCTATATGGGTCCTCTCCCTTTTCTTTTTGAGAAGCCTGGCTAGTGGTTTATCAATTTTGTTTATTTTTTCAAAAAACCAACTCTTGGTTTAATTGATCTGCTCTACAGTTTTTTTTTTTTTTAGATTCTATATTGTTTATTTCTGCTCTGATCTTTATTATTTCTCTTCTTCTGGGTTTGGGGTGTCTTTGCTGTTCTGCTTCTATTTCCTTTAGGTGTGCTGTTAGATTTTGTAATTCGGATTTTTCTTCTTTCTTGAGATAGGCCTGGATTGCAATGTCTTTTCCTCTCAGGACTGCCTTCGCTGCGTCCCAAAGCATTTGGATTGTTATATTTTCATTTTCGTTTGTTTCCATATATTTTTTAATTTCTTCTCTAATTGCCTGGTTGACCCACTCATTCTTTAGTAGGGTGTTCTTTAACCTCCATGCTTTTGGAGGTTTTCCAGACATTTTCCTGTGGTTGATTTCAAGCTTCATGGCATTGTGGTCTGAAAGTAGTCATGGTATGATCTCGTTTCTTTTATACTTACGAAGTGCTGTTTTGTGACCCAGTATGTGATCTATCTTGGAGAATGTTCCATGTGCACTTGAGAAGAAAGTATATTCTGTTGCTTTGGGATGCAGAGTTCTAAATATATCTGTCAAGTCCATCTGATCCAATGTATCATTCAGGGCCCTTGTTTCTTTATTGATCCTGTGTCTAAATGATCTATCCATTGTTGTAAGTGCAGTATTAAAGTTCCCTGCAATTACCACATTCTTATCAATAAGGTTGCTTATGTTTGTGATTAATTGTTTTATATATTTGGGGGCTCCCATATTCAGTGCATAGACATTTATAATTGTTAGCTCTTCCTGGTGGATAGACCCTGTAATTATTATATAATGCCCTTCTTCATCTCTTGTTACCGCCTTTAATTTAAAGTCTAGTTTGTCTGATATAAGTATGGCTACTCCAGCTTTCTTTTGAGTTCCAGTATCATGATAGATAGTTCTCTATCCCCTCACTTTCAATCTGAAGGTGTCCTCAGGTCTAAAATGAGTCTCTTGTAGACAGCAAATAGATGGGTCTTGTTTTTTTATCCATTCTGATACCCTATGTCTTTTGGTTGGTGCATTTAGTCCATTTACGTTCATTGTTATTATAGAAAGTTATGGGTTTAGAGTCATTGTGATGTCTGTAGGTTTCATGCTTGTACTGGTGTCTCTGTGTAGTGATGTCTCTGGTACTTTGTCTCACAGGATACCCCTTAGGATCTCTTGTAGGGCTGGTTTAGTGGTGACAAATTCCTTCAGTTTTTGTTTGTTTGGGAAGATCTTTATCTCTCCTTCTATTCTAAATGACAGACTTGCTGGATAAAGGATTCTCGGCTACATATTCTTTCTGTTCATCACAATGAAGATTTCCTGCCATTCCTTTCTGGCCTGACAAATTTCAGTAGATAGATCCGTCACTAGTCTTATAGGTTTCCCTTTATATGTTAGAGCGTGTTTATACCTAGCTGCTTTCAGAATTTTCTCTTTATCCTTGTATTTTGCCAGTTTCACTATGATATGTCGTGCAGAAGATCGATTCAAGTTATGTCTGAAGGGAGTTCTCTGTGCCTCTTGGGTTTCAATGCCTTTTTCTCTGCTGTCCTCTTTACTTTTTTCAAGGCCAATGATTAATTTTATGACTATTATTTTAAATTCATGTTCCGTTAAATTGCTTAAATCGTTTTTGATCAATTCGTTAGCTGTCGCTACTTCCTGGAGTTTCTTTTGAGGAGAATTCTTCCGTTTCATCATTTTGGATAGTCGCTGGAGTGGTGTGGAACTGCAGGGCTCTTCCCCTGTGCTGTCTGGAGTAACTTGTGTTGGTGGGCGGGGCTGCAGTCAGACCTGATGTCTGCCCCCAGCCCACTGCTGGGGCCACAGTCAGACTGGTATGTACCTTATCTTCCCCTCTCCCAGGGGCAGGACTCACTGTGGAGTGGTGTGGCCCCTGTCTGGGCTACTTGAACACTGCCAGGCTTGTGGTGCTGCTTCTATGGGATCTGGTGTATTAGCCAGGGTGGATCTGCAAGGTGCACAGGGGAGGTAGGGGCAGGCTCAGCTCGCTTTGCTTTCAGTGGTCTGCTGCAGTAGGTGCCCTGTGGCACCAGGAGGGAGGCAGACCCATCGGAGGGATGGATCCACAGAAGCACAGCATTGGGTGTTTGCGCAGTGCAAGCAAGTTCAGTGACAGGAACTGGTTCCCTTTGGGATTTTGGCTTGGGGATGGGCGAGGTAGATGGTGCTGACCAGTGTCTTTGTTCCCCGCCAAGCTTAGCTCTGTCTTCTGGTGCTCAACAACTCTTCCTCCCGTTGTTCTCTTGCCCTCCCACTCTCTGAGCAGAGCTGTTGACTTATAACATTCCAGATGTTAAGTCTGGCTGGCTGTCAGAACTCATTCCATCCGACCCCTCCACTTTTGCACATCAAACTTGGGGGCTCTGCCTTGCTGGACAGGCTGCCCCTCCACTGCCCCAGCTCCCTCCCGCCAGTCCGTGTAGCACCCACCGCTTCCCCGCCCTCCCTACCCTTTTCCGTGGGCCTCTTGTCTATGCTTGGCTCCAGAGAGTCTGTTCTGCTAGTCTTCTGGCGGTTTTCTGGGTTAGTTAGGCAGATGTGGGTGGAATCTAAGTGATCAGCAGGACGCGGTGAGCCCAGAATCTTCCTATGCCGCCATCTTCCTCCTATCAATTCGCAAAATCAAGACAACTCGTTTTCAACTAGAGGAGACCAAATGCACATGCTGCTCCAAGGGAACATGAAAGTTTCCGAGAATACTGTTTGTTTGCTTTAATGTGTTTAATTAAAGTTTTTTCAAGAACTGCTTGGAATAGCCTTCTTGATCTGGTATTTCCAGTAAGAGTTTAAAGAAAGTTTAATTTCTTCATGTGTTAGCAATTTCTCCCTACCTCTTCTATTATTGTGTCTTCATTCTTCTCCAGATTTACTTGGTTCTGACCTACTTTCATCTCACTTAACAAGGCAGACCTATCCCTTCCTCATTCCTGCATTGAATCAAACTGTTATTACTTTAGCTTAAATACCATGTCAAAAAGATGTCTCTATTTGGAATTTCTAATGTTTGTTGCTAACTTCTAGCTGAAGATCTGGCAGGTTAATCTGACTCAGTTTGTCCCATCTGAACTCCATTTCCCCCTCCTCAGGGAATGAATAACATATGTGGATTTATGTCAATCCAATCCAGAGGCCTCTATTTTGGTCTCTTCCTTTTCCTCAACTCCCATTTCTGGTTCATCACCAATTTATGTTGATTTTACATGTTTTGACAACATATTAACCCTCTAGTTCAGCATGTGAGTTCTTGCCCTTGTTACCCCTTGTCTAAATTACCAAAATGGCCCCTTAGTTTAGTTTTCTGCCTATAGTCCTTTTTTTCAATTCATCCTTCATACTATTTTCTGGATCAAAATGTCAAATTTGTGTCACAAGTCAAATTTGATCATGTATATCCTTTGTTTATACTTAGCGGCTCACTTTAGTGCTCCCTGAATCTGAGGATAAGGTTCAGCCCCTTACCATGCTACATAGGATTCTTCACAATCCAGCTCTTGACTGCTCTGGGGCATCATAGTCTACCCTCCCCACCAGGCATGTTTTGCTCTAACTTGCTGCTTCCCTTGTGTTTCCCTTAAAGCATTGCATTTTCTGTGGCCCTTTGCACACATTGTTCTCTCTACTTGAAAGGACTTTTTTTCTACTTGGTCTTATCGTAACTCTAGACTCAAATATCACCTTTGGTAGGAAATATTTCCTTTCTGCTTTCACTTTTACTCCAAATGTGCAGACTGTCTTTCTTTTGTGTTTTTACTTTATATTTTACAGCTCACTCTTTTGTAACCATATATATTCTTGACGCAGAACTGTGAACTCAGTGAGGATAAGAACTATGTGTTGGTTTCTCTCTCTTCTTGGGGACTGGTTTATTGCCTCAATGCCTATTTTGTTCTCAATATGTGCTTATTAAGAGAGTAAATTAAAGAACAAATGAATTGCAAATTTTCTTTTGAATGAATTTTATTAATTTGAAAAAAAAATTGTCGGTTTCACTATCTATACACAGCCAGTTTATAGAATAACTTTCTCCCAGAATGTTGTAGAAAGATTCAGAGTTTATATTCTCTCTCTGTCCTACAATAGACCTTAAAGGAAACAGGGTTGTCTTAGAGAAGAATCAGTGTTCTAACTCTGGGTTCAGGTGTTGTTGTCTGTTTGTGGTTTGGACTCACACCTGTGTGTTACTGCCCCATCAACCAGACACATTTCCTAACTCCACACCACAGGATAGTGGCATAACCATGCAAATAGGAACCAAGTACATCTTAAATGCATCCTCTTCCACTGGTACTTTTTTGGTGTTTGATCATAGACATTTGTCAGAATATGAGAAGACACAGCTGGATTTTCCCAAGTGCCTGGGCATAAGAGCAGCCGGTCCAGACACAGCTGGGAAAGGTGGTTGTTCAATCAGTAATATTCCCATTATTTTCCTAAGAGGTCATCTGCTGTACCAATCCAGGTCATCACCCTTTAAAATATATTTCCCCCAGAAGTAGATTCTTCATCAACACCTTGGCTGTGACTATAGTTGGTTTCATTTTTTTTCTAGAATCTTAGCCCCTTTGAGCTGGTGAGACATGGAGTAATGCTGAGAGAAAGTTAGAAAATGAGGATAACTTTAATGTTGATGGTTTAGGCAAATGGTTGGTATGATTGAGGGATGTATTTAGGGGAAGAAATCAATAGTTCCGTTTTGGATTAAGTGAGAGCTAAGTATATGCAAGGGGAAATGTGGATTAGGTAGCTAAATATATTGATTTGCAACTAAAAGGAAAAGCCAAATGAAGGATATACAGTTATTATAAGATTAAATGTTATTATTTATGGGGACTAAGTAGATAGAAAATAAAAGGATCCACATCAGATAGAGGAAGCAGAACCAACAAGGAGAACTGAAAAGTAGCCAGTGAGGCAGGAAGAAACTATTATAATTAAGTCAGTCTCTGTACTGATCCTAAAGACATTACCTGGAAATTCCATTACAGATGATATTGTATATTATTGAATATTTTGTGTTAACTCTTATAAAGTTAATTGATAATTTTTCCCTGAAATCTAGAACTGTTAATGAAAGATCATGTTGTAATTAAATATTTTTGGCCAGCTCAATCAATATCTAACCTACACAAGTATTAGTAATCCTACAGAAACCCAGGTATGCAAACTCTAGACCCTCAAAGATCAAATAGAATCAGTTTAATGATCTAGCAATTTATCAATTTCATTTAGTTGATAAAAATAAAACACATATCTCAATTATAATTGTCAGAAAAAAGTCAGTCAAGTTATGATGTCTATGTAAAATAGAAGTAAATGCTAAGTGTAATCAGTTGGCCTAGAATGATTGATCATTTCTTTTTCTGAGATGAACAACTATGAAAGATACATCTTCTGATCTTCTGGTTCAATCATTTATTATTCAGTGTTTCTATCTGCTCATCATGTACCAGCTAGGGATTCAGTAATAAACAAGATGGGTAGGGCCCCTCCCGCCCCTTCCTCTAGCTTATATCAAGTTAGGGGTGGAGGTGGATGGTATTGAGGCTATAAATAAGTTAATAGTCATAAAAGTTTATTTAATAAAACAAGTTAAGAAATAAATGAATACGTTAATTTCAGATTGTGAAAAATACTTTGAATAAACCAAAAAAAGTGATATGAAGGAGTGCTGTGGTTACGACTCCAGATTGGGTGTACCAGAAAGGCCTGGTTGAGGAGGTAACGGAATATCTGTGGTTTGTCTGTTGGCTGATCCCAACCTTCCTTTCATCTCTAGGCCCTGCCAAAGGGCTGAGAGTTAGCAACGCATGGCTGGCGTTAGCCTCAGAGATGCAGTAGGCTCAACCTAACATTCATTAAGTGTCAATTTAAGAATCTGAAACTGAAATGCTTCTGCTTTAGGCTGTATTAATATATTCTCATCTCAAAAATGGTTATATCAAAGTAATCCGATTAAAGAAGCAATGTTTGCTGTACCGAATGATAACTGGGTAGAGAGGTTCTTGGGGAACTCAATGATGAAAGTCAGAGACTCACACCAAGAAAGTAGAAGAAATAAAAACGATCACAATCACCATCAAAATGTTCCCTACGCCTCTGAAAATATTGGAAGTAGATTATGTAGTTTGTAGTGTTTTGGTGAAAAAAGGGAAAAGGTAAAAAACAATGAGTTGTGTTCTTTGACTTTCCCAAATAAAGAAGTTCCAGATTGCAGCCAAAGTAACCTGACCTGTAGCTAACGTGGAGACGAAAGAGTGAAGATTGACCTGGAGCACTTGCCAAAAGAGTTTTCTTGGCAAACTGCAAGCTTTGGTATTTCAGTAGGGTCTCAAAATGTTGCATTGTGCTTCACAGAATAAACTGCAGCCCTAGGTCTCAGGAAATAATCTAGGAAAAGGAATAAAGCATAAATTGCTCTGGGTTAGGTCAGTGGGCTTTATGGTTTTAACAATCTTGAATGACTATGCGTAGCCTCCACACTCAAAGCTCAATGTTTGACACCATTTTACACTGCTTTCAATAAATGAAAACCACATCATATTGTTACATTTGCATATTTTTAGATATCTTGGATAGCGATAAATAGGGACGTCTATCAATCAGGTATAGGTTAGTGCATTCATGATAAATGACATAAATGAAACAACTACACATGGCTCTGCAATCAGTCTGTTTGTTCCTTGATAGCAGGGGCTGTGCCACTTAGTTCTGTATGTAGAGAAATCTCTCATACAGTGGTGATTGTTAGTATTTAAAGTGGAAAATAGAGAGCTATTTGGACAGGAGGACTTCTGCCTATAAAAACGTGGTAGATGCAAGGAGGGATGACAATTGAAGGGAGCTGTGTTAGTATTTAATATGCTGTATCTTCATAACATGGCCCATTGTAGATGCTTGAAAAAAATTGAATGAATGGATTAGGGGTTTTAACTTGAGAAGCTGTGATTATTGTCTTCAAATGCCTGATGGATTTGTCTGTGGGATATAAATTGAACTTGTATGTATTGCTAGGGGCTTAATCCACAACAGTGAGTGGGATTTACATATGAGTATTCAGTTAAAAATAAGAAGTGCTATAATGTCACTTCTGACTTAGTCGTATCTTCCACTAAATTCAAAGCTCCTGTGAGAGATTTCTTGTCTGCTGCTGTGCTTCTAGCCCCTAGCACAGTGCCAGATAGTAGAAATTTAATACATTTGTGAGTAATGCATAAATGAATGATGAACAGAACTTTTCATGCTACAGTAGTGAGCTCCCCATTAGTAGAGGTGTTGCATATTGCCTAAGTACCTACATATCGTGAGCAATAGCAAAGATTCCAGAAAAGGTGGTGAACTAGATAATACAAAATGATTATTCTAATTATGGAATTAGAATTAGAATTAGAGTCAGTGCTCTTTAGAAACACAAAGCCAACAGGAAATATTATATATATATAATTTCATATATATATATGAGATCTCATATATATCTCATAAAGTGTGTGTGTGTGTGTGTGTGTGTGTGTGTGTGTATAAGATTTATTCTAGGAATTGGCTCATGTGGTTATGGAAGCTGAAAAGTCCCACAATCTGCCTTTTGTAAGCTGGAGAATGAGGAAATCTGGTGGTGTAATTCAATCTGAATCCAAAGGCCTGAGAGCCAGGAACTTTGGATGTCTTAGGGCAGAAGAGAGGAGAGAATTCACCCTTCCTTGGCATTTTTGTTCTATTTGGTCCCCCAATGGATTGGGTGATGCTCAGCCATGGTGAGGGAGGATCTTCTTTACTCTGTCTACTGATTCAAATGCTAATCTCTTCTGGAAATTGCCTCGCAGACACACCCAGAAGTAATGTTTTACCTGCTATCTGGGCATTCCTTAGCCCAATCAAGCTGACATTTAATAAACTGTCACAGAATCCTTAAAGGAATCTTCCTAGGATTCACTTAAATTCTTTTAAATTGGAGTATGTGTTTTGCTTATACATAATAGTCCCTCCACATAATTTTTAAAGAAATGTTCTTCCCCTAAGTGTAAAGCAGTTTATGAGGAGGAAGAAACCATATATGGTTCCTTGGTATGCAGTGAAAAAGAGAGCTGGGTGCTCCCTCCTGGGACTAGGGGGAATAAAAATTATGTCTTTAAGAAACCAAGTGGCTCTCTCTCCCCCCCGCATAGTTCTTTGTCCCTGTTACTTGGATTTCAGAAGCTGCATGTTTCCCAGGCCAGCGTTAGATGGGTCTCATTCATTCCTGAGAGGGTAGCAAAATAAAAACTTTGTCCCTAAATGTTGGCTGATTGTGGAGCTTCTGCATCAAATTCAAGCCAGACCATCATCCCTAGACCTAATGCTGTCAGATGTTGCTTAAGTGTTGTCCTTAAGAGCCATCCATTGCTTTGACGTATTTTTGTGCGTGTGTGTGTGTTTGCACACATGCTGCTTCTCACGGGCAGAGTAACAGAGCCATGAGAGCAATCATGGTGATGATGTCTTTGCTATTTGCTCAAGCCTCCCTCCTTCTTTTAGGGCAAAATCACATTAACTGGAGTTTCTTTTTCTCATGGAAATATTCTGCTACTGGAGTTCAGTGCTGAAGCAGTATAGTGTTGCTTGTTTCCTTAGCAAAGCTGCTTTGCTCTTAAAATAGCACCTTGCTGAGGTTTTTAAATCAGCCTGGAATCATGGGGTGCCATTTCGATGTTTGTTCACGCTGTCTTCCATCTCTAAGTTGATGGGCACAAATGCATATGTACTGTTTTTATTTATCCTTAATTTAAAAATTTCCTTGGCTATTAGGCCAAATTGGAATAACAATTTTCAGTCAACAGTGAGCACAGAATACTAAAATATCTTCAAAAAGAAAAATACATAAAGCATGGCATGGGGGAAATTTTGTATTTTGCCCCAAAGAACCTTCGTGGCTAAATTTCACAAGATCTCTCAGAAGGGAAAAGAGAAAGGGTAAAGAAATAATAATAGCAGATGTATAGGTAGCACTTTATTTCATTCAACCTTTACCCTTTGAAGATTTTTCAGAATAGAAATAAATTATTATTTGGGAGGAGGGGAAACTGAGTTAACACTGTGACCAAGTGACTTACGTAAGGTCAAACTGTAAATTAGTTTTCAAGCCTTGAGCAGTGGCTCTGGTATTTTGGCTTTTGGAAATTTTCAGGATTCTGTGGAAGCTTTTGTAGAGGGGAAAATTCCCCTTCTAGGTTCCTTGGATGGCCTAATAATTAAAGTGATGTAACAGATTAACAGGAGAAAAACAAATTTTAATTGTGAACATAAGGAGCTCATGGAAATATGAGGCTTTCCCAAAGTGACCAAAGCAGGCAGCTTTTATATCTTTTAAACGAAGAAACAAACAATCATTTGTGAAGAATTAACAAAGGTGTTTGGGCTTGGGGTAGCAAATAAGTGAAGAAGTAACAAAGTTTGTTTATACAGCCCTCTCTGCTCTGGATTCCCTGTCTCTGGCACTAACGATGCCTTCTACCTTCCAGATACAGGGATGGTAGCCTTCACATGGAGAATTTGTTTCCTGCTTTCAGGAGAAGAGAGGAGGGTCAGAGTGTTTAATTCAAAAGAATCAATATGCAGGGTACCTGGGGGGCTTAGTAAGACGAGTGTCCAACTCTTGATTTTGGCTCAGGTCATGATCCCAGGGTTGTGGGAACCAACCCTGCATTCAGCTCTGTGCTGAGCCGGGAGCCTGCTTAAGATTCTCTCTCTCTCCCCCCCTCTGCCCCTCTCTTGCTGCTCAGTCTCTCTCTCTGTTTCTCTGAAATAAATCATCATCATCATCATCAATATATGAAAGTGGCCTACCTAAACCTCATCACTGTGGATCTTCTCTCTGGAACATATTAGTGTGAGTGTGTGTGTGAGTGTGTGTGTGGGGGGGGGGTGGGGGGAGACTGAGAGGAGTTACCTGCGATTAGAGAAGTTTTTCTCATTGACTTCAGATGATTTCTAGGCCCCTCATGTCCATCTGTGGACTCTGAAAAGAACTCTTCATCACTGGAGGGTCATGTCCCATTCTCCTGACAATCAGGTTAATAACACATTATTAAAGGACTAGTCAAGGAGGGTATTAAAAATCAGGTATTGTGTATAGGTTTTGAAAGCCATTACAAAATAAATTGCAACCACCATCCTATGAATAGTTAGCACAGTTATGCGTTTTTTTTCTACAACATTTTAACATAAGTCTGGAATGAGAACTAAAACCTTCCATATGCTGACATCTTGGGGGTGGCGTTCCTGAATACAGGTTGGTAGTCAGCCTATAAAATAGATGATACCTGGACAGACTCTGTCGCTGCAAATGCATATTTATCTTGTAATTTTTCCTTTAAAATATCATTTGGGGCCATTAATGGTATTAGTGTCTAAATGATTGCCACAAAATCACAGACGTATTGGAAAGACTCTGCCTTTTACTATGTGGATCTCTACCTACTCTTTGTCAGGTCCCATCTCATCTGAGTGAAGGATAGGATGTTTTTGTTGAAGGAAAAATATAATTAAACACAAGGAGACAAGAATAAATTAAATGAAATTTATCTAAGAAAATTAAGACAATTTCATATTCCTTGTTTTACTTTATCCTGTATTGTTCAGACTTTCTGCAATAGACTTGTATTACATTTAATATTGAAGATGCATATAAAAAAAGAAAGATCCATATATTAATCTGTTATTTTACTTTGCCTCTCTGCAGCATCCAAGTTTTGTTCTTTATGTTATTCTCCAGTTTTTATAATATTATTATATTATTCTCAAGTTTTTTTCTAATATGGGCTTTATCATCCTCAGTTAGATTGTAGATTCCTTGAGGACAAGAACTATAGAAAAATTCTTGGCATTCCACTTCATGTTTTCTCCTTGTGTTTAGTTATTATTTTAACACTGTAAAACTACTATGTATCAATTAAAAATGCAAATATCTCATGTAAATATTTTGGCTGAAAAAATGTATTTGTATATTTGCACGTAAAACTTATTCTGTAACTTTGGACTATTTTCAGAGGTGACTCTCATAATTAACATTATGGAGTCTGTCTTTGGACACTTTTGAAGATTGGATCCATATTTCCTAATGGCATCCCTATTACACAATAAACTCTCAACACAAATATAGGATTGCTCGCTGAATTTTTCTAGTCTTTGGTTATCTCCATTAAAAAAATTATGGCTAGTGTGATAAATCAAAATAGTACCTCATGATTGTTTTGACTAATATTTTTGAAGGTTAGGAACACTTTTCTATATACTTAATTTGCTAGCACATTTCCTCTTGTGAACTTTTTTCAAGTTTGGTGTGTATTTAGTTTGGCCTTGGGTATTGTTTATCTGCTTCTGCTAGTTTTTATATAAAAACATTTTGGCCCTTTGATGTACTTCCTAGAGTTACTTGTGTTCAATTAGATAAAATAGGACTTTAAATTTTACTTAGCAAAATATATGCAGTTTCCTCTCTTGATTTCCTACCTAGTTCATGTTGATTCTTATACTTTTCAAGGACAAGTCTGTGTTTACTAAAGGATGTTCAAATGGAAAGCACAATTTATAGTCAGGAAATAAAATAAAACATTAATTGCCTAGAATAAATGGCAAGTGTATAGGTTATGGAAGTGATTCATATGTGTTTCACATTCCCCAGGACCAACAAAACATCCTTTTTTTCCCACTCTAGTGAGTTGAAGTCATGTCAGTTGAGACTTTATGGAAAATATGTATTTTCCTATATTACTTTTTAAAGGTAAGGAAATCTAGTGAGTATTGACTTTTTGTCAGGAACTGTGCTGAAGACTTATATAGACAATATCATGTAATCATTTTAGCAGTCCTCTAAGGTTAGTCTTATTTCCATTTTACAGATGAGGAAACTGAGGCATGAAATGCTTAGATAAATTATATACAAACAGACACAATTTGTAAGGAGAGCCAGGATTGAATCTCAGATATTCTGCCTTCAAATTCTAGTATTAGACACTTTGCAAAACTGCCTTCTGGATGCTCCCAGATATTATGTGCTCTAGTACTACCTATTTTCTCACATCACTCATTTAAATCATGTCTGGTCGTTGTAAGCCCTTAAGTTCCAACACCTACTGTAGCTTTGCCACCGCTTTGTTTTCAAAGAACAGGATAGTGTTTGGGGTGATGAATGGTGGCCCTGTTCACTACCAGGGGACTTACCTGATGACATTTTCCTCCATTTTTCTTTTTTTTTTTTTTAGTTTATGTATTTATTTTTAGAAAAAGAGAGAAGGAGAGAGGCAGAGGGGGAGAGAGAGAGAGAGAGAGAGAGAGAGAGAGAGAACCCCAAACAGGCTCCACACTGTCAGTGCAGGGCCTGAAGCAGGACTTGATTTCACCAACTGCAAGATCATGACCTGAGTGGAAATCAATAGTTGAACACTTACTGACTGAGCAACCCAGGTGATCCCTCCCTTTATTTCTAAAAAAGAAGTTTGTCCTTAGCTTGGAGGAGGTGAGTTTCCTAGTTTTGCAGACTCAAAGATGAAAGCACCAACAATAGTGACTTTCCCAGAGTGGTGAAAAGATGCACAAAGTAGCTATTGGAATGTTTCAGGAAATGTCAGCATATGTCAAACTGATGGAAAAGGGGACTACAAATAAGAATATTATGGTCTTCTGGGTCTTCTTGTTCATGCAGTTGGCCTGTCACATTTACTGAGAGATCCTGATGACTGATTAGTATTTGATTGAGAAAGATAAAGCCTAAGAATGTGGTCTGTAACCGATTTTCAACAGATGATTTCTAATTTCCTCCATTGAAGCAGCACTAATCTCGAGCACATAGTTGCCCTGGAATATTCAATGATGAGCACTGGTGGTTGGACCACTGGAATGCCAAGCCCTTTATCCTAACCCCAGCTCCAGGGTCTTGGTTATGGTTCAGATTTAAAGTTTTTCTGAGAAACAGGGATCTATTCAGAGGGTGAGTCCAAGGTGGTCAGGTTCTTATCTTTAGTCAGTGAGTTTCTTGGAGGAGCTTACCTCTCTGGACCACATCCTCATCTGTTTTGTGTATCTGTGGTCAATAAGAATAGCATACTTCAGGGTAATTATGTATTAATTCCAAATGCATAGTACAAATGTTGATCTCTCTGCCATAATTAACTTTTCTCTAAGACCCTGGACTTGGCTAGGCATCTATCAAGCTACCTTAGACTCTGAAAATATTGTGTGTTAGTCTCAAACCAGTGGAAGCAAGTGGGGAAACTCTCCACTGACCCAATGACCAAGTTGTTATTAATCACTTAAAGCTCCCAGTACACTGTAAACTCACAGACTATTGCTACAATGAGGTGTGGGAGTGGATATTGGAATCAGGTAGATTTTATTGTATTTGACCTCTGACACTGGGGTAATAAGACTAAATAATGAACATTAATGAGTCTCAGTTCCCTCATCTGTATACAGGAAAATGGTACATAATGCACAGGACTTCAGTGAAGGTTTGAGGGAATTGTACATCTAGCACTCTTAGTACAGTTCTTGGAATATAGGAAGCCCTCAATAATGGTGGCTATTACATCATCATCATCATCATCATCATCATCATCATCATTATCAGTCTCACCACCAACCCCCAGCTTACAACCTCTGCTGACTCAATAGAAGAAAATCAGGCAGGAGATTTTACACCAACCAAGTATTCTGTGCCAATTAACTGATGTGTTAGGTGGAAAAGGCCACTTGATAGGAAGGGATGGGGGTGGGGAAAAAATTTGACAATCACAGTAGAAGACTTTTCATTACATTGGTCTCATTTTCTGTTCTCTTTGAGAGTTTTTTCATAGAATTGTACATGGTGAGGTCTGACACTAAAATAAATGTCAATCCCTGAGGGTGCAGGATGTTGACAATTATTGATAATCACTACATAGGAGAGACCTTTCTATTCTCAGAGAGATATTACTTCTCTTACACCTGATTTTCCAGCTCCATGCATTTATTTACTAAATCAATTTGGAACTTTTATTTTAGAAGCAACAGAAAACTTGACCAAAGTTATCTTGGGCAGGGGAAGAATTTCTCTGGTGTAAGTAACTGGAAAGTTCAGAACTGGCTACTTCCATGTAGGCTTCATATTCAGGCTCAACAATGTCTTCTGGACCATTTCTTCATCTCCTGAATCTTGCCTCTATGTTAGCTTTAGTTCCAGGATCCATAGCAAACAGCAGCCTGAAGCTTATATGTTCTCAAGCTCAAGGTCATTGCCAAAGTGGATGTCTCCTTTTTAGTCACTAAAACAAAAGTCGTGGATTAAACCAATTCCTAAACCAATCACAGTGGATAGTAAAATTGGGGTGATAGGTCTAGGTTACATGTACCAATAATATCAAGTTCATTCAAAGAACATGGATTAGAGTGGTGCTTCTTCAAAAGCAAATCAGGGCTAGGGGTCGGGTCTGGCCAGTTCCACTAGTGCTCAGCAGAGACTGAGGGAGAGAGAGAGAAAGAGAGGGGAGTAGGAGGAAGATTTAGGGAAAAGGAATTGGGGAGCCTTTCTGCACCACAGAGTTACTTCAGTGAACAAGTCAAAGCACACCTGGCTGAAGGTCCAAACCACCACTATGAGTAGTGAGATAAAGAAACCAGAGACACAACAGAGAGCACACAACACACTCCAAAAACACTGCCTGACATGCCAGGCCATGGACAGTGTATGACCTCTTTTTAATATTGTATTACTCACAGGTACAGGGTGCATAACACATAAAACACATAAAATAAAACTAGCCAATATGATGAAATGGAAGATTTCTCCTCAAAAGAAATTCCAGGAAGAAATGAAAGTCAGAGAATTCCTCAAAAAAGATATAAATAATATATCAGAACAATAATTTAGAATAATAGTCATAAGACTAATAGCTAGGCTTGAAAAAAGCATAGAAGACAGCAGAGAATATATTGCTGCAGAGACCAAAAACCTAAGAAATCATCATGACAAAGTAAGAAATGTTGTAAACGAGATGTAAAATAAACTAGATGCAATGACAACAAGGATGGAGGAAGCAGACGGGAAATAGAGGAAGGAAGCAGACGGGAAATAGATGGAGGAAGCAGTAAGTGAAATAGACGAAAGAATTATGGAAGATGATGAAGCTGAGAAAAAGAAAGCTGAAAATACTTTACCACAAGGGGAGAATTAGAGACCTGAGTGATTCAATGAAACGTAATGTATCACATCATAGGAGTTCCAGAAAAAGGAAAGAGAGAGAGAAAAAAAAGGGTCAGAAGGTTTATTTGAACAAATTATAGCTGAGAACTTCTCTAACCTGGGGAAGAAAGCAGACATCCAAATCCAGGAGGCACAGAGAACTCCCTTCAGAATCAACAAGAACATGTCAAGACCATGACATATAATAGTGAAACTGGCAAAATACAAAGATAAAGAGAGACTTCTGAAAGCAGCTAGGGACAAATACACTTTAACCTACAAGGGTAGATACATAAGAATAGTAGCAGACCCGTCCACTGAAACTTGGGAGGCCAGAAGGGAGTGGCAGGATATATTCAATGTGCTGAGTAGGAAAAATATGCAGCCAAAAATCCTTTATCCAGCAAGGCTGTTATTCAGAATAGAAGGGGAGATAAGGCTTTCCCATAGAAACAAAAAGATAAAGGAATTCATGACCACTAACCCAGCCTTGCAGGAGATCTTAAGGAGGACTCTGTGCGTGGAAAGCAACAAAAACTACAAAGGATCAGAGACAACACCACAAACACGAAACCTACAGATAATACAATGACGCTAAAACCATATCTTTCAATAACTCTGAATATAAATGGGCTAACTACCTCAATCAAAAGACATAGGGTATCAGAATGGATAATAAGGAAGATCCATCTATATGCTGTCTATAAGAGATTCATTTTAGACTTAGGAAACATGCAGACTGAAGGTGAGAGAATGGAGAACCATCTATCATGCTATTGGAGATCAAAAGAAAGCTGGAGTACTCATACTTATACCAGACAAACTTAGACTTTAAATTAATGACTGTAACAAGAGATGAAGATGGGCATTATATCATAATTAAGGGGTCTATCCATCAAGAAGAGCTAAAAATCGTAAATGTTTCTGGTGTCATCTTGGAGGCACACAAATATATAAACCAATTAATAACAAAGATAAGAAAACTTATTGATAATAATACTGTAATTGTAGGTAACTTTAATACTCAGAGTAATGTACAGATCATCTAGGCAGAAAATCAATAAAGAAAAAAATGGCCTTGAATGATACTGGACCACATGGACTTGACAGATATATTCAGAACCTTTCATCTAAAAGCAGAAGAATACACATTCTTCTTGAGTACACATGGAAGATTCCCCAAAATACATCACATGCTAGGTCACAAAACAGCCTTAAACAAATATAAAAGGATTGAGATCATACCATACATATTTTCAGATCACAACACTATGAAACTTGAAATAAACCACAAGAAAAAAATTGGAAAGCCTCCAAAAGCATGGAGGATAAAGAACACCTTACTAAAGAATGAATGAGTCAACCAGGAAATTAAAGAAGAAATTAAAAAATATATTAAAGCAAATGAAAATGAAAACATGACAGTCCAAACCCTTTGGGATTCAGCAAAGGCAGTCCTAAGAAGAAAATACATTGCAATCAAGGTCTATCTCAAGAAGCAAGAAAAATCCCAAATACAGAACCTAATCTCACACCTAAAGGAACTACAAGCAGAGCAACAAAGAAACTCCAAAGCCAGAAGAAGAATAGAAATAATAAATATTAGAGCAGAAATAAACAATATAGAATCCAAAAAAAAAAAAAAAACCAGAACTGATCAATGAATCTAAGAGTTGTTTTTTTGAAAGAATAAACAAAATTGATAAATTCCCAGCCAGACTTCCCAAAGAGAAAAGAGAAATAACCCAAATAAATAAAATCATGAATGAAAGAGGAGAGGACACAACCAACCACAGAAATACAAACAATTATTAGAGAATACTAAAAAATTATATGTCAATAAAATGGACAATCTAGAAGAAATGGACAAATTCCTGGACACCCACATACTACCAAAACTCCAACGGGAAGAAATAGAAAATATGAACAGACCCATAATCAGCAAAGAATTGAATCAGTTATCAAAAATCTCCCGATAAATAAGAGTCCTGGGTCAAATGGCTTCCCAGGGGAATTCTACCAGACGTTAAAGCAGAATTAATACCTATTCTTCTCAAGCTGTTCCAAAAAATAGAAATGGAAAGCTCCTGGACTCATTCTACAAAGGCACAATTACCTTGATACCCAAACCAGACAAGGACCCCACTAAAAAGGAAAATTACAGGTCAATATCCCTGATGAACATGGTTGATGCAAAAATTCTCAGCTTGTTACCAGCACATCAAATTCAATAGTATATTAAAATAATTATTCACCATAATCAAGTGATATTCATTCCTGGGCTGCAGGGCTGGTTCAATATCCACATCAATCAGTGTGATACATCATGTTAATAGAAGAAAGGAGAAGTACCATATGATCCTGTCAATAGATGCAGAAAAAGCATTTAACATAATATAGCATTCTTTCTTAATAAAAACCCTCAAGAAAGTTGGGATAGAAGGAGCATACCTTAACATCATAAAAGCAATATATGAAATTCCCACAGCTAATATCATCCTCAATGGGGAAAAACTGAGAGCTTTCCCCCTGAGATTGGGAACACAACAGGGATGTCCACTCTTACCGCTGTTGTTTAACATAACGTTGGAAGTCTTAGCCTCAGCAATCAGACAACAAAATGAAATAAAAGGCATCCAAATTGGCAAAGAAGTCAAACTTTGACTTTTCACAGATGACGCGATACTCTATGTGGAAAACCCAAAAGACTCCACCAAAAAACTGCTAAAACAGATACATGAATTCAATACAGTCACAGGATATAAAATCAATGTAGAGAAATTGGTTTCATTTCTATAGACCAATAATGAAGCAACAGAAAGAGGTATCAAGGAATCAGTCCCATTTACAATTACACCAAGAACCATAAAATACCTAGAATAAACCTAACCAAAGAGGTAAAAAATATGTATGCTAAAAACTATAGAAAACTTACAAAAGAAATTGAAGAAGACACAAAGAAATAGAAAAACATTCCATGCTCATGGATTAGAAGAACAAATATTGTTAAAATGTAGATACTACCCAAAGCAATCTACACATTCAATGCAATCCCAATCAAAATAGCACCAGCATTCTTCTCAGAGCTAGAAGAAACAATCCTAAAATTTGTAGGGAATGAAAAAAAGACCCCGAATAGCCAAAGTAATGTTGAAAAAGAAAACCAAAGCAGGAGGCATCACAATCCTGGACTACATAGCCTGTACTACAAAGTCATAAACATCAAGACAATATGGAATTGGCATAAAAACAGACACATAGACCAATGGAATAGTATAGAGAACCCAGAATTGGACCCACAAATGTACGGCCAACTAATATTTGACCAAACAGGAAAGAATATCCAATGGAAAAAAGACAGTCTCTTTAGAAAATGGTGCTGGGAGAACTGGACATGCAGAAGAATGAAACTGGACCACTTTCTTACACCATATGCAAAAATAAACTCAAAATAAATGAAAGATAAAAATGTGAGATAGGAAACCATCAAAATCCTAAAGGAGAAAATAGGCAACAACCTCTTTGACCTCAGCCACAGCAACTTCTTACTCAACACATCTCCGAAGGCAAGGGAAATAAAAGCAAAAATGAACTGTTGGGACCCCATCAAGATACAAAGCTTTGGCATAGCAAAGGAAACAATCAACAAAACTAAAAGGCAACCAATGAGATGGGAGAGGAAATTTGCAAATGACATACCAGATAAAGGTTTAGCATCCAAAATCTATAAAGAACTTAACAGATTCAACACCCAAAACAAATAATCCAGTGAAGAAATGGGCAGAAGACATGAATAGACACTTTTCCAAAGAAGACATCCAGATGGCCAGCAGACACATGAAAAGATGCTTAACATCACTCATCACCAAAGAAATACAAATCAAAACCACATTGAGATACCACCTCACACCGGTCAGAGTGGTTAAAATTAACAACTCAGGAAACAACAGATGTTGGTGAAGATGTGGAGAAAGAGACCTTTCTTGAGCTGTTGGTAGGAATGTAAACTGGTGCAACTGTCCTGGAAAACTGTGGAGATTCCTCAAAAGTTAAAAATAAAATTGCCCTACAACCCAGCAATAGCACTACTAGGAATTTATCCAAAGGATACAGGAGTGCTGATTCATAGGGGCACATATACCCCAATGTTTATAACAGCACTATCAACAATAGCCAAATTATGGAAAGAGCCCAAATGTCCATCAACTGATGGATGGATAAAGAAGGTGATATGTGTATATATACACGCATACATATGTGTGTGTGTATATACACACACATATGCACAATGGAGTATTACTCAGCAATTAAAAAGAATTTAATCTTGCCATTTGCAACAATGTGGATGGAACTGTAGGCTATTATGGTAAGTGAAATAAGTTGGTCAGAGAAAGATCTCATATGTTCTCACTCCTGTGTGGAAGATGAGAAACTTAAAAGAAGACAGTGGGGGAAGGGAAGGAAAAAAATAGTTACAAACAGACAGGGAGGGAGGCAAACCATAGCAGACTCTTAAATACAAGAGAACAAACTGAGAGTTGATGGGGGGGGGGGCAAGAGGGAGGGGAAAATGGGGGATGGGCATTGAGGCAGGCACTTGTTGATGAGCATCAGGTGTTGTATATAAGCGATGAACCATGGGAATCAACTCCTGAAGCCAAGAGCACACTGTGTACTCATGTGTTAACTAACTTGATAATAAGTTATATTTTAAAAAATCAGGGCTGTTTTTCCAGGAAGACGGTGATTATATACCACCCAGGAGAAATAAGATCACTCTTGTTCTTCATTTTCTATGGAGAAGCTTCCTTCACCATCTGTATGTATTGAGTCTAACCATGCCTTCCTTTCCCGTCTAAAGTGTCACTTCCTCTATAACATATATCTTAATTCAAGTTTCATTATCCTGGTGAACTAGCTCTCTGACTCAATATAATACAAATGGCACTTGTGGTTTTATTTTTTATTTTATTTTTTATTTTTTTATTTCTTAAAAATTTTTTAATGTTTTTATTTATTTTTGAGACAGAGACAGACAGAGCACGAGCAAGGGAAGGGCAGAGAGAGAGGCAGACACAGAATCCGAAGCAGGTTCCAGGCTCTATGCTGTCAGCACAGAGCCTGACGTGTGGCTCAAACTCACGAAGTCTGAGATCATGTCCTGAGCTGAAGTCAGACACTTAACCGACTGAGCCACCCAGGCTCCTGGCACTTGTGGTTTTTATGTGGATTTTATTATAATATGCTTTTTTCTAGACCCATTTGAACATTTGTCTTAACTAACTAAAAACTCACGAAAGGCAGAGAATCTGTCTCATCATTAGAGAATCCCTTGAAGCAACCAATACTGTGACCTACATGTGGGAGATATAATATAAGCACTTTATGAATTAGATATCAACCAGAATTCTATGTTTCTAAAATAATAATTGTATTTCAGTTGGAAAACTAAAGAAAAAACACCCCAAAACCCTGAGCTTTTATTCCATTTCTTTGGGGGAAACATGGTTCTAGATTTTAACGTGCAATATTGTGAAGCCTGGTCTCAGAAATTGGTCTCAGAAGCCTGGTCTCAACTTCTAAATTGAATTCAGAAGTTTGAGGTCATGTGATAGGTAAATGAAGAGTATCTCTTCAGTTATAGAGCAGAAGCTATTCCATGTAACTGCCTTCCTAATTACCATCTTAACACAGTGGTTATTTTTATGTGAACCAAATAGTTTCTTAAGTCAAGAAGCAAATGAAAGGTTGGGGAGAGACATCTGCTTGAATGAAATAATATTTCTTTGTGAATGTTTGGGATCCTTTGAGTTTCTTTGTGATTCATAAACATGGGGATAATTGGAAATGATATTCTGGCCAACAGGTTTGTTTACCACAGACAATACAATAACAACAACAAAACAGGTCTAATATCCCCACTTGAAATCTAATTTTTTTTTTTTTGCATTATAAATTAATCCACAGTGGAATCAATCTCTTATAATAGAGATGAGAAGATGAGGTTGAAGTATTATTTCACTTCCAGTTTTAATTTGTGATTTATTTCCTGGGAGTAAAATATAGTTCTGAAATGTGAACTTTCTATTGCTTTTGTAAATTGAATGTGATTAATATATTATAAATTGATATGCATTAAATGTGCTCTAACATAATCTCTTTATTTTGTGGTGGGAATAAAATCATTCATTAAATATTATTGAGTATGTACTATGTGCTAAGCATTGAACAGGATACAAAGACAGGAAATTATCTTTCTATAGAACATACAGTTTTATTAGGAAAATTAAATTTACATATAATGCATGATAGAAAATACACACAAAGAGGGGTACCTGGGTGGCTCAGCTGGTTAAGCATCCAACTCTTGATCTTAGCTCAGGTCATGATCTCATGGTACGTGAGTTCGAGCCTCACATTGGGCTCTGTACTGACAATGCAGAGCCTGCTTGGGATCTCTCTCTCTCTCTCTCCCTCCCTCCCTCCCTCCCTCCCTCTGCTCCTCTCCTGCTCACTCTCTTTCATTTATTATTTTTAAATAATAAAAAAATAAACACAAGGAAATACATGAAAAGAGAGACTTCAAGAGATGCAATGCTTATATATAGCTATAGGCTCAAAAAAGGCCTCCCTGAAGCAAAGGGTTTAGTTAGGCTTTGAAGGTAAGATTTGAGACAGGATAATAGTAGCTGATATTTACTGAGTAATCAGGTACCTTTCTAAGTACCAATTTTTTTTTAAACTGCCACAGTCACTTCATGAGTTTGGTGCTATTATTATCCCTATAAAATAGATAAGCAAATAGAGGCACAGAGACAAAGTAACTTGGTGAAGAACATACAGCTACTAAGTGGCAGAACCAGGGTATGAGTGCTTGCAGCCTGACTTCAGTTTTTAATCACTCTACTATGGGAAATTACAAGTATGAGTAATAATATGAGTGTAATAGCAGGGACAAGAGAATATGAGGTGGATGTGGAAAAGAACACAGGGCTGAGTCTGCCTATAACAAAGTACTCATTGGGAAATGTGTTGAGAAAGAACATTAGAAATGACAATTAGGGCAGATCACCAAAGGCTATATAAACTACGAATTTTGGGCTTTACTCAGTAATTAAAAGCTACGGACAGGGTTTGAGCCAGTCAGTCTTTGATTGGTCTCCCTTAGCAAGGCCTAAGACAAGGATTTGAGCCAAGAAGTTAATTTGGTTAAGTGATCCCAGGAAATATTCATATGCTGAAGTTAAAAAGTAAAGAAAAGGAAGCCAATGTGTTGTATTATTGTGCGTGTATATGATATACACCAGAAAGTCGTGAGTTCCACTTTAACCTAGAGAATTCCAAACACTAATTATGCCCAGATAGAAATATAGAATAAAGAATATGTAGTGAGCACACATTAAAGAGAACCCAGGACTGAAAATACAGGTTTGAACATAATCTGTCTCAAAGAAGTACTCCTGCATTCTTATGAACTAACCCAAGATATTTTGCTCTTAGAAAGTGTAGAAATGTCCCAATTTGCAAGTCTTAACCTTTGCTCCTGACTGGTTTTAAATGAATAAGGTGTATATACCATAACAAAGTGGGTATAACTCATGAATGCAAGATTGGTTAAACCTCCAAATGTCAGTTAATGTAACACGCAGTTTGATAGAATAAGAAAACAAAATCAAATTATCATTTCAATAGATGCATGAGCGACATTTGGCAAACTACAATATTCTTTCATAATAAAAAGTCAACAGGACATCCAGTTTCCACTGTGACATGTAAAGAGGTTGCAAGTTGTCCTTGCCACCCTCATAAAAAGAAAAGTAGTTGAACAAATTGAAATATGATGACTTCTCTTAGCTCTTCCAGAGAATTAAGGTTACAGAATAGACTGCCACCCCCAAAACTGGAGAGACAGGTAGATACATAGAATAAAGGATACAGATTAGCTAGGTTGCCTGAAGCAGAAGATGCTAGAACCAGTAACTGGTTGGAAAACTTAGGTGTTAACTTTGATGCACTGCTGGAAGCTATATATGGACTACCTTGAAAGTTAAAATTCCCTGGGGACCAGTCAAAGGAGGGGGCAGGTATTCATGTGTTTTTACTTCCAGGAGCCCTACTAGGTTCTCACAGTGAAGATGGGAGACAAAATGACCTTGAATTTGCATAGGCAAATGGAAAAGTAACCATTTTTGAGATATACCCAAGTGAAAGGAACAGATTTAAAGTAAGCCCAGAGTGTGTCCTCTATAAAAATGACCACCCAGCAAGACAAAATACTTCACCAGAGCCTTATCTGACTTGGAAGATAAATTACATCAGGAGGAGGGCCCTTAACAGAATGTGACCATGCTAGCACCTTGATCTTGGACCGCTCAGCCTCTAGAACTTTGAGAAATAAATTTCTAAGTTACCCAGCCTATGGTATTTTGTTCTAGTATCCCGAACAGATGAAAAAATATATCAATTAAAAGTATATATATATATATATATATATATATATATATATATATATATATATAAAATAATAAGTGTACATAAAAAGAATATATAAAAAAGAATAAGATCCAAGTATATGTTGTCTACAAGGACACTATTTTAAATATAAATAAATATAAATACACAGATAAAAAAGAAAGACATGGGAAAAGGTATACTATGTTATTACTAATCAAAAAAAAAAAAACTGGAGAAAAGATAGACTTCAGAATAAGAAATATTATCAGGATAAAGACAATCATTATATAATGATAAAAAGGGTTGATTGCTCAAGAAGACATAATTCTTACATTAAGCACCTAAAAAAAAGCCCCTAACAACAGTTTGTCAATATACATGAGATGAAACCGGATGGAAAGACAAGAAAGAATAGACTAAGCCTCTATTGTCATTGGGGACTTCAACACCCCTTTACTGTAATTGACAGAGCAGGGAGAGAGAGAATCACCAAGGATATAGTTGAATTGATCACAGCCATCAATTAACTGGATCTAGTGGACATTTATAGAAATATATAGAAATTCAACATCAGAATACTTATTGTTCTCAAGCTTACATGGATCATCCTCCAAGATAGATCCCATTCTGGGCCATAAAGCATATCCATTTCTTCTGGGATGTGCAGTTTCTTACCATATACTTCTTCATAGTATTCTCTTATAATCCTTTGTGTTTCTGTAGTGTCGGTTGTTACTTTTCCTCTCTCAATTTTTATTTTATTTATTTGGGTCCTTTCTCTATTTTTCTTGATAAATCTGGCTAAAGGCCTGTCAATTTTGTTTATTTTATAAGATTTATTCTTGGGGCACCTGGGTGGCACTTATTAAGTGTCTGACTCTTGGTTTCAGCTTGGGCCATGATCTCACAGTTCATGGGTTGGAGCCCCACATCCGCCTCTGTGCTGACAGCATGGAACCTGCTTGGGATTCTCTCTCTCTCTCTCTCTCTCTCTCTCTCTCTCTCTCTTTCTCTCTCTCTTTCTCTCTCTCTCTGTCTATCCCTCACTTGCTCTCAAAATAAATAAACTTAAAAAAATAAAAAAAATATGTTTGTAAGATTCTTTCTAAGAATTGGCCCATGTGGTTATAGACGCCAAAAAGTCCCACAGTCTGCCTTTTGCAAGTGGAAAACTAGGAAGTCTAGTGGTGTAATTCAGTCTGATCCAAAGGGCTGAGAACGAGGAACTCTGGATGTTTATGGGCAGAAGAGAAGAGAGAATTCACCCTCTCTTGGAATTTTTGTTCTATTTGGTCCCCTAATAGATTGGGTGATGCCCAGCCATGGAGAGGGAGGATCTTTCTTACTCTATTGATTCCAATGCTAATCTCTTCTGGAAATAGCCTCAAAGACACACCCAGAAATATACTATAACAGTTATCTAGGCATCCCTTAGCTTAATCATTTAAGGAATAAATGGTACTAATTCCCTACAATCTCTTAGAGAAAATAGAAGCAGAAGGAATATTTTCTAGTTCATTCTATGAGGCTAGTATTAAACTAATACCAGAACCATGTAAAGACATCACAAAGAAGAAAGCCTATTCACAACTATCTATTGTGGACATAGATGAAAAAATCCTCAAGAAAATATTAGCAAATTGAATACAGCACATATAAGAAAGTTCATCTGCGATGATACAAATGTTTAGAGTCTTAATGGAGGGTGGGGTTTGCATACATATGCAAATTTTCCCAAAGTAATCAAACTATACACTTAACACACACACACATTACTTTATCTAATTTATACTGTAATTTCAAAGAGTGTACAATTCAAAGAGACTTGACAATTGCATATACCCATGTATTTACAACTATGTATGTTTATTTGTCACTGGTTATAGGATACATTTTCTTATTTCCTGACATGGCTATTAATTTTGTATTACTTGATGTGCTTATTGGATTTCACCATTTATACATGTAAAACATGTATGCAAATTATTGGGAGTCTGAATTTTCTTCTCTCTTTCTCTTTTTTTGTGAAAGTTGAGTTTTGTTCCAGAAAATAGTTAATTTTCTTATGGATATGCTGATCCTCTCATGGCTTGATTTTAAATCTTGTTAGGGCAAGTCTACAGAATTCCTTATTTCAGGGGTAGAGATGCTGTGGTCTTTCTGGTGTACTCAGTTGACCAGCCTCGAGAGTTCATCAAGGTCATTCCATGCTGGCAAAACTACTACATTTTCTACCTTATTCTTCCATCTTCTTCCATCTCCACTCACCTTGTAGCTCCCTGGCTGCTTTTCTCTGCCAATCTTCAAAGCCTCAATCTGCACACACAGCTTAGCATATGATCAAAGATGTAATGGGACATCTTGAAATTTTGGAAGATCCTTTTTTTAGTGCAACTTTCCTCTCTTTAGTACTTTGTCCCACATATTCCAGTTACCTAAGTGTCACAATTTCTGTCTCCTCATTTCAACAAGGCTGTCATGTTCTGCCTGAATTTTTAATTCTCTGACTCATGCCAGTCTGGAAAGTACTCTGAATCAGAAAGCTTGAGGAATTGAGGGTTCTATCTCATGTGTTTCCCTCTGTCAGAGAGGACACTTCTGTGCTACATGTAGTTTAGTGTCTAAAGACAGTTGTCTCAGATATTTTGTCCAGTTTTACAGTTTTTTGTAGTGGAAGGCTAGTCTAGAGCAAGTTTCTCCATGATAAGCAGAAGCAGACATCATTATAATTATACTTAATTGCTTTTAATGGCAGATGGCTATTTCTACCTTCACTTTTGAGTAATGTAATCAGGGAAATTTAATCTTAAGTTGTTACTTGCAACACTAATTTTTTCATCCTCTCTTTAGGGATTATCATCAGGATGATGGATTAGATTATCAATCCACCTATTATATATAATATCCTTCATTGTCTGTAACACATGAATAAGAAGAAACTTCAATATTTGATGTGATAAAGTAAAAATGATTAACAAGGAAAGAAAGTTGATCAGATTCATGACTTGTGAATGGATTGGAAAGAGCAATAATATATTAGATTAAAAATTTATTACAAAATTAATCAATTTCTACGTATAGTTTTGACATAGGAAATTAGTATTAATTATGATGACTGTTTTTAACTACCATGGATACTGAAGAAAATAGGAAGTAGATGATGTGAAACAAGAAGATAATTTATTTTTCAGTTATAGATGAAATATTGAGTATGGAAATATGCACATCATATAGTTTATGATCCATTTTAGAGATATTAGTATAAAAATAAATACGTTATCTCATTAAGGCAGTGATGGAGAATTCTTCTGCCAACAACAAATGCTCATGTTTACTCATGCATGACATGTATGCCTTAAACATAACCATGAGAGAGGATAATGGTTACCCAAGGAAGCATGGTCACAGAAGAGGGCAGTGTTGTCATTTTGATAGGTCTTATTAATAGTTGGTAAATTCCCTTACTAGGTAGGCATTCTTAGAAATCCGTGTGTGAGGGGCGCCTGGGTGGCTCCGTCAGTTGAGCGTCCGACTTCAGCTCAGGTCATGATCTTGAGGTTTGTGAGTTCGAGCTCCGTGTGGGGCTCTGTGCTGACAATTCAGAGCATGGAGCCTGCTTTGGATTCTGTGTCTCCCCGTCTCTCGGCCCCTCCCCTGCTCATGTTCTGTCTCTCTCTGTCTCTCAATAATAAATAAATGTTAAAAAAAAATAAAAATAAATAAATCTGTGTGTGTCTCCTGGCAACAAATGTGTGCTTGAAACTACATTCAGGATATAAAAAATTAAGAAAAGACTGTAAAAATTAGAGCAGATACATGGCTGGACATTTCAGAGAAGCAAGTGTTATGCTACTTATTAGTTTCTCCCCATAAATAAAATGAATAATATCAAACTCAGAAGGTTTATATGAGATTTATTTATTTATTTTAATGTATATTTTTGAGAGAGAGAGGGGGGCAGAGAGAGAGGGAGACATAGAATCTGAAGCAGGCTCCAGGCTCCAAGCTGTCAGCACAGAGCCTGATGTGGGGTTTGAAGTTACAAACTGTGAGATCATAACCTGAGCCAAAGTCGGACGCTTTACTGACTGAACCACCCAGGTGCCCCATGTGAGATTTAAATTATCCCATATAAAAATGCATCTTGTAAATTATCTTGCACATAGCCATAATTTAATAAATGTTAATTAAATGAACAATTACATACAGGTGCTATTATTATTTTCATGTTGCAGATGTGAAAATGTTGCCCATACAATAAGTAACTTGACAAAGTGCTCACAGGTAGGAAGTGATAAATCTGGGATTCTAACATAGGACACCTTACTCCAAAAGTTCATCTGGCCTTAAATTAAAAATATTCAAATAGTATATAGTATGGAATCATAAATGTCAATACTATGAAGTCATCAAGTAAGGACCATTTGGCTTTTTCCTTTCTTCTCCATTTATCCAGGAGCACTGAACAAATGGTGAAATATTTCATTTTCAGTAACAAGTAACTTAAGGTGCACTATATGGAAAAAGCTTTGTAAGCACTGTGCAGGAACCAAACCATAATAAAAGACTATTCTTCACAGGAAACGACTTTGAAAGAGCTTTATCCTAGCCTAGATGCAGGGAATTCTTACCACTTAAGATACCCCCAGGCTTCCTATCTTAGCTAAAAAGGAAGAAGACATAATCAACAATGGTCAGATCTTCAAGAAAACATGTTAGGAACATCGCAAGGACTGGAAAGGAAATAGGGGGCAGGAAGGAGGTTTTTATTACTGCAGGAACACTTGGGAAGGTAACAGCCCAGAGATAAAGGTCAAATAAGAGACTGGGATTTCATTGCAAGGTTATAAAGCACCACTCATACTCCAGATCTAACCACCACACCAACAGGGCTCTGATGCAGAAACAATGGATAATAAAAGAGAGAGTCACAAGGCATAAACTCTCTCTGGGAAGCAGCACTTAGAGAAGCCCAAGGTCAAGAGAGAGATGGCAATAAGGACACTTAGAAGCTACAACAAATATTAAAAACACCCAGTTTCTAACCAGCCTCACATGCATCTTTACACTAAAGTCATACTTATTTCATTTCCTGTTAACTAATATAACGTCTGGCTTTTAAGAAGACATCATCCAGGGCATGACAGAAAGCAAAACAAGAAAAAAACACTGATTGAAGAATGAAAACAACAATCAGAACCAGACTAAGCTGACACAGATGTAATTATTAGACAGGGAATGTAAAATAACTGTGATTAATATGTTACATCTCTAATGGAAAAGTAGGCAACATAAAACAACAGATGAGTAATGTAAGCAGAAATCTAGAATCTGTACAAAAGAATAAAAGGGAAATGCTAGAAGTCAAAATAGTATAATGAGAATGAAGAATGCCATTGATGGTGTCATCAGTAGATAGGACAGGGCTGAGGGGAGAATCAGTAATCTTGAAGTTAGGTCCATGAAAACTCTCAAGACTAGAAGAAGAAAACAATTGAAAAAAAATCAGAACAGACTATCTGAAAACTTTGGACAACATCAAAAGGTGTTTTATATACATAATTAAAATGCCAGAAGAAGAAGGGAGAACTGAACACTAGTATTTAAAGCAATAGTGGCCAAGAACTTTCCAAAATTATGACATGCTTCAAGCTACAGTTCTGGAAAGCTCACAGAATAAAAAAAAAATGGACACATACATATATTGTAGTCTATAGAAAACCAAAAATAAAGGGAAAAATCTGGAAAGAAGCCACTTGTAGAGAAATCACCTCACCAATGGATGTAAGAATTCCAGTAACTGCTCATCAGAAACAATGCAAAAAAAATGAGAGCAAAGAGAAATATTTAGAGGGTTGAAAGGAGTGGAGGAAAAAGCATTTCCATATAGAATTCTATATCCAGTGAAATAAACTGAAAGATAAATAAAGATTTTCACAAACAAACAGAAACAGAAGAGGTTTATAGCCAAAAGACATGCCCTGCAAGAAATGTCAAAAGTTCTTCAGTCAGAAAGAAGATGATGTAGGTAAAAAAAAAAAACCTTAGATATACATAAAGAAACGAAGAGCATCAAAAAAGGGATAAATTTAGGTTAAAAATGGTTTATTTTTCTTCTTGTTAATTAAAAGTTATCCAAAAGATAGTTATATAGTTATCTAAAATGTAACTGTCTAAAGCAGTGCTAGTAATAATGTATTGGATACTTGTATTAAGTGGTTAAGTGACATGAATGACTTGTCACTCAGAATGGGACGTAGGAAGTGGGAACACTCTGCTATAGGCTACCTACACTGGTGTGAGACGGTATAACGTTGTTTGAAGATGGACTTGGAATAGATAAAAGGTACACAATATATTAAAGGTAGGCATTACTTTTTAAAAAAAGAAAGGTACTTGTTAGCTAAGAACATAAAAGTGTATACTGGACTTGAATAATTTTAATAACTGGGTGTTGGTTGATAGGAGCCAGGTTTCTTATTATTGGAGTATGAAGTTACCAGTAAGCACAGGAAGTAGGCTAAAATGATACATGTGGCAATGGATCAGAATTGGAGGTACAGAATGAACTCAAATGTAGCTTGATATAGATATAGATGCATGTAGAAATATTTATATGTGCATGTACGGGGGTTAGAATCACACGTTTCCATGCTGTGTCAGCTGAGAGAACACAGAAGCAAGACACCTTAGCAACAAGTACACCTAACACCCAGCTCTTGGTTTCTAATGCTCTTCTCCAAAGCAGGAACCAGAACTCCTAGTCTGGTTCTAGGACTGGGCAGGAAATATAAAGATGAGTCTGGGGCATCTTTTAGTTCGGGAAAGCAAAACAAAACCAAAACCAAAACCCAAAACTAACCCTCCCCAAACCTCACAAAACCCAAAAATACTCAAAAAATTTTTTTTGATGAGAAAATGTCAAGGGACACAGGAACTAATTGAGAGTTCCCAATGGCCAAAACTGAAATAAATTTGAGCAACAAATAACTGAATTTGTATTGAATTATAACTTAAGGTACATAATAAATAAGTAAATAGGTAAATACTGTATACTATATCTGTATCTATATATCTATATATATTTATCTGTATCTATATCATCTATATTTATGTAATCTATAGGTATATCATCATATATCTATATCTATATCTATATCATCTATATCTATCTATATATCTATACTAAACCAGGGGGAATAAATAAAATCTCCCATGAAGAATTCTAAATAATTTATGCAGATACTCTGTCCTCAAGGAGATAAAGCGTATCTCTCCATTCCTTAAATATAGAGTAAACATACTGTATAGAAGGTGAAAATACAGTATGGAAAATGGGGAAAAGAATATAGTAGAGAAATCTACAAACACTATCTCAGCCAGGTGATCAGTATTAACATCAAAGTATATGTCCATAGTGTGTACCTACTAAATCATTTGATGAAAATGGCAATCACTTTTATGATCTCCCCCTCCCCCAAACACATAACCATTTTACAGTCAAGAAAAAACATCAGATAACCTCAATAGAAAGACATGTTACATAATATCTCACTAGTATTCCTCAAAGTGTCAAGGTCATCAAAACGGACAAGGAAAGTCTGAGAAACTATTATAGCCAATTGGAGCAAAGGGAGCCCCAACTACAGAATATAATGTGGTATCCTGGATCCCGGAAAGCGAAATAGTAGGGATCCCCAACTATTATTTTATTGTTGTCAATTTCTTCCTTGATGTCTGTTAGTAGTTGCTTTATATATTTGTGTGCTTCTATGTTGAATGCATACATATTTATAATATAAAACCAGTACAGAGTGCAAAAACAGTAAAATCAATTGGACCTATAAAAATCAGTCAAGGGATTCACAAAATAAAAGAAGCTGAAGTATGATATCATATACATAAAATTTGGAGAGGGGAGTAAAAATTCAGTACTTTTAGAATGGGTTCAGTCTTATATAACTATCAACTAGAAATAGACTGCTATATGCTTAAGATACTATATATGACCTTAATGGTAACCACAAATCAAAAACGTATAACAGATATAGAAAAAATAAAAAGGAACCCAAGCATATCACTAAAGAAAGCCATCAAATCACAAGGGGAGGGATTAAGAGAAGAAAGGAACAGAAAACTAAAAACACAACCCCAAAAAACAAACAAAACCCCAAAAAACAACCCCTCCTACCAAATCCAAAACCAAAAATATCTCTGTAAAACAAGTGACAAATGACTCTGAGTACAAATATATCAATAATTACTTTGAATGTAAATAGACTTAATGCTCCAGTCAAAAGCCATAGGGTGACTGAATGGATAGAAAATCAAGACTCATCAATATGCTGCCTACAAAGAGACTCACTTCAGACTTAAAGACACATGAAGATTGAAAGTGAAGGGATGGAAAAGCATTTACCGTGCAAATGGAAGTGAAAAGAAAGCTGGAGTAGCAATGCTTATATCGAACAAAATAGACTTTAAAATAGACTGTAATGAAACAAAGAAGGACACTACATAATGATAAAGGGACGAATCCAGGAAGAGGATATAACCATTGTAAAATCTTCATAGCAGGAGAAACCAGGTGTAGTGGAATATATGGGAACTTCCTGTACTATCTTTGCAACTTTTCTGTGACTGTAACACTAATATAAAACAAATTTTTCAAAAGGAAACCCACACAATAGAATATATTTGTGAAATACATGTCTGTGAACATCCAGATTATATAGAAACCACTTATGAATCAATCTTTTTCTGGTACGAATCAATTTTTAAGAAGCAGACAGTTTGATGGAGAAATGGACATAAAGATTTGAACTGATACTTCATGAAAGATCAATTATCAATAAATATATAAAATGGTTTTTTAGTCATTAGGGAGATATAATTATAGTGAAGTTCTATATACTCACATACTCCCCACAAAGAAGAAGATGAAACAGGCTAAAGACTGACAATAAGTACTGAAGAGAATTTGAAGCAATCAGAAATCTCAGCATTGTTGGCCCAGTATGTGTGTGTGTGTGTGTGTGTGTGTGTGTGTGTGTGTGTGTATCTCTATGTGTATATATGTACATGTATGTGTGTGTGTGTACTTATGCAACACATATACATATTCTGTGCATATAGTGCATAATTCAGTAAATATATACACACAATAGAAAAGACATGTACTAGAATATTTGTAGCAGCACTGCCTGTAGTCACCTAAAACTTGAAGGTACTGAAGTTATTATCAACAGTAAAATGGACTAAGGTATCACACATTCAAATACCAACACTGAGACTGGAGCATTTATAACTTCATGTTGCAATATGGATGAATATTACAAACATAATGTTGAACAACGTAAGTTAAAAATAAAAGTATAAATGCTGTACTACTTTATGAAGTACAAAAATAGGCCAAAAAAGAAATCACTGGTGTTAGATGTCAAGGAAATGATTTTCCTTGAACATGTGGTAGCTGGAGGGATGTAGGAAGAGAGACATACACATGTGTATGTGTATACATATGCCAATATATACATATTCAAAATATGTTAAATATATATAGATATGAAAACATTACAGAATAATTTAAAGAATACCTACAACAATCAAAAAGCAGTGCCAGAAAACAAAGCATAAAAACCACAGTAAAAAAAGAAAAAAACCCCGGGAATTATGTAATGATTATAAGGGGAATATCAAAGAAGAATCACTATATCAGATCTGTGTTAGGGAATGTATTATTATGAGGTGTGAAGTTACACAGTGAGTTTCCTGAGTACTGCGGCCAAAAGTGAAGTAGTGTGTGTGTGTGTGTGTGTGCGCATATATATATGACAAGAAAACGTTAAGACAGTTTTGATATTTTATATTTTAAACCCGTTTTGAACTCATGTAAATATGACATTTGAGTCTCTGTGTCAGAGACATTGGAGAGCCTAATATGTAATATAAAATACTTTTCCTACATTTTTTTCTTTTTAAAGAATGCTTGGAGAATAGACAATACTTCCTTGGATACACACATTAAGACCTGTAGTTAGGAGCCTTTATGGTGGGACCTCGTATTGTGTAGCCCCTGCCCAATCTGGGACTGATAATTTGTTATTTCTTTAACACTAGCAAAGCACCACACCCTAGTTGTGACCACTAGCACCCTAGTTGTGACTTTCTAACCAGTTCTGTGCAATGAAGAAACACTGAGAAAGGAGACACGCCAGTTGGTCCTGTATTTAAATGACAACATTTTTTTCTCAAATCATGATTATATAGTTTCCCTGCTTCTTGGAAAACAAAGCTTGTTTTATACTGATTTAATTTAATTGACACAAAAAGGAGAAATACCAAAACCTGTGATATGTGTTCAGTGTTTTATTTTACAGTTTTTCTTCTGCTCCTTTCTTTTTCTTTAAAGCCCATTATTTATTCATTGTCTTCAGCCCTCTGAGCAGGTGACTGACAAGGGCAATGACTGCAAGAAAGAACATTGCTTGAGCAGGAGAAAAACTCAAGGAGTACTGGATGCTTTTGTCATGGATACAGACAGCCAATGAGAGATTGGGATGTCACTCCAGTCAAATAGCAACAGGAAAGGAGATTTCATGTTTGTAATTGGAGAGGGGGAACTGGAGGGATTTGGAGGTGATCTTAGTTGTGAATGAGGAGCTGAGGAAGTGGAATCAGAGGAAATCTACATTTGCATTAAAACTTAACAAAAGCCTCCTTCCCCTCCTGGAAACAGAGCCTGACTCAGATCCCCGTGGCATTTTAGGATGCCTAAACTCGGGCTGTTCCATCACAGCAGCTGGGCTTGCCATGTGCATGTAAATGCCTGACTAAATTGTTCAGAAAGCCCAATACTATTCCTAATGGGTGGGAGCACTCCTGAGGGAGGCAGAGAGCAGAGAGAGTATTGTACCTTGTGGAGTGAACATAATCAAGAGTCAGAAACTGTCTCTAAGGCAAAGGGCAGGTGAATAGGAAACTTTAGGGGTGGGTGTTAAAGGGTTCAGAGGCAGTTAACAAATGTGAATAGAATTCAGCTTCTCACTTATCCAGCTTCCCTCATGAGTCCTTGGTGTCCTTACACAAAATGCTTTTTAACTCCATTTCAGAATGACCTTGCTCAAGTTATAATTTTGAGGATTATAAGCTTGTCATTGCACACCTATAGCAATTCCCCTCTCCCTACCACTGTGAATAAATTGGAGCAGGACACTCCTTGAGAATGTATAGTAACTACTCTGTAAATTCAGACTGTGTCACCTCTGGAAGCAAGCTCATGCCTTCTTTGCTGTGTTTGGACCCTTCCTGGTCTTTAGTCCCACCTCCTCCATGGTGACCCTGGGCCATCTCAATTCGGAAGATGGTTTCTGCCTTATTTACTATAGAATTAACTAATTATATTATCACATGTATTTTAGCTTGCCTTGGATTGTTATCATCATACAGATATTGATATATTTTGTGTGCATATTTTTCTATGCTTATTGAATTCTATGTACAGTAAAACCTTGGTTTTCAAGCATAATTTGTTCTGGAAACATGCTTGTAATCCAAAGCACTTGTATATCAAAATGAATTTCCTGATAAGAAATAATGGAAACTCAGATGATTTGTTCCACAACCCCAAAATATTCATATAAAAATGACTACAATAGTGTAATATAATACAAAATAATAAAGAAAATATACACTATAAAGAAAAATAAATTATCCTGCACTTACTTTTGTAAACCTTTGTGGCTGGTAAGAAGGAGACAAGAGAGAGGAGGGTTATTGTGTAGGACAACTGTCACTGGCCCTAATGGAATCACTGCTATCTTTTGGCTCAATGGAATCTTTTTCTTTTCATCCAACTTTAACAAGGAACCTATCCAATGACCTAGAATGAAGCAAAGCATTTCTAAGCTTACTTGGGTATGGAAAAGCAAAGGACTGTCCATAAGTGCTTTGAAGTGACAGAAATACACTAGTGCCAGTGTGGGCACCTTCCAGTGTTCTGAAAAATCACTGATTTCTGCCAAATACTGCAGCCTGAGACCGAAGATCCAAGCATGGGAGGTGATCACCCACAATCCCACAGCAAGAGTGAAAGAACCATTGGCACAGTTGTGATAATGTGATATTTGGTGTCATGTTCTACTATTATTGCAAGACATTGCTCATTTATCAAGTTAAAATTTATTAGAAATGTTTGCTTGTCTTATAGAACACACGCAGAACAAGTTACTCACAATCCAAGGTTTTACTGTATTGCATTTCCATTTTATTATATTTCTGCAAGTTTCCTAATATGTGCCAAATCAGATGTCTGCCCCTCTGTTCTCCAAGAGAAGCATCTGAGCCTCTCACATCCAAAGCCCAGCCTCGCAATGGCCACCTCTGTGGCCTTTTCAAGAGCAGTTCCTTAGATCACTGTAGCTTGTGGATCTCATGGATGGGACCCCTGTTGATTTGCAAAGCTTGGTGATTTGGGGCTCATTTCTCAGGTCTTAAAAATTAGATGTGCGTGAAGTGGGTTTCAAAGCCTTTGATCCTCAATGTTTCCAGGTCCAGAAAGATGAATTGGAGTTTTTGAGGGGAATAAACAGGGATGAATGTTGTATAAAGACCAGTATGTGCAAAGGATATGGAGTTGTGAAGAGATCTAGGACCAGCGAGAAGGGCTTTATGTCTAGAGCATAGGACAAAAAGTCAGAGTCATTTACAAAGCAGGCTCAAGAGGTATATATGGCCTCTCTGTGGAGTAATATCTGTGTCAAGTCTGGGGTTAATTCTCTACAATCCTGTTTATCAGAGGAGCGATACAATCCATGTTTTATAATGGAATTTTAAAAATGAACTATAAGAGCCACTGCTTATTATGTTCCTCTTATATATCTAAGTCTATAGTAGGTGCTTTATGGATGTCACAAAGTTAATAGACTAGAATACCTACTAAAGTAGAGAACATCGTTCTCATTCTACTGATGATGGATCTGAGGGCAAGAGAAGGTAAGTAACTCACTAATGGCCACAAAACATCTAGGATTTTTACTCTGGATCAATTCTGTAACTCCCTATGATGTTGCTGGTAAAGAGAAGGAGGGGGCACACATACACAGCACAGATATTGGAAGCTGGGAGACCTATCATAAAAGAAAGAAATCATAGACTATTTTATTAGATTATTAAAGATGTTGTGAGGGCCTGAACTAAGGCAGAATCAGTGGGCTTGGTGAGAAAGATGGAATTTGAGGGATGTTTCTAAAGTTGGCGTATTCTTTCATTTTCCTAATGCACCAACATTAAGTTATAGGGTGTCCTTTTTTTTAAATGTTTATTTATTTTGAGAGAGAGAGAGAGAGAGAGAGAGAGAGAATGAATATGAGATCAAGCAAGCAGGGGAGGGGCAGAGAAAGAGGGAAAGAGAGAATCCCAAGAAAGCTTCACTCTGTCAGTGCAGAGCCCAATATGAGGCTCAATCTCACGAACTGTGAGATCTTGATCTGAGTCGAGATCAAGAGTCGGACACTCAACTGACTGAACCACTCAGGCACCCCAGTTACAGAGCATTCTTTAAGTAATCACATCAGATAACACCATTTTCCTTCTGTCTCTTATATATAATTAAGAAAAAAAAAAACAACAGAAAAATAAGTGCTTGCCAAATTTTCCAGCTTCCTTTCCTTCATCCCAGGAGAATCAGTCTTTCTCAAATTCTTCCTGTGTGATGAGTTCTTTCTGCTCATGCTTTTTGTTGTCTGGATTTTACACACTTTCAATTTGCTAATTTATCCTATGCTCTCAGCTTAATTTATCCTGTCTCATTTCTTCAGACAGGTCTTTTTTGGTCACACTTTCTAATGATAAAATCTGGTCACAATGAAAATAGGCCAACTTGAATAGCAGTGAAATACCTGTCAGTAGGAGTATTTATGGAGGATCTATCAAATATTTATTGGAAATTATATGGGATACAGCAAAAGAGAATCACAAAGGGCTTAAGTATATGTCTCAATATAAGGACATCCTCACCGAGGGAGTGAAGTTTTGGCCGAAGGCTGAGAAAAAGTGAGTCTTATAAAAGTAGGGGAGGGTTTGGTGGTGAGGAAAGGAGCATTCAGGGAAGACAAGATGTGCAAAGGATCAGGTGTGCAGTAAATGTGACACACCCAAGAACTAGAAGGAAGAGCAGTGTAGCTGGACCATACACAGGGCAGCAAGGGTAAGGGTGGACTGGCAGACAGGATTATTGCACAGAAAAGGGCCTTGCTGCCTATGCTGAGAGGTCCCTTATTGCCTCAGGATTTAGAAACGCAACTGACCTTCATCTTGAGGTACAGCAGTCAACC
Source organism: Panthera pardus (assembly GCF_024362965.1). Lineage (NCBI taxonomy): Eukaryota > Metazoa > Chordata > Mammalia > Carnivora > Felidae > Panthera > Panthera pardus. The sequence goes on along the minus strand of NW_026526788.1, from coordinate 65,930,642 downwards.
TGCTTTCTCTTGAGAAAACTCCTAGTTCCGCCGTGATCTGTGGTCCTGGCCAGTTCATCAGCCAGTAGGTTACCATCCCCACCCATCTTGGTTAGAAAATTCAAACAAGTCTCTGCCAAAGTCTGAATATGAAATGTATTAAATCAGAATGTGTCTGAGGAAAAGGGCAGAGTGGTGCTGATAAATCTTCCTGCACTCCCCACCTGAAAGAACATTTCAAACCCTGTCCTGTCAAATGCTCTGTTCACTGAATATTGTTCTTGGCTGAAGGAAAGGCCTGGGGAGTGTGTGGAAGTTGGCGCTTTTAATATAGAATTTTTCATGTTCCTTATAAAAATGTCATGGGTTGATTCAAAAATATTTTTATTGGCACCTGAATTGGTGAGTCTGCAAAAGGCCCTATACAAGTTGATTCTTTAGGACATGCCGATTTTCCTCCAGGACAGAACTAATAAAACTCTCAGATCTGCATCCGGAGAACCTTCCTCTCAGAGCTCTTTGCAAACACATTATGAGACAACTAAAATTGCCCTGGTTTGCCAAAGAATAGCCCATTTTACTTTTTTTTCTATCATGACTTTAAAAATATTAGTTTCAAATAGTTTGTAAGTTTTACATTGTAATCATGTTTGGTTTAGGGTAACAGAGGCCTCACACCAATCTTTATCCCCAAATAATCTACTCTTATATTTCCTGAGCTGAGGCATTAACCGGGTTCTGTTAGCAAATAACAAGAACCCAGATTAACAATTAACCCAGATTAACTCTTAACAATATAGGGGTGCCCGGGTGGCTCAGTTGGTTGAGCATCTGACTTCAGCTCAGGTCACGATCTCGCAGTTTGTGAGTTCAACCCCTGCATTAGGCTCTGTGCTGACAGCTCAGATTCTATGTCTCCCTTTCTCTCTGCCTCTTCCCTGCTCGCTTGCTCTCTCTCTCTCTCTCTCTCTCTCAACAATCAATCAATCAATCAATAAATAAATAAATAAAACCAATGTAACCTTGCTTCTTTGACAAGAGGTGAAGAAAATAGTGATTTGTCAACTTAGTCTGTAACCTTGGGAAGAAACCAATATGAAGCTACTCCAATCACATCATTCAGACTTCCCCACAAGGTCAAAGCTTTCCCCAGCACTCCAACAGACGTTATTTTGAAGCTGAACACAGTTTTCCCTGTGGAGGAATGAGTGAGACATGCTGGGCTGTGGCAGTAAAATGAGGAGAGACTCCATGATGTCAGAGGTCAGTTTATGGTAGTCACAGACTGGTTATCTGGGGTTGAACACATGTACAAATACGTTAATCAAGTTCCTACAGATAATTAGTGCTGCCTCACTTAATTCATGCCTTTCCCAGGCAAACTCTGAAGGTCAGCACTGTGCAGTTTGCAAAAGATTTTCGAATAATCTTTTTTTCCTCCTGAGGAAGAACAGATCAATTACTATTTGTTGAGCATCTTCTATGCATCTGAAACTGTGCTGATTACCATAGATTAATTATTTTATTAAATATTTTAAACAACTTTAAAACATGGGAATTATTATCACCTCTATTTTGCATGTGTGGAAATTAAGGCTTAAAGACAGTGTGGGATAAAGCTGATATAAAGCTCCATTAAGAATGCCCACAGAACCTAAGCTTTCAACACACCCATGGAGAGGTGGGTGATAAATGGAGAGATAGCAGGGACTTTCCCTGAGGAGGACTAAGTCTAAACCACGACCTCCCACTTATTCATGTGCCCAAGAGTGATCTTTTTGAGGTTCGGTTTTCTTATCTATTAAAGGAAGATAATAATAATACTTTGATGACAATTAAATAAATAAACTAAATTGACTGAATGTGCCTGACACATTGCCTGGTATCAGGAAGGTGACTTTTCCTTGCCTCTGAATTTTAGCATCATCTTAAAAGCAGACAATGAGCCACAATTTTAGTTCACTTAAAGATATTTTGCTTCAATAGAAAGCTTTTTCTGTAAGTGGTTCGCCATTCCTACCCTTGATGTATTTGAATAATTATATCCATGAAGACACAGAAAAAGTGAAGGCATAGCCCATTGGGCATGGGATCAGACCCATATATCTGATGATCATAGATATCAAGAAGGAATTCCCAGAAGGCTTCAATTGATAGATGATGCTTATTTCTTTAACTGTGTAATATGTGTACCGATGTTCATTGTATATGCTGATACACCCACCATATCTGAACTCTCATAATAACAAAGTTTTTTTAATGCTTATTTACTTATTTTGAAAGAGAGAGCATGTGAGTGGGGCATGGGCAGAGGAGGGGGTTGTGACCGAGCAAGGGGAGAGGGGCAGAGGGAGAGAGAATCTCAAGCAAGCTGCATGCATTTAGCACAGAGCCTGATGTGGGGCTCCATGTCACAAACGGTAAGATCATGACCTGAGCCAAGATCAAGAGTCAGACACTTAACTGAACCACCCAGGTGCCCCAACAAACAAAAATTTAACGCTAACAAAGAGAGCCCCCTCTATGCCTCCAGTTTTCAAACTGAACACTTAATTGGTATTTCCTGTTGTTATTTTTCTTCCAAAGAGCCTGCTCAGAGGCAGATAGTCTCTCAGCCTTAGGCTGATCTATCTCTGGACCATTGTACTTATGAGTTAATTTAATATGGTTTCTTATTAAATTACTCTCCGGTTATTTCCTGTGTGATTCTTATGTATCCAGCCAGAATGTATGCCAGAGAACAAATACCATATCTCAGTATTTTTTAAGTTACACATGATATGAAGCATACTTGAGAGCAACCAAGATGGAAAGTTCGATGAGGGCAAGGAATCTGTTTGTCTTTTCTTATTGGATCTTTAACGCTTAGGATAGCATCTGGTACATAGGAGGTGCTTGTGGTACATTTGCACATTAACTGACCTGATTGATTTTTATGCAGTAAGATTTTAAAAGCTTTCATAATTAAGGATAGTTTATTCTTGTCAAGGATTGTCATTCCTTAAGTTTCAACATTTAACACTGATGTTAATTAAGCTTAGGAAAAAAGCAGCAGATGTAAGGAATAGCTAAAGCCTATGAAATAGTATTATTGGGATGCCTGGGCGGCTCAGTTGGTTAAGCATCAGACTCTTGATTTCAGCTCAGGTCTTAATCTCATGGCTCCTGGGTTTGAGCCCTGCATGGGGCTCTGCACTGGCAGTGTGGAGCCTGCTTGGGATTCTCTCTCTCCCTCTCTCTCACTCTCTTTTACTCTCTCTCTCTCCCTCTCTCTGCCCCTGCCCTACTCACATGCATGCATGCTCTCTCTCTCCCTCCCCCTCTTTCTCTCAAAATAAATAAATAAAAAATAATGGCATTATCAACTGCAATAATAACAATAAAAATTAGTTACACTAGTCATGTGCCAGATACTGCACTTACTGTTTTATATATTATTCCACTCAGTCTTCATGAACTGATATTTATTAAATGCTCATTTATGGGTGAGAAAATGAGGCACAGGGGAGTAAGTAACTTGCTTGAAGACCTAAGTCAGTTTCCAAGCTGGGTGTTGATCCTGGTGATCCACTGCCTGGGCCACCTTCTACCCACTGTGCAGAGTTATGATTCCAGATCTCCAGATCCTGTCTCAAGAGTGTGCAAATTATTATCTTTCAAAGTAAGAGATGAATAGCCGAGGAGGCTTCATGTCGAGGACTTGTTTTCTTTCCTCTAGTGCTTGCTCCAAAGGGTGTAAACTACTAATAAATTCCATATCTTCTTCTGGCAGCATGGTGAAATAGTAGTGTTGCATGGTGGTTAGAGCAAGGACCCTTAAAAGCTTTGCTTTCCTGTTTTATAAGTGGTGATGAGTGTATTTATATTCTAGAGCTGTATACTGCTTGACAACACGAAGGCTAATATATGAAGGTAAACTATTATTATTTTATAATAACAATAATAATTACCATAAAATGTAGCATGGGCACTCTGTGTTCCTGTCATGAAGTGAATAGAGAGCAATGAGTGTGATTTAGAAATATATGCTGAATAATTTAGAAGGTCTTTGATCATTAGTTTCCCTTAAATTTGTGTAATCCTTCCACAATTGTCAAATCAAAATTATGTGGTTATAATGACCACATTTTCTAAGCAAAAAAAAAAAGGATCATATGATCTGATGAAAGATTTTGTTCTCATATATAAACACACACACACACACACAGAGGCTTGGCAACACAATGATAGATTCCATTGTACTTTTATTGAACAAGACTAATTGAGAAGAATAAAACTCTCTACGACTGTCACTGCCTTGTAAATCCAAGATGCGTAACCACCACATCTACAGTGCAGAGTGTCGCTAGGGAGATGCCTCTTTCTGTATTCAAAGCTATCAAAGGCCTACTTTGTACAAGATGTATTCTTTTGCCCAACAGCTTAACCATTTCTTCTAGTAAATGTTTTATTAGCCAACCATGTTGCTGCTTGATTATCTTTCTAGATTGATTGTTCCAAATTGTTCTCATTTTCTCAGTTCTTGGAGAATTTCTTTTCTGTGGGCATATTCCCCCACCCTGTCTTTCCCACTTTATGTTACACTGCATGGTATTGAATTTTGTGGGTTTTTTTGTTTTTTTTTGTTTTTTTATCTTTCCATTCCTTTTCCTTCCATTCCTTCTCCTACTCTTTCCTTCATGAACAATTAAGTTCGACAGACATGATATTGGGCAGGATAAGGTAAGGGCCTGTGTTGGAAAAAAAGGAAAGCCACGCTGCCCGGCACAGGCATCAGGGGTAAAGCAGGGTAAGGAGGGTGTACATGCAGGGTGGGTGTGGGAGGAGCCCACACTGGCATTTGTGATATCAAATGGGTGAAAGATAAAGGGCTTCCCTGGTGGGTGTAGCCCAGCCACATTGGGTAAGGTGGTGACAGGATGTTGTGAAAGGCTGGTTGTGTACAGGGTGATTGATGAAAAAAAAAAAAAAAGGATAATGCGAGTCTTGCTTCTCACTGTCAGAAGGTAGATAAAATATATATTAGAAAAAGAAAACTGAAAGGAATCTTTTCAGTGTTGGCAGATTGGAATTTGAAGTATCAGTATGACTTCATGGAAGTGTGCATGTGTGGGTGTCTCTGTCCATTGAGAGGGTCTGAGAACGGCAAGATACCAATAAAAATGAGCACGCTTTATGCCCAGAACTTGTTCTCTGAATAAATTATCTGCTAGTAGGAACCAGGGATATCTCTTTGTGCCAGAAATAAAGTAAAAAAAAAATGCTCAAAGAATGAGGGGTGCATATCAAGAAGACACAAAAGCCAGTTGGGAGGGGCTCCCTGTGCCAAAAAGAACAATAATTTGAGTATCAAGGTAAGTATATAATGCTAGTAACAAATTGCAAAAAATAGGAAACCATGAATCCAACTGTGTACAAATAAATGAACAAATAATTTTGAAGAGGAAAGGGATCTTTTCATAGTTTCAAAGACCCTCTTCACAAACAAAATACTTGAAAAAAATGAGAGTTAACTTCACAATGGAGAAGCCTCCTCAATCAACATCATCATTTGTAATAATAAAGTGAACATTATCAGTAATGGGATAGATTAAAATAATTCAGATGACTAAAGAAGAAAAGGGAACGAAACATGCCTCTAGTCTAATTGTGTGGTAACAGCAGACAAACCCAGGAAGGACTTACTATAGAATAGCTGGCCTGCAATCTTCAAAGTATCAAAGTTATGAAGTCTAGAGGCACCTGGGTGGCTCAGTCGGTTGAGCGTCTGACTTCAGCTCAGGTCATGATCTCACAGTTCATGAGTTTGAGCCCCATGTCAGGCTCTGTGCTGAAGTCTCAGAGCCTGGGGCATGCTTCAGATTCTGTCTCTCTGTCTCTCTCTCACTCTCTCTTTTTCTCAAAAATAAACAAACATTAAAAAATTTTAAAAAAATAGTTATGAAGTCTAGAGAAAACTAAAGAAATATTCCAAAGCTGAAAAAGATATAACAATGAAATACAACATATGATTCTGCACAGGATCTTTGTGCTATAAAGCCATTTCACTTGGTATCTGGGTATTGTATCAGTGTTACTTTCTGGTTTTAATGGTGATCATTGTGTTGTGGTTATGTAGGAGAATGTCCTTGTTTAAAGGACTAACACAAAACTGTTGTAGGGACATCAGGTTAGCAACTCACTCTGAAGTCGTTCAGGAATAAAAAGTTCTTTGGCAGTTCTTTTTATAGCTACAGAAAGTATTTTGAAGTGGCCAATGGTTCTTTTATAGACCATAGCCTATTAACAGGCTCCTCTTTCTTTGCCTCTGTCTGTCTTTGAAGATGGGCAAACAGGCAAATCTCTGTTCAGCTTTGCCCCTTTTAAGTTCTACAATTTAAATAAGAATACAATCTTTCCAAACATCAATATTTTAACCTGTAAATTGAGGATGATAATGGATGAAAGGGATTAGCAGAGCATCTGGCCCACATTAGTCACTCAATTAAAAGTTAGGTGTATCACTATTGTTATTGTTGTTCAAGTATTTTTGTATCAAACTAACTAGATCTATCTTATTCTTTTAAACAATTTTTAATTATTCAGTTATTTTGGTTGTCTTCTATATGTGTTTTTATTGTATATGTTTATAAATTATTTTCAACCTGCTTTAGATTATTTTCAAATTCGTTGCTATTGTGTTCAGCATTACAATGGACATCTCTGGGTCCATATCTTTGTTCACTTGCTCACTTCTCTCTTTAGGGTTTAATCATAGAACAAACTGCAATTTCTGGATTAAAGACATGCTAGTCTATTTAAAATAGGAGTTAGCAAAGTTTTTCTGTAATGATACAGATATTTTCAGCTTTTCACGCCATATAGTCTTTGTCACAACTATTCAGCTTTGTCACTGTAGCATAAAAAGCAGTCATGAACAAATGAGTCTTATGTAGTCCTATAAATCTTTATTTACAAAAACAGTGAGCCAAGATTGTTGTTGTTGTTGTTGTTGTTACTAAAACTATGAAAGAAATGGTTCTAGTATTTTAGTTGTGAAATACTGAAAATTGGGAGGAAATCAACTTTCAATTTACAATAACCTGACTCTGGAAATTATCCAGCATAATGGGAATATTCCAGTGGCCATAGACGGAAATATGTTTGCTTTTGTCTGGCAGCTGTGACTCCTGTCATCTGAGGTCCACTGTTCAGTATCATTCCTGACCACACTGACACTCAGGCAAGGAAGAGCTTAGAAAAACATTACAGTGGTGTTTCACTCTCTAATGTTAACAGAGTAATCAGCTTATAATGGATTTTACGCATCATTTTAAAGTGGAATAAGAGAGCATGTGGGACATGATGTAGTGCTAGTGTGGATTTTCAAAAAGGAAGGGGCTATGCATTTACTAGCCTTATGAAATGGCAGAGATTAAAGTCTTTAGTTTCTCCAAGGTTAAATCTTGCTACAAGTCTTTCTCTGATACTTTCTTGTATACTTCTATGAGCCATTTGGTAATTACTTGGCTCTTTCTATCTTACGATGGTTTGCATTTCCCCTAGTTGATATTTAGGTTTTCTGGGAGTCTGGGCACTTTTCTGATCTCAGGCTGCTGGTTATGGAGGATGAATCTAAGCAGCAATTATCTGATACAGCCTGGACGGACAGTGCTTTTGGGCAGAAGGACGAAGATTGCTGATAAGGGGACTCCTCAGGACAGATCACCCTGAGTTAACATTCCCCTAGCACACAATGTGTTGTTGTGGAGAGTGGAGGTTCCAAGAACTAAGGAGAGTTGCACTTCAGTGAAAAAAAAAAAAAAAAAAAAAAAAGGAAACTGTGTTCAGAATATTCATTCTGGAGCTAGGCTGAAGATGTCAATACAATAGTGTCACAATTAATAATATAAAAGCAAAAACAATACTTATATAGGACCTGCTATTCGTGAAGCACTGTTTTGAGCTCTTTATATGTATTAACTCATTTAATACCTTCAACACCCTATGAGACATATGCCTTTATAAAACTCCTTTGAGAGTTACACAGCCCCAGGGCAACGACTGCTCAAAGTTACTTACACAGACTGTAAAAATAAAAATGGCAGCACTGGTGTTGAAACCCAGGGGATCTGGCTACAGAATCAAATTGTTATACTGAGTTACATGATGTAATATGATGTAAATTAGAAGGGCCTTAAATTCCCACAGGATCCCCAAGAGTCACATCTCCTGAAAATAGAGTTCTGGCATAGCTAATGACTAACTTTTGGAAGCACCATACGTGTCAGCTTCCAACACCATGCTATAGACTCTATGTTTTATTTTCCCAAATTCCTTGTAAGATAGTTCCTATTTATATTCTCACTTGACAGATGATGGACCCAAGGCTCCGTGGCACAAAATTGGCCTTTCTAGATCACACCACCACTAAATACTGAGTTGATACTCACATGCAAGTTTGTCTCCAAAACCCAAAATCTGAATAACTATCCTGTACAGTTTCAGAGATAAAATAATGGGAAGAACATTGGGTTGGAATAAAGATATCTAAACTTTAGACTCAACTTCTGTCCTATCATTAGGAGGCACTGGTAAGTCATTGCTTCTCTGGGCCTAGGTTTATTCCTATATGAAATGGGGACATTTATCATAATTACTCTTCTTTCTATTAAACATGATATTATATGATCCTGTGATTTTTTTATGCCAAAATATACATGAGTAACTTTTCAAATTCTAAATTATCCCAAGATATATTTCAATCTCCAGAATTTAGTGTAAACAAAGAAAAGAAATTTATTTATTTATTTGCTTACTTATTTTGATGTTTATTCTTGAGAGAGAGAAAGAGAGACAGAGCGTGAGTGGGGGAGGGTCAGAGAGAGAGGGAGACACAGAATCCAAAGCAGGCTCCAGGCTCGGAGCTGTCAGCACAGAGCCCTGTGTGGGGCTTGAACTCACTAACCACGAGATCATGACCGGAGCCAAAGTTGGCTGCTTAACTGACTGAGCCACCCAGGCACCCCATAAACAAGAGAAATATAGGTAAACAGTACCTTCCTTCTTTGGAATACAACACTAAAATCTAAAATATATAATACCTACTTTTGAAAAATAAGCTAGTGCCCATCTTCAGTAGAAATCATGTTGATCTCCTGAGGCCTTGTTTTTAACAGCCATACTCTGGCTATGTGAATGCTAGTGCTCAAAGCCTCTGGTTTTGGATGGTCCACGTGTCACATACATAGTGTGAGACCACAGGGGTTCAGAACTCTCTTGTGAAAAGCTGCTATGCAAATCCAGAACTGTATTTCAAGACATCCTTCAATGCTGAATGGCAAGTGAGTGGACTATCACGTTACTGTTCGCTCTGCATTTTGCAGGAACCCACTAATCATGTCCTCTGGCTTTCTCAGGGTCATCTCCAATTTCTAGCTAAATGTGATATTGTGTCACAGAAAAGCTTTCATGGGGATATTTCTAGGTCTACCTCATTTAGAATTCTCTTTCTCTTCTTGAGTGCCCTCACTTCCCCAATACACATACCTCTGTAATATGTCTAGGACTCTTTCTACAGATTGTTGAAACCTGAAAAGTAATGTTCATTCCTTGTACCATTTAAACTGAAACAGTTTCTTGAAATTTTTCTCTCTTTTCTCATTATTATGTGTTTCAAAAACAGTTGATTGACACCCAGTTATTCCTTGCTAAAATTCCATGATACAAAGGCTGAAAATGTCAGAATACACTTGCTTTCATAGGATTCCTTGGTTTTAGGTCACAAACATATGACTTAATCCATGGGATGGGTCCTGAGGGAAAGTATACAATTGGGGGTGGGGTGGGAAGGTCTCTAGAAAAGAGATACATGTGGAGATTTTCTACATCTTCCTTCAGACATGCTTAGGTGAATATACGATGCATGGAAGAGTGGCAGCCATCCTGTGATCATGAGGGCATATGCTTGGGGACTAAGGCCAACATACTAAAGATGCTAAGTAGGAAGATGGAAAAACCTGGGTCATAAATGATGTTATTATTCTTCCTAATTAACCAAATCTGGGACTCTCTGGATTTTTTAGTTGAAATGCTGAAAGCAATGATCTGAAGATACCTTTAATTGATTGTTCTATGAATTTCAGCTAAAAGCTTTTTGATACATTATGCAAATCAAAATACCTACTTGCAAATTTTTTATAATCCCTTTGTCTGATGTAACATTACTTTATTTCATGATTCTGGCAGAAGTGTTATTTCAGAAGGACACTAGATGGCAATATATGCTCCATAATTTATGGTGGGGGAAGGGAGTTTAAATTGAAAATTGAATTGTCAAAAGCACACAAAGTTGACCTAAATGTAAAAACATTGGTTTTGATTATTCTGTAAGCTGTAAGAATTATTCTTTTAATTAAGTAGAAATAAAAACAAGGCACATATTTGAGTGCTGGATCATTAGACAAGTAACTAATGCCCTACCCATGTTTGGGGAACAAAGAATACCCTATCTTAGAACACTTTGTGTGACGTGCAAACCTCACTTATCCCCTGTGATTTATGTCAGAGAGGCTACTATGTCCATGGCACAATGGTGATTCAGGAATTCCATGTGTAAGATAGGTATGTCTTAGTAGATATGTCTTAGTCTGGGAAGTGTTACTTCTTCTTTTGGGCCTAGACAGAAATTATTTAAGAAATACTAACCACAAGTCCGAATTTGCAGCCTAAGCTTTTGCCCAAGTATCATCCTTTAAATAACTTATTTTCATTTCCTAGAGATAGTCTTAAAGATTGAAGTTGTATTCATTCTTGACAGGAATTTGCATGTGAGTTTACCTCTGTGCCTTAATAGAATGCTGTTATATAAAACGTATCTTCCTCCAGGTAAGTTTACGTATGGTATCAGCTGCTGCTTCAGGCATCTGATACTTATACATGCTGTATCACATGTCACACATGATTGTAAGATATTTTTGTATGTGTCGAGTGGATAATATCTATGCATTTATATCCAGAATTTGCTTCATACACCCACCACCCTCTGGGCCATCTTTGGATTTCCTATAGTTGCAGTCAATCTTTTCAGACACATAGCTGTATATCAGTAGAATGAAAACTTTTTGAATCCAATCGGTGACTTATTTCAGTAAACATATATATTTATGAGAACATAGAGTAGGAAACAGAAAATTAGTCGATGGATTATTTGCTATTGTGTCCTAGTGTCTGGGCTGCTATTTTTGGTGACAGCTCTTGCTTAATTTCTTTCATTGGCACATCATCATCCAGTTGAAAAACAAACAACTTGTTTTAAAGTGCCTTTCTTCATAATTAATGAGGAATTAATTTGATTTTAGTCTTATGACAAGTAAAAACTAGAGGATCTTTATCTTAAATACTTTTAGAATAATAATGTTTTAAGTCATGGAATAAGTGTGTGTCTTTATATAAATATTTTAGAGGAAGATGTGCAACTGGTTTTCATTGCTATTATTCTTCTTTGTGATGCAAAAATAAAAAAAAAAGTTTTTTTTCCCCCAAAATAATATATTCTCATTCTCTCACTAAAAGATGGTGGGAAATCAAAACCAGATACTAGAATTACTTGTCAGTTTGAATGTCTTACCCAGGAAGATTTTGAAAGGCAAAATGTCAGTATAAGACATTTTATTTGAGTGTATTCCTAAAAAGATCAGTCTTCAATAAAGGCATATTTATATTTTTATCAGTAATTGAATAATTGGACTCATTTCTTTTTTGTAATGTTTATTTATTTATTTTGAGAGAGATAGAGAGTGTGTGTGCATGCACGAGCAGGGGGACAGAAAGAGAGAGAATCTCAAGCAGGTCCTGTGCTGTCAGTACAGAGCCAGAAGCAGGGCTCAGTCTCAGGGACTGTGAGATCATGACCTGAGCTGAAATCAAGTGTTGGAATCTCAATCAACTGAGCCACTAGGCGCCCTTGGACTCATTTCTGAGTGTGATATTACCAAAGGGTTTCTTCCATAGGAAATTGTTGCAAAACATTCAATTCAATGAATATTCAATAGAATGGATCTCTCCATACCCATATCAATGACAGAATTGAAGTCAAATAACATTTCTCACAAGGGGATAAACATAGCTAACATTTTGTAAGAGCCTACCGAATAGGTGACAGGAGCTTAAAGTGAATTATGTCTAACCATCACAACATTTTAAGATAACTGTTTTTCCCCAGTTTGCAGGGGTAAAAATGTAGTCCATAGAAGTTAAGTAACTTACTGATAATGAACTTTGTCTTTATTCTCCACAGACAATTTAATAATTATGCAATTTTCTAAATACAATGCAGATACACAGACACATGAACACACAAATAGTCCAAGAAAGATTGCAGGGTTGGGCTCATTATAAGTTATTGATTTTCTAATTAGTTTTGATGAAGAAATATGATTCTCCAATCCATAGTAGACCAATAATCTATGTTTGGAGACATAGTGTATATTCAACATTGCCTAGAACATAGCAGATGTTGAGTAAACATTTAGCAGAAGACAGAATGAATACAATGGTATTTCCTTAAGCTTTTATTTGTGGCAATGTAAAACATTTATTAATACTATTTAAAGCCGTGTGTCAGTATTTTGAGATAATAATAAAAATGTGGTTTATAAGGATGCTTCAATCTGATAGTATAGGCAGGAAGAAATAATCTTGAATTTTCTAATTCCAGCAGAGAATTAAAATTATTCCCAAAGACATGTTTAACTTCAGATGTGATTAGCAAATAAAACTCACCATGAAATCCTTTAAAACAAGTCATTACTCTATTTCTAAGAAAGAATGCGTGTGAAGAGACTATAATTCTTTCCAGTCCTTAAGTCTCTTTTTCAAATATTTATTTTACAAAACTACAGTAAGAAAAAAAAAAAACCCTATTCAATGGAGCAATGCTTATGTTCCAAAATTAGATTTTTAAAGTTTCTAAATCTCTCCAGGTAGAAAATAATTTGGAATTAAATTATCCAAGACACCATGGTTTTATTAATACTAATAAAATAAAGGAAGAGATTCCTTGAGAAATAGTCAAAATCAACTATATTCAGCAATAATTACTTAATAGCTTCTATATAATAAATCAAATTAGTTGTACTTTGGAAAAATAGGAAGCAAATAATGAAGCATCTGTTTTAGACTGATTCTCAAGTCAGACACATTTCTGCCTCACTGAAAAAAAAATAGGGCAGGAAAATATTCAGCTCATTTTTGATAAAATATTAATCTAATGCCTCTTTATTAAATTGTTAATATTTGTTACAGAAAGTTAATTTTTGTGATTTCTTTATGCAGCAGTGTGGTTGAGGAATAAAATTACCTCATTTCAGAATGAAGTTATTTGTATTAGACCTTCGTTCACACAAAAGGTTTATATTTCATTTTAAGACTAACTGGATTTTTATATGAAATACGTGCAAAATTTTTTAAAGAGCCAACATGGTTTCCATTTTTGTTGTACTTACCAAGATCTCTGTTTTCCTTGCTGGGTGGATCAAAAAAACACAACAACAACAACAACAACAAACTAATATTTTATTCCTTTTGCATCATCTTTAATAACTTTCTTCAACATAAACTGTATTTAACGGATGCAAGGACTAGAGGTGAAGTCCTTACAAAGTGGCAGAGCCTTACCAGGTGGGGTGAGCCTTCACGTCTGGCAGGAGACAAGCCCCCTGCTCTCTGCTTTGGAAAACTAACACTTGTCATCTGTGCCAGATTCTGGGTTCTTCTTGGTCCCCAGTTAGGAGAATCTCACTGAAATTCTTGATTGTACTCCTTATTCTTGAGCATTTCCCCCTTTGAGTATGCCCTTTGAGTATAGTGCCCTTGAGAAGTGTGTATACATATCTTGGGATCTCCCCACATAATCAGGAGTTTGGATTTTTACTTCTAAGATCCTGATAGACTCTTGTAAAGAAGCCATTTGTATTCTTTATCAAATTAAACTTGTATCCAAAAGGCCTTGTAATGGGGGAGGATATCTACTCAGAAAAGCATGAAGGATTGACCATTGAAAGCTGATTCGTGAATGCCCCACATAAGATTATCCTCTTTCTTGAGGAATCTTCCTTTTCTCATCCTTGCCATAAGGTGAGGATTCTTTTCCTGACCAGCCTCTAAGGTTGGATTTTGATTTTATTGCAAGATGTGGCAGAATCCTTATACTTCTGAGTTTCTTTTAGAGATGGGACCAGTACAGCACTAATAAGCCAACCCACAAAAAAATAAAGAACAAAAAAGGGAGTTGCACTTTTATTAAAACAGAATTAAAAAAAAAAATTAGGGGTGGGCACCTCATAGATCTGGGGAGGTAGCTGGATGGCCTGGGGCATCCCCGTCATACATAGGCCCTGAAGGAATTCCAGAAAGCCCCAGGCAGGAGGTTCAGAGTGAGTGAGGAGGGCAGCCTTGGGCTCTCTTAATTCAGTCTTGGCTCCCTGGGCTTGTCTCCCATCTCAGGGTGGTTTGTATGCAATGCTGTTGCCACAGACTTAAGCAGATTTCTTTTTAATTAAAACCAATTAACAGCTCTGTTTTGCATAAGAGAAAAATCACCTTACTGCCAGAGGTAAGTTATAATACTTAAAAAATTTTTTTAGTGTTTCTATTTATTTTTGAAGTAGAGAGAGAGAGACAGAGCGTGAGCAGGGGAGGAGCAGAGAGAGAGGGAGACACAGAAATCGAAGCAGGCTCCAGGCTCTGAGCTGTCAGCACAGAGACCGATGCAGGGCTTGAACCCACAAACTGTGAGATCATGACCTGAGCCGAAGCCGGACGCTCGACCAACTGAGCCACCCAGGCGCCCCTTTTTCAGAGAGTAAGTTATAATACTTTAAAGGTTAGGTTAGGAATCACTTTGGTTGCAAGGAACAGAAATCTTCCCTGTTCCTTATGTGGTTTAAAACATTTAAAATATTCTTTTTCTTAAATAAAAAAGATTCCAGATGTCAGCAGTGCAAAATTGGCATCTTAGTGATACTGTCAAAGATCTTTCTCCGTGTCGTCTCTGTTATTCTTAGTGTCCTGGGATTTTATCGTCATGGCTGTCATCTCCTGGTTCCTAAAGGCTGTTGTGTTTCTGGTCCTCACATATACATACCAGAAGGAAGGAAGAGGAAGAGGCAGAAAGAATAAGTCTGTGTTTATGTCCCATTAGCAAGAACAGTGTCCTACCTCTCCCCTCACCCAATCTACTAAGAAAGCTGGAGATGTGCATTTTTATTTCTTATACCTTTTATTTTAGAGGTAGTGGACAGAGAAGTGGGGAATAAATGGTGGATCTCTTACTCCAAGATATATACCAGAGAGAGAGAGAGAGAGAGAGAGAGAGAGAGAGAGAGATGTGGGAATACTCCTCAGCTCATTTTTGACATGTTGCTAACATAAGTCAGCAATGTGTCCTTTGATCAGTTCCATAAAGCTGGGGACTTTCATCCCTTTTAAGATCTAATAAATTTCCTTGTGAAATTTTGGAGAGAACTTTCATTAAGAATCTCATATTTTCTCCAAATTGCACTCAGTTATCAAGGCATCTGCAAACACATACTTATGAAATCACTCATGTAAAAGAATTCCAAAAAACTTACATTTTTGTTTTCTTGTTATCTTTCTATATGGTTCATTCTTATGATTTTTCATCCAAAGTCCAATTCAGTCAATTTCGTGAAAATCATCACAGTGACCTATTTCCTCTCTTGTGCTGTTTCTCTTATGGAATTTTTGCTGTCTTTGTATGTCTGTCTCATGCTATGCTGTCTCATGTGAGCATTTCTAAGCTCCCAGTATCCCACCCTAGGCAGCAAAACATTTATTCACTTGAGAGTGACTCAAACATCTGGATTATTTAGAGGGGAGCTCCCCATTGTTGATTAAATTTTCTTGCTGGGAAGGCTTTCTCTCGTGGGGAAGATGTGGGATATTATAGTTGCCAGCTTAAACATTAATTTTGGTGCAGTGTCAGGAATTAATCCATCCTCTGAATTAGCTGAAATGTCCTCCTCTCCATGTAAGTCTGTGGCCACCTCCTACTCTCTCATTCTCCTTCCAGTTCTCTGTTCTCTGCCTTTGTGGGTGGGCTTTATTGAGTGAATCATACTGATTGCTGTCTCTTCAATTTGAATATCAATGAATATCAGAGGGTACTGCGAAGACAGTAGCAGTTTCTTCCACTGGTTTGGGTCCTTGGGGTTTCAGACCTCTTCTCTGTCCAAGATACAGTGGTATAAACATATTCTAGAATTTAACAAAAACCTGAGAACCAGGAGGAAAATTCTCTCCAAGTCAACTAAATTAGAATATAAAAACAACCCAGAATCTGAAAGGCCAAGGACTATCTTTTGTGTGAATTAAACAGCCAAAAGTGATGAGCAAATGCAGTTTTGGAGAAGGAAGTTTTTATTACAAAAGGTTTGAATCAGTTCTTAAGCACCAGGACAAGAGGCCACTAATCAGAAATGTATGTGCACATTATACCCACAATGACAGAGGATCAAGTTAACTCTGTACCGGCTGTCAGCTGTTCCTGCCCTGCCCACAGACTCTTCTGTCACCCCCACTTACTGTTGCAGCCTCAGTTCTCCTCTTTCACAGCTTCCAGTGTAGCGGTGAGTCTTACACAGAGAGTTGGGACTCAGAGACTTTTCCTTCTAGGAAGGAGCAGCCTTATTCATGCCAGCACAGGCTCAGGGGGTTAAGACCTTAAAGGCTGCAGGCAGTCTACTAAGGATGTCTCCAAGAATATAGAAGATGGGTTGTAAATAGCACGGAGACTGGGGCTATTGGAGGCAGCAGAAAGTGATTAGAAAGACAAAGTCTTTGGCATCAGGTGGCCAAGAGGCAACTTCAGATTCTCCCACTTCCTGCTGAGTCATTGGGCAAGTGACCTAAACTCTGAGTTTTCTGATATCTTTCCAAAAATTATATGGAGGAAATAATATCTCCTGCACGATTTCTAAGAGGATCTAATGATTTAAGAAAATGTATGCAAAGTACCTAGTAGGTAGTACATGATTACAAAATGGTAACAATTGTTATAAAATATCCAAACTTGGTACAAGAAGTTCATAATTTGGATGTATACATAAATAATGGGGTCAGCCAGACAGGTGTGAGTTTCATGTCTGTTTCCTTGCTCCACATAAAGATTTTTCCTCACTAAGTGGAGAAATCAGTTGCTTGGCAAATGCATGCTGGAGATTCATTCTTATTCCTGCTGTGAAAGGTGATAATGTGAAGACTTTCTACAAACTCCATCATTTTTGGAGTGTGTGATTAATTATTCAGTAAGTAATATTTTCATTGATGAAGTATGCATGTTATTTCCTTTATCTCATTTTTTTCTCATAAATTTAATTGTTGGGTTAATTATAATCACTTTATAATTACTGTACTTTGGCATTAATTATATCACATCACACCATTAATATTATTCAGCATAGAACTAATCAAATCATGAGCACACATAGCCCAGGGGGCTTACCTGTAATACTTTCTTTGTTCTGTTTTCTTCCTCCCTCCCTTCCTCCCTTCCTTCCTTCTTTTCTTTCTTTAACATATTTGAAAAGTCTTCTCAATTACTTAGTTGCTTTTCAGTGCCATTTTCTCAGAAGCATGCCACATCCACAAATATCTCATGGAGCTTTATTTCCTAAACACAACCTTCTCCTCTCACCTACCAGCAACCTGGACACATTATTCATTTAGTCTCTTCAGCTAGAGAGGTGTTGATGTTGTTAGATGTTCCCTGGGGCTGGATTCTTGCTACAAAATGCAATTCTTCAGGTCTGTCATTCCACATACAAATTTCACTATGTCTAATTTTTTTTTTTTTTTTTTCAAAACTTTGTTTTTGTATGGGTCTGGCTTCTGCCGGAGGAGCATTATGTACGGAAATCTATCACTATTCTTTGAGGTAGGCAACACATTAAATCATTTATGAGATAATTTCTGTCAAAACCTTCTATTTTTCAATTTGTAATTCTTTTTGAATATGTAAAAAATATTTAAACCCTAGAATGAAAAAAAACAGATCATAGAGTCAGCATGTGTCTCATTTTCCCTTTTATGTATGTGTGAGTGTGTGTGTTAAATTAAAATGCTTACAACAAAATACGGGAAATCTTTCTCCACTGCTTCTTACTCCCCAGTTCCTCTCTCCCCTGAGGTACTCTCTTTTCATTTAATTGTGTATTTATGCATTTATCTCTATATTTCTAACTATGTATTTATAATAATTAAAAAAATACTTTACCAAATTTTTACAGTATCCTTTGATATAATAATAAAGATAGAACGTTCTTATAGAGCACCTCATCCTCACTTAGATTTCCTATTCTCCCAATGGATTTATCCCAGATACTGTTGGGTAAATATTCACTCTATACATTATTATGACTATGAATATATCGTTCATTATAGATACAGAATTGTATTTTCTTATGGAACTTTTTGTTTTCCCTTCACTAATCTCTGTTATTTTGATCAGTTTTATAAATTTTAATATGCCTATATTTCATTCCATTACATCTATCAAATGCCTATTGAGCAAAATTTTTCCCCCAAACACTCAAACATATATAATATTTAATCTGTTTTCTATTCTTAAAAAAAAAAAAAAAGTTTCCTTGGTGCTCTCTTTTTAGGAGCTTAAATTCACCTATTGTAATCTGGACTGGTTGATTTTTAGGTTTGTTTCACAACCAGTGTTCCTTGGATTCTCTATCTTTCTTTTATTGATAAACTTCCTTTATTTTGGGTGGATAATAGCTCTTCAGTAGATTCCTGAGAAATGATGTCTTAGAACAAACCACCAAGTCCCTGTAGCACCGGAATGTCTGCTTTCACGCTTGATTGAAAGCTAAACTGTGTGATAATTCTAAGCTAAAAATAATTTTCTTTCAAATGGTATGTTAAATACAACTGTGGATTCTTTGCTAATCCTTTTATTCAGGGAGGCAGTGTAATTACTCTCTCCTTGAATCTGGACTAGACTTAGTGACTCACCTGACAAATAGAGTTGGCAAAAACTATTTTATAAATTCCGGAGCTAGGTCATTAAAAACTTTGTGGCTTCCACCTAGTCCTCTTGAAAAACTCGCTCTAGGGAAGGAGTGCCTTGAGAACACCATGGAAGGAAGAAATTCAAGCAAGGTAGCCATATGAAGAGGCTGACTGGAAAGAGATCCCAGACATTGAATGAAGAAGCTGTTTTGAAGATTTCAAATTAGTAGATGTTACCGGAGAAATAAAAGAAAACAAACAATTCATCCGACAACAAAAACCGAGGTCCTACACCTATGACCCTAGTTAACCTATCTCAGCTATTTTTAGGTATTTGAGTCCCCTGGCTAAGGCCTCAGTTATCTGGGGAAGAGAAGGACCACCACCGCTGCGCCCTGCCATAAGTGTAGTCATAATTAAATGGCTATTGCTTTAAAAAAATGTTCATGTTTATTTTTGAGAGAGAGGGAGAGAGCACGAGTGGAGGAAGGGCAGAGAGAGAGAGAGAGAGCGAGCGAGCAGAGGATCCAAAACAGGCTCTGTGCTCACAGCAGAGGGTATAATGCAGCGCTTGAACCCAGGAATGGGAGATTATAACCAGAGCGGAAGCCAGATGCTTAATGGACTGAGCCACTCAGGGGCCCCAAAAGGCTCTTTCTTCATGCCACTAAATTTTAGTTTAAATTTAGTTTAAATTTAAATTTTAGAGGTTCATTATTCAGCAGTTGATTGAAAAGTATCTCTGGCTTTATGCTGTGATTGAAAAGGCTGATACCATTCTGAGTTCCTACCCCTTTGGCCTCTCTGAAAGCGTTTAGGGATTTCTGATTTTTCTAAAATTCTGAAATTGTACCAAGATGCACATTGGTTTTCTCATCCTATTCATAGAGCTCAGTACTTGGTGGACTCTCAAACTGAAAACAGATGATTTTTGTCCTTCATTCTATTGATATGATGAATCACAATTTACTTTTATATATTGAATCATCCCTGCATCCAAGAGATAAATCCCCATTGGTTGTGGTGAATAATTCCCTTAATGTGCTATTGAATTTGCCTTGCTGGCATTTTGTTGAGGATTTTTGCACCTATGTTCATCAGGGATATTGACCTATAGTTATCTTTTCTTTTGGTATCTCTGTCTGGCTTTGGTATCAGAGTAATTCTGATCTCATGAAATATATGTGGGAGTGGTCCCTACTCTTCAACTTTTTTTCAAGAGTATGAGAAAATTTGGAATTAATTTTTGAATGACATATTATAAAGCTATAGTAATCAAAACAGTATAGTGCTGGCATAAAAACAGACACATTAATCAATAGAACAAAATCAAGATCCTAGAAAAAATAAGCGGACACATACATGGTCAACTAATATTTCACAAAGGAGCCAAGAATAGTCAATAACCAAAGTATAGTTTTTATGGCGGTTCTGGGAAAAACTGAGTATTCACATGCATAATAATGAAGCTGGAGCCCTATCTCATGCCACTCACAAAAATTAATTCAAAATGAATTAAGGACTTAAATGTAATACCTGAAACCATAAAACTTCTAGAAGAAAACATAGGAAAGTAAAATTCCTTGACATTAGTCTTGGGAGTGATTTTGTGGATATAACACCAAAAGCACAAGAAACAAAAGTAAACAGACAAGTGTGGGTGTGGCCACACAAGTGTGGCTACATTAAACCAAGGAAACAAGAGTGAAAAGGTGACCTATGGAATGGGAGGAAACATTTGTATACCATTTACCTGATAAGGGGTGGATTTTTAAAATAATGAGAAACCCCTATAACTCAAAAACTAATACAAAACAAATTAATAGCAAATTTATAGCAAAACAAAACAAACCAGCAGCAATTTAAAAATGGGCTAAAGACTTGAATATACTTTTCTCCAAAGAAGATTTTAAAATGGCTAACAGGTAGATAAAAAGATGCTCAACATCACTAATCATCAGGGAAATGCAAATCAGAACCCCAATGAAATATCACCTCAAACATGGTAGAATGGCTTTTATCAAAAATACAAAAGTGTTGAGAAGGTTGTGGAGAAATTGGAACCATTGTACACGGTTGGTGAGAATGCAAAGTGCAGCTGCTATAAAAAATAGAATGGAGGGTCCTCAAAAAATTTAGAATGACCATATGATCCAGTAATCCACTCCTGGTTATCTGTCCAAAAGAATTAAAATCTGGATCTCAAAGAGATATGACTACTCCCATGTCCATTGTAACACTACTCACAAAGACCAAGATGTGGAAGGAAGCAACCTAAATTTTCATTGACAGATGAATAGATAAAGAAAATGTGATACATACATGGAATGGAATGTTATCTAGCCTTCAAAAATTAGGGAATCCTGCAGTATGTGACAACATAGATGAATCTGGAGAACATTATACTAAGTGAAATAAGCCAGTCACAGAAGGAAAAATTATGCATGATTCTACTTATATGAAGTATCTAACATAGTCAAATTTGTAGAAACAAAAATAGAATGGTGGTTTGCAGGGGCTACAAGGAGGGAGAATGAGGAGTTGCTAATCAATGTGCATAACATTTCAATTATGCAAATGAGTTAGTTCTAGAAATCTGACATACACTATTGTGTTTATAGTTAACAATACTATATTGGACATTTAAAAATCTATTAAAAGTGTAAATCTCATGCTGTGTTTTTACCAAAATAAACAAACAAAAAGTAAATAAATAAACTAAAACCAAATTGTAACCAGATGTTGGTCATTTCAAAGAAAAACTCTAATCAGTGTTGATCTCTAATTATCATTTTAAATCAGAAATCTGCATTTTTTTTTCATCCCACCATGTCCATTAGAAAAACAAAATCATTCAAACCTAACTTCCTTGCTAGCTTTTCTGCAGATATTGTTTGGTGTGGTCATAATGGTCGCCAAATGGTCATCATCCTACGCTAAACTCGTTGGCATCTTTATATCTTGGCTCAGTGCTGTTCCGTTTTTACCTTTGTCTGCCTGATCCGAATACTATTTAGTAAATAAGGCCCAACTCAAGCCTCATGTCCTGAGGAGGGCTTCTATCTCTAGTCTTATCTCTTTTTCTCCTCATTTCCTAAAAGCTAGTGTTTCATATTTATCACTGTTCTTTGTGTCAAAGTAAGTGGTTCCTGATCAGTGCCACTGCTTAGAAATCCAATTCAGCCAAATATATAATTTAAATTCACTAATAGTCACATAAAAGAAATAGGTGAAAATAATTGTATTCATGTATGTTATTTAATGAAGTATATATAAAAATATATTGGCAACCTGTGATCAATATCAAAATATTAATGAGGCATTTTACATTCTTTTTTGGTATGAAGTCTTCATAATACAATATGTATTTTGTATCTAAAGAACCTCTTATGACGTGTTCTACATAGTGCTCTTTTGAGTTATTGATAATTTGATTTAAGTAACTGTAGTTAGATACCATTGGAGCTTGTAGTGATGAGTTTTGTTATGTTTGGATGTTTCAATCTTGGTTCTCTTGAGTTTTCTTTGCTAGGTAATTACAGCTCAAGAATTGCAAACTCTTTAGTACATAGTGGTGCGTGCATTATGTCAGACTTGTTAATTTCATCTTTAAAACTACATTATGACATTGTTGCTTAATACTTAATACTTGGCATGATGTTGAGAACATTTTGGGTATTTGAAAATACTTGGTTTCCTCTTTCTCTCCTCTCTCTCTCCCCCTCTCTCATTTCCCTTTCCATCTCACTGTCTCATTATTTTCACTTTGTTGCAAAAAAGCATTTCAAATTACTTAAAGAGCATAACATAAAATGATGTCAATGCTGTTGATAACTATAGTAATAATAGTATTTTATAACTTACTTTAGAACTTTAACTTTATAAATAATGTATTATTTATCAAGATGCTTGTAGCTGAAGTGCTCAGTGGTGGTTATTTCTTCTCCAGGAAAAACAGTACCAATTGCTTCAAACTTTCTCTAGGAATATTTTTATAAACAGTCCAAACTAAAGGAGGTGTTTTTGTGAATTACTAGAAAATATATATAATATTATGCTCCTACATGCTTATGGTGATGGTAATACATTTAGCCCCAGTGTAAAACTCTAATTGATTTTGACATTCTCACTGAGCTGCAATGTTTGTTATTGTTCCTTCAGAACAACATGGGTGCTATCAAATATACCTAAATGTAAGGAAGACATTTATTTCTACTGGGCTTTTTGAGCCAGATAAAACTTTGTGATTCGATTTTAACTTTTAACCATATTTTAACTTAAATGTACTTCTAAGCATAACTTTAAAATATCTTTCCACTAAGTAACTAAAATGTTTTAATTTTTACAGTAATGCACATTATAAAAATGCATCCAAAATGCTCTTGGACAGGATCATATAATGTTCTACTTATATAATTTTAAATTCATTTAATTGCACTTTTATTTATGGGGTTTTAGAGTATTTAAGTACAAGATATTACCAATTTTCAAGGTCTAATTTACAAAATGTAGAGAATTTCAGTAAGCTATATAACGAAGAGCAATGGATACCATCTGCTTAAGGCTGAAAAAGAAGCTGATGTAATCAGTTGTAAGTAATTGGGAGTGTGGGGTAGGGAAAAGGGGGCAATGCTAATCTGTGCTCTGTGCATTGGAGGGTTTCTGACAAGATAAAATATCAGCTTCCTAATATTGATATTCTTGTCAAATGATCCTCTCCAATTACTTTATTTTGAAGGATACATTGTGTGCTAGTTAAGGGGAAGAAAATTTTGTTGTTGTTATGAGAGAATAAAAGTAATCAAATACATTATTAATCCTATATAGATAGAAAGATAGATGGATTGATAGATATAGTCATAGATATAGACATAGACATATTATGTCAAGAGCAAAATTGACTGTTTTCCTCCCAAAGACCATGCAGAGTAAAGATGTGATGAACACCGCAAGAGAAACAACTATCTGATCAGATCCCTGTCTTAGGTGCCTCAGTGAGACTTATTCAGTGTTTATAATGACTAGCTGGAAAGGCAACAAGAAAATTAAATGCTGGAAAGTGCATGATAACAAATGGGAATTGACCTCGAATGACTATGGAGCCCAGGTTAGGCCTAGAAAGAAAACAAGTAAACATAATGAGATTAATAATGACACTCAAAACTTAGGTACTTATGTGCAGATGGTATTCTCAATATTTATGCCATTTACTTCACTTCCCTGCAGGATAGGTAGGGCCTATTTATATTACACTCATTTTACAAATGAGAAAACTGTTGCACAGAGATGTTATATGACTTTCTTAAACTACATACCTGATAAGTTGCAAAGTTAAGGTTTGAACTCAGGTGGTCTGATGGCAGAGTTTAAACTTTTAACCTTCTATGCTGTTGGATTATGTGCTGGGTTATAAGTAAATTGTGACTGATTAAAGCTCTACAATACAAATTAGCCAATAATTTATATTTAATTCGAAGCTATTTCTGTATATCAAGTTCATTGACCTGCATTCTGACACAGATTTCTAGTTATTACCTCTATAGTGAAGAAGAAAACAAGAGTTGAATTAACTCCTACTTGTATGAAGGTCTCAGCATAGATATCAGTTATCTAGAATAGTGTTTCTCAAATTCCCTCAGCACTAAGCTTACTGCTTGAATCCTTGGTTAGAATGCATATTTTGGAGCCCTGGCTTCAGAAGTTCTGATTTAGGAAGGCTATGTTATAGCCCTACAACTGACATTCTTAATGAGAAATCCAGGGAATTCATATATAGTTTAGAAAAATTCTTTTATTGGATGTTCTTCCTGGCACCAAGATTTCTTAGGTGGTCCACATATTATTCTCAACGAACCTCACACTTAGCTTATTAACACTTTCCACACTCTCTGGTCATTGCTCATTTGCTCCTCATTGTCTCCTAAACTACGAGATATAAGGGCAAGGATTGCATTACTCTAAAGCTATATCTCTAATACCTGCCACTTAACCTTCTCCCCAGTAGGTTCTTAATAGCTATGTATTAAAAAAGAGTAAACACTGCAGGATATGTAGAATGAATGAGTGAATGAATAATTATGAGATGGTCTTAGAGTATGCAAAGTGATAAATCATTTTCATATGACTGGGTTTAGTATGCCTAATTGTTTCACTTAGCTGCATATATGTAGACAAAAAGTAAAATGTTTATTTCAGTGACCCATTCTGCACTAAAAACTGTCCCAACCCTTATTAGCTTATTTTTCTCTTCTCTCTCTGTTGATATTGTCCAATTTTAGCCTTCTTTTCAAATTCAATTCCTGTATTTTTATTCCCTTTTGTAGAGTTTCTCAGAAACATGCTCATGAACGAAACCATGGCACTCACTGAAAATGGATATACTTCTTTGGCAATTTCTTCAGAAGAGTTGAGTTTCCAGAATATGATATTTGCATATTGTCCCTCTTGGATAGGAGACAGAACCTTGGACTTTCACATTAATGTTTTCTGCTCTAACATAGACCTTCATCAACGATGGGCCTACATCATTCATTTTAACAAGTATTTAATGATATGCTGGCATGATGTTAAATGCTAGAGAAAGTCAACTTAGTATGTGCATTTCCTTTCCATTTTTATAGCATTTTCCCACACATTATCCCATTTTATTCTTGAAATAATCATTTGAGCTAGAGAGAACACTTGGCATTATTCTATTTTTTTTTTTTTTTCAAAAACACTAAGCCTCAGAAGTAGAGTGATTGCCCAAGGTTAAACACCTGCCTAGTGACTCAGTTGGGACTGGAACCCATTTCATAAAATTGGAGAGAGAATACAATCCAGATTCTCTCTCAGAGAGCTCATTCAATTAAATCAACAAACATTACTGAGCCAATCCCCAGTGGTGGGTAGTGAGCTAGGAACTGGGAATTCAAAGATAAATAAGAAATTCTACTTTCCCTCAAGTAACTCATAGGTTATTACAGGAAATAGACTTGTAAACAAATGCATTAAAATCAACATAGTAAGTGATATTATAAAGGTATGAACTGAATGCAGATTGCAGAGGAAGAAGAAAACTTGCTCAAGACAAGCAGAGAAAGCCTTTTCTTTTAAGTTCAGTTACGAACATGAGAAAGATAATTTAGATATGGGTGCTCGTGGCATGGAGGATGTTTAAATGCTTCCAGGAAGAAGGAATAGCATGGCAAAGGCAAAGCCTTATAAAAGACTCAGCTTGTTTATGGCAGGTGTTGGTTCCTAAACTGGACCCCTACACGGAGGGCACGGAGAGATGGAAGAAAGAGGGACACCACTCCAGAAGCAGGTTTTATATGCAAGGAAACTTACATATGAAGCTTATCCTGGGTGGCTGCAAGATGAGTGGATCTCCATACCTGCCTGCCAGCATCTTAAAGTTCAGCTAGAGACCTGAACTGGGTTCAGTCATATATACTATCCAGATCTCAACGACACATTACTGTCTCACGGCTGCATCCTTGAAAACAGTCCCCACTGTGGGAATAGTGAGCAGAGTGTACCTTGCAAGGACAAGAGAGGAAGTGAGGAGCTTCCCTTTGGTCAGGTCCAGGTCTTACATTAACCAGTGGTCATACCCTCTTGATAACCACCTCCAACAGCAAATGAGATTTTCAGTGCAACTGGACCAGGTTCAGACAAGACAGGATTTCAGAGAAGGTAAATATGTTGGCATTCCTTTCAACCAATATAAGTTTTCTTTATTTAATAGGATTCACTGATAATCTTTTAAGAGAATGGCTAAGAGGACACTTAGGGGATTGCTTGGTCTCTATTACTCTTCACAGTTTGTTTGCACATTCTGATATCAGCACAACAAAATCTTGAGAAGCGAGTTTAGCCATCATGTTTTATAACTCAGCTTGCCCTTTGGAAGTCTTACCAACCCAAATAGTTCCACAAAATACTCTTGTGAACCACATGTGGTACTCCTCTTTCTTATATTTGAAATATATTTTTGTGCTACTTATAGATTGGTATTCTGGGAACTTCTCAGCTGGTCTATCAAAGAATCCTCCCTGGATAGCTAGCTGGAGAAGATGATACAGAGAAGGTGCCTGTGGCCTTGAATGGCAGTTTGAAATGTCTGTGCTTACATTCTTTAGGCACTGGAAACAAGATAATGCAGGAGACTGGGAAGACTAGTGTTTAATTTTGAAGAAGCTGCTTCTGGAGGGGATGCCACCTTACCACCTTACTAGTTAGGCAGATTAGAAGAAAGAGTCACTGGAATTGGAAAGACCAGGGAGAGGCATATTGGGGGAATATAAGAGACCAGGACATGCTTGGGTGCCGTCACAATATCTTAGCAAGAAACACCTGAATTTACAGACATTTTGAGCCGCAATCAACTGCATTTAATGATTAACTTACTGCAAGGAATAAGGGAGGAGCAGCGGACTGAGGCATCCTCCAAGGTTTCTAATCATAGGGAGTGTTTTGCCTATGGTATGTGATCAACACTAGAACAAAAATAAAAGAGTGAATTAAGGGAGATGTGAATCTGGTAGGGAGCATAATGTGTTCTCTTGTGGACATACTAGGTTTGAAGAGCCCCTACGATATGGATGTGAATGTATTTGTTATGTAGATTTGGCTTTAGGTTCAGCCTCTCTTAGAAAATGTTGACGTTTTAAAATGAAGTCATTTCTATGGGGCGCCTGGGTGGGTCAGTCGGTTAAGCGGCCGACTTCAGCTCAGGTCATGATCTCACGGTCCGTGAGTTCGAGCCCCGCGTCGGGCTCTGTGCTGACAGCTCAGAGCCTGGAGCCTGTTTCGGATTCTGTGTCTCCCTCTCTCTGACCCTCCCCCATTCATGCTGTCTCTCTCTGTCTCAAAAATAAATAAACGTTAAAAAAAAAAAAAAAAAAGTAAAATGAAGTCATTTCTGGAATTGCCCACTAGAGGTTACCCATATGATTCAGAGTAGGGAAGATGCTTGGATTTGACAATTTAAAAATATCTGTCCACATTTGGGAAGTTGTTATGTGTACATGAAGAGGGGCAGAGAAAGGAAGACAGAGAATCCCAACACAGGGCTCAATCCCATGACCGTGAGATCATGACCTGAGCCGAAATCAAGAGTCAGATGCTTAACTGACTGAACTACCCAGGTGCCCCCTGACTAGTGTTCAGGGAAGAAATTCATTTATAAGTGATCCAAAGTATAATGCATAAAACTAGCTACAAAAGTTCAAGTTAATTAACCTAAGGACACATGGCTGAGACTGAGGTGATGGCAGGCTGTCCCTGTGTGCACAGCTGCAGAAAGTTAACACTGTCTAGGCAGCAGTTGGAAAGTTATAGCCCATCAGCTAAGAATCACTTTTACATTTATGAGGAATTTGGGGAAAAAGATTATGTAAGACCATATGTGGCCACAAAACATAAAATATTTACTATCTTGCCCTTCACAGAAAATGTTTGCTGACTCTTGATCTAGAAACATGGTCTCTTGATTTAAATGAGTGAATGGATGTATAACTGAGTTTTTTGTTTGTTTTGGTGTTATTATTTGCTTTCTTCCCCAAGTCATTACTGACATTTGGTGTTTGGCTTTTTGCTTCAGTTTGAGCACTTTTAGTAATAGAAAATCCTGTTTTGTAAGACCTCATTTATATTTTGACTTAGTCTCTGTCTCTGTCTCTCTCTCTCTGTCTCTCATGTGTGCTCATACAGCTGATCCTTGAACAACATGGGTTTGAAATGAGCAGGTACACTTCCGTCCAGATTTTTTTTTTTAATTACTACATTGGGAAAGGTTTTGGCGATTTGCAACAATTTGAAAAAACTTGCAGGCAAATGCAATACCCTAGAAATGTTGAAATAATTAAGAAAGAAATGTTGAAAAAATTAAGAAAGAGCTATGAGTACTAGGGATTATATGTAAGTGATGAATCACTGGGTTCTACTCCTGAAACCAAAACTACACTGTATGTTAACTTGAATTTAAATAAATAAATTTAAAATAAAAAAAAGAAAAATAAAAAATAATTAGGACATGGTGCTGTAAACATTTCTAGTACATTTGAAATAAGAGTGAGTAAACCTTTTCAACTTGTCTTTCTTTGACAATGTGTCAAAACTTATGTCCTGAGACATAGTGGCTTGATTTTAGCAAAATAACATGTATTGTTGGCATGTGTCTAAAGCACACGCAATTTTGTACTGATTATGTTGCTAACCCTTTCCTCTTCAGCATGGGAAAATGCAGAGGAGAAAGATAGACTTAGGATATCTGCAAGCAGGGAGTCTATTAGAAGGGCCATGACAAAGCCAGAGGAGCCAGGCTGGGCAAGAACCAAGTATCTAGGATAAGGATATATAACCCATGTGGTACAGAGTGAAGGCTGCATGGATGTTTAGAAGTTAGGACTAAAGTGCAATATTTCAGGAACATCTTAAGATGTGAAAATCACCAGGTTGGTGTTAGGCTCAAACAGGACAATGCTCACAGGAGCATTTCAAATACTGTGAGGCATGATATATATGTAACACAGAAATACCTTCTCATCCCCCAGGGCATGAGGAATCAGAAAACCTTCATTCAAGACCTATCTGTCTTTTCCCCACTGTACAACCTTATGCAAGTCTTGTTTCTTCTGAAGAACTGTTTCCTTTCCTGCAAAATTAGATTATTCATCAGACTAATTAAAACTCATTGAAAAAACAAAAAATGTATGCCATGAATGCACAAAATATGTATAGATACTAGTCTATTTGATCATTTACTACCATAAAATATACAGAAATCATTTATAAAAATTAATCAAAATTTATCAGAACTTATGTGCACAAATACAAACTGTACATTGTCTTTTCACGTTTGATGTCTAGTGTTAGTAATACATATAATGTCCACAGTATTTTGTATCATAGTAGTCAATATTGATATAGGTACTGAGAGAGATGATTTATCTTGTAAACAAACTGTGCTATCAATAAATGTAGTGGAGTAAATATATTTCCCTTCTCTTTATGATTTTTAAAGCAATATTTTCTTTTCTCTGGCTTACTGTGTTGTAAGAATATAGTATATAATACATACATACAAAATATGTATTAATTGACACTTCATGTTACCAGTATGCTCTCCAGTTAACAGTAGGCTATTAGTAGTTAAGTTTCTTGGGATTTCAAAGTTACATGTGGATATTTGATTGGGCGGGAGGACAGTGCCCCTAACCCCCAAACCCTTGCACTGTTTAGGGTTCAACTGTGTAAGGTCAAATATACATGTACATGTATGTTTGTTTGTTTTTGTTTTCCTTAAAGTGAGGTAAATTCACTTTTCTGAGGCTACCACACATTGGGTCTTCTAACTCCTAGTAACTGAGTAAGGCCACATGACTGACAGCTCTATGCCATTTTAGGGATGCTAAATCTACTCTCTGTAAATTCTCTACTCTAGACAAATTTATTCAAAATTTTAAAATTCACTGTATTTTATCATTGTTTTTTTGCCTAGGACAGGGTTTCCAAAGCCCTTCCCCAGTTTGATTTTTTTTTTTTTAACTGCAGAATATTTTAGTGTTACCATGGTCCGTCCTCCCTAAAATGTGGTGACAGTCCTGAATTCAGTGCTTTTGAGGTAGCCTGACCTGTCCAGGGCATGTTTTCCTGACTGATGGCTTTGGAAGGAGAATGTGATGTGGTCAGTAAGAGACTATACTTTGGGGTGCCTGGGTGGCTCAGTCGGTTAAACGTCCGGCTTTGGCTCAGGTCATGATTTCACAGTCCGTGAGTTTGAGCCTTGCGTCGGGCTCTGTGCTGACAGCTCAGAGCCTGGAGCCTGCTTCAGATTCTGTGTCTCCCTCTCTCTCTGCCCCTCCCCTGCTCATGCTCTGTCTCTCTCTGTCTCAAAAATAAATAAAAACATTAAAATTTTTTTTTTAAAAAAGAGACTAGACTTCAAAATTAGGGAATCGGGAAGACCTGAGTTTGAGTCCTATCTGCACACTTACCAATTTTACCTATAAATTTGGAATAACGTATCTTCTCACGGTTGGTGATGAGGATACATATGATATTTTTGAATTCTGACTAGCACAGTGCTTTACACAAAGGATTTATTCAAGTAATGGCACGCGCTGGTAATGAAGATGCTGGTGAGGCTGAAGTTGGAAATGGCTAAATGTGTGTTGATTAGATCACCATCTCTTAGTAATCTTAGATCAATGAAGAACCAGACCTTTTCTTCAAATTCCTCTCAAATTTGTGCACCTATAGCATAGACTTGTATTTCATTTCTTTATTACTACCTAAAATATAGTAATTTTCTGTGTATAGCTTTTAAATTCTTTTCGTTTTTTTTTTTTTTTTTTTTTTTTAAGATTTGATATTAGTTCACTCTCCATTCTGCTCACTGTAGGGATAAGATATAAATCATCAATTTTGACCTGAGGTTCTTCCTGAGACCATGACCTGGCAGTGTGACCACTGATGGTAAGGCTCATTTTGATGATACAAAGTGCATGATCACAGGGTATGATTATTTGGATCATCATTCCTGCAAGCTTTAGTAACTTCAGGTAACTTGCTGGTACCTAATTATATCTTTAGCTGTTCCCCATAAGACAGTCAAGAAAATATTCATATATTCTTGCTTCAGTACATAAAACAAATACCTGGAAGACCAGAAAGTAATCTCCTATTCCATAGTGTA
Source organism: Panthera pardus (assembly GCF_024362965.1). Classification (NCBI taxonomy): domain Eukaryota; kingdom Metazoa; phylum Chordata; class Mammalia; order Carnivora; family Felidae; genus Panthera; species Panthera pardus. The sequence goes on along the minus strand of NW_026526788.1, from coordinate 65,898,958 downwards.
TTCTTGTGTTATTTATTAGTTGTTCTAATTTTGAGATTTTGAGATATTGTTAATGCTGGGGGCATTTTCTGGATTTGTTAAGGTGACTTTTGATTCCTCATAGGTCATAGTGAAGACCTTGAAAAAACTGGGTAAACATTCTCTAGCTTTAGGCATAAGATTTGGGTGCTAGACCTATAAATAATCTTATATGTCATTTATTTTCCTAATTTTCAACCTTGTAAGCAGATAGTTTAAAAGCAATTTCTAGGGCAAATTTCCCAACATGTAAAGTGTACAAAAGCCAACTTTGCTGGGTAAGGATTACATTTCTATTATAGGCCCTCCATTTACTAAATGTGTGAAATTCAAAAGTTACTAAATTTCTCTGTTCTTTATATTTTTAATCAGAACTTGAGAATGATAATTCCTGCCTTCCGTACCTCAAAAATCAAAGAAGTTAGTTTACATAAAAACTATAATTTAAAAAATATTATATACCACACACATATAAAAGTTTTGCTACATCAAAAGAGAAACACTTATGGTTGTACATGATGAAGTAAAAAACGGATAGTTTAAACAATATATGTTTTAAAAATGAGAAGAAAATATTTGAGATAGTTTGTACAGAAATCATTTTCTATTCATTCCTAAATTAACCAAATGAATAGTAAATACTGTTTAATTAGGTTATATTAATCGTATTATCCAAGTCATAAAAGTGAATGGGCTAACACTAGATATTGCCATACATCGTGGATGACACATTTGCTGGTTGAAAAATTGGAGGTGACCATTTGGAAGGTTGGGCTCATGAGGATTTGGAAACTTCCTCATTCCCTAACAGGAAGGTGTTTTGTGCTAGATTAGACTTTGTATAAATGGCTACAGTTTTTTGCTCTTCTTTAGTTTCAGAGTCTAATTCTCCAGTCTTTAAATATGGGGTGGCTTGTGACTCGATTTGGCCAATAGAATGCAGTGAAAGTAATTTTGCTCTGAGTTATGAGCCTAGACTTCAAGAGGCTTTGTGTGATTCTGCCTCTTCTTTAAGAACTTTCACCACTACCATCGCTTGAACAAGTCCATGCTATCCTGGAGATTGAGAGGCCATCAAATGCAAAGAGAAGCTATTCCTGCTCAGCCGTTAGTTCAGTTGGCCCTGAGCCAACTCTGGTGCTGCCTGCAAATGTATGAGAAGACTCTGCCTAAACAGGTGAGCCCAGCTCAGACCAGCAGAACTACCCAGCTCACCTGCACACTTGTAAACTAGGAAATGCTTCAAGCCACTGAGTTTGGGGGGGGGGGGTTGTTACATAGCAATATTAATTGTTACAATTAGTGATGTCTGCTGTAGGTAGAAGATAGTACTGATTTTCCATCACTAGTATAGTTGTCTTCACTTCTTTGAACACCACCCCTCCCCTACCCTGCCACTTTCCTCTTTTCCAAGTTTACCATTATAGTTTCGTAGTGCTGGGATTCATGGCATTTCTTAGGAGAGTTGGGATCCATTATCCCTAAAATTGTAGGGTAACAATGCTCAGACTTTATGTTAGTACAGTATGTGTCTGTGTTTTCGGAGCCTCACAGGCTGGAATTCTGACCATCTGTCAGCTTGTTAATTCCCTTTCCTTTATAATGTCCTACTATTAGGGAAATCATACACGAACAGAATCCATTGGGCCCCATATAACTTGTGGACTGACAAATCTAATCTTACATCATTGAAAATGCCCCTTACTTCTCTCTGGTATATTTTGAATATGAATCCAAATGCTCTGTTGGAGAAATAGAGAAGGGTCTTAATAAATAATCACTTAAAAAACAGGACCATGGGTGGAGCTCATTAAAAAAGAGTAGATACTTCCTCTGCTGGTTCTTCATTTGAATATTTTCAAACCTGTCTCATCTGCTTGACAAATAGCTGATGGTGCCACTAAGAGAAGGAACAAGAGGGACATGAGCAACGCCACAGGCTCCCATTGGGTGGATGAGGAAATGAACTCTTGATGCCCAGAGGCAGTGTTGCATGTCCTAATGCAGTGTGGCGTTTCTGATTTCTTATATGTGGTTTCTGCCCATAGCAATGGCCCTACTCATACCAACGAAGACATAATGACAACAGCCACTTTATCTCTAAATCTTGCCTCTATAATTACAGTGGCTTATGAAAGTTTTTGCCTCAAGTCTAGATTTGGAATTCTCAGAAAATAGTCCGTTTCGTTTCTAAAACAGGCTAAATGAGTGATTGGAGTAGATTAAAAAAATCACTTTCTGCATGATATTTTGTAGATTAATGATTACATTGAACAATTCTGATGATAGATAGGGAAATTATTTCCACTGTAACTTAAAGAACTAAAACTGCTGTATTTTAAATTAAAGGGGCCTAAAATTTGTCAGGCTTATGAAAAGTGCATGAGCAATAGAGAGGTACAAGTTTATAACCCATTATGGAGCATGTTAATTTCTTAACATGAATAATTTTTCTGCTTCATTACTGTTGGAGTGATCCTTGTGGAAAACAGTAATTTTGGAAAAAAAATAAATATGAGACTGAATAATAGCTTTCTAGGGAAATGCTGAGATTTCTCCACTTGATTAACTTGTTGCAAATTAATTTTATTTCATTAATATTGCCCCCTCTGTAGCCTCTGTATCCTAAGCTAGGAAAATAATCCACTTTGTTTAGTAATTAAATCTAGATTTGAACTAAATCCAGTGAAAATGTCAGCCAAGGCTGTAAGAATAGTGCATAAATGGTTTAATAAAGTTAGAAAAGTAGTGACAAAAAGGTAATATTAAGCTGAAAAAGAAAAGACAACTCAAATTATGCAAGTAAAACTATCATCTTGGTCATGTGGAAGATAAGAAGTTTACATGCTGAATTTGTGAGACTTGGAAAGATGCTTTTCATTCAGAGTGTTACAGATTCCAGTTGGCTTCATCTTGCTCCCTATGAAAAATTAGGAGAGAGAAATGAACTAAGGAAGGAAACTAGTTTTCAGGTATATTTTTTTTATTCAGAGGCTGTAAAACTGTATACAAAAGATAGGGCTTGCCTGGTTAGTAAGATAAAGGATAGGGCTTGCCTGGTTAGTAAGTAGGGCTTGCCGGGTTTCCTACCTTTAGTCTTTACAGGAAGTAAAAGATTTTTCAAATGAAATGAGGCTGGGGGCAAAGTGCGAATCAAGGGTATAGCTGTCACAGCCTTTGTTAAGTTCTTTGCAAAGTTTAAGATGATCTCCTAGTAATCCCCCTTAGACAAAGGGGCTTCTAAATTCCCTAAGAGCATTATAACGCAGCAGCCCAGCGCAACCAATATAATGAGAGAGTCCGGTCTCCCTGTCTCTCAGCCTTCCCAGATATTTCCTTTAATATATATATGGTTTTGTTTTGTTTTGTATGCCTAATCCCATTTTATACTCTGTTTCCCCCAGAACCTTATTTAAGTTAAGCAGAAAGAAATGTTCTATGTCTCAAGAGTTGCAGTTAAAGATCTAGAGTTCTGTCTCAACAGTTCAGGTGGCTCTGGCTCGAGTCATGTGACTAACTCTAAATCAATCACTGTGGTCAGGGCTATGTGCCATTCTCCTCGGTCATTCCTCAGTGACATTTTAATGCCTCATATTCAGTTGGGATTAATCCCTTCCCTTAACAACAACATGTTAAGAAAATAGTGGGGAATTAATTTACCTAGGAAAATAAGGGGCTATAAACAGAAGGGGGAATGAATACACTGAAGGCAAAACATTAACTGTGTACTCCCTCCTCAAATTCCTTTCCAGCCTCTTTTCCAGACTGGCAGCTCATGAGATGTATTCTTCTCCTATCATGCTGTCAGCCCCCAAGTAACACACACAGTCCTTCCACTTGGCTTCTCACTTCACTTCCTACTTCCCTTCCTGGGCAAACACACATCTCTTTACAAACACTCCATTAGTTTTGATGTTTGTCTTGATGCTCTGGTGTGTTTGAAGGGTTTCTCTAAGGTCTGCTGACATTTCCTGATTGCTTACTATGCATGGTTTCTGTTTTCCTCCTGGGCCATCATTCTTAGAAAGGCATCCACTTCATCAATATCCTTTAACACTGTTTGGATTTGTGGGTGTGCATTCAAGCAGGAAAGGAGGCCTACCGAGGTGAACAGACTCACACTGATGTGTTTTGTCAAGTACCAGGGACATTTCTGGGTAAAAACAGGAGCAGACTTAGGCAGGCAGGCTGGTCCTTTCATCAGGGGACTAATAGGACAGAACTGGCGGGTAATGGAGGAAATGCTCAGGTGACAAGGAAGGCACATGTTGCTGAATATGTGTAGGTTAGACTCTTACATTTTATCTCTCTGGCAGAACATCAAGTCTTGAATACTTTTATCTGAGGATGAGAAACTGTCGCTACCACTCCAGCTTGGGTCATAGGAAATGATGGCATTCAGTGTGTATTCCACAGCTTGCCACCTGCTCATTGAGAATACTCTCAGATACCCTTGATTGGTCCAGGCATTTCTGGCCAGGTTCATATTTTAGAACCTGTCTAAAAGGTGCAGAACTCTGTCTCAAAGGTGCCAACATAGATGTAGGTTTCCATGGCTGGTACACAGTCCTGAGAGTGTAGTGGTGAATTTAAATTCCTGGATAGCTCTAGGCTGTCACAGAGTCACCTTTGTAACAGTTGCCATTTGATCACAGTGTGTATTGTAGAAGAAAGCATATATGATGTGCTACAAAGAAAGATCACCTGTTTTTCTCTTCAGACTTTCACAAACTCCATCTATTATCCTTGGATGATCCTTGCCTGAATTACCAATTACATTGTTGTTGACAGAATGTTGATTTTCTAATACTATCGTTCTTTGTGCTCTTAAAAGTTGGTATTCTTTGTAGCATGAATTTGACTTTGGAAAGTAAATGTTTTAAACGCATATCATGAAATATTTATGTAATCACTGATATAAGTATCCCATGAATATTTGTCACATGTCATAAGTAACCAAGAAAAACCATGTATTCTATAGACATGTGGCCAATGTGTGCAGCTGTGCTTCTCATTCTTTGGACAGGACACAGACCCACTAGAATTCGTATTGCCTACTCACATGGTCATTTTCCACCCTCTTTCTACCAGCAGTGATTCCACTTATGGCCTGATGGTGCTAACTGTATTAAATTCATGTCTTAAAGCGTTTGTCACAGTGTTTGGGGAGTATGGTATGCTGTTGTGTAGTTTTGATGTTTTATAGCTCAAAGAGTACTGGGCAAGGAGTCTTGGTCATAGATGCTGCCAACCAGACTGTGACCTTTAATTTCCATGCATACTAAATGAAGATGTTTGACTTTGCCTCCTTTAGTGCTAACATTGGTTGGTTCTGGAATTCTGTGCCTCCACAATTTCTCTTGGAAGTTGGAAGATGGATTCTAGAGGAGTTTTTATAAAGCCTTCACCATTGCAAGATATTAAAGAGCATTTTTAAAAGTTTCTAAGCCTCTCAAAAAAATTTTTTAAAGGATAAGCCATACCATAGATAAAAAATCTAGTATCATCATCTTGAACATTATTATTGCTGTCACCACAATTACCATAACCATCAACATCTACATCATCACCGACATTTATTCAGTGGATTTTATGTTTCAGGCATGACGCTGAAGACATTATATGCAGTTTCTCATGTGATCTTACGATAAGAGGTATTAGCATTATCTAATTTCCAGATGAGAAAAATTAAATTGAAAGAGAGTTTGCCTAAGGATGTACAAGTAGGAAATGATGGATCCCAGTTCCCAAACTCAGTTTAGTTTGCCTCCAAAGTGTATATCCTCCACCACTATTCTGGATTCACTCCCATTGGACACAATTAATGAGATAAATTACTGGATTCTTTGTAAAACCCATTATCAAATTAAGCAGTAGAGCAAAGACGTATTTTTCCATTTTATATATGGGTCCCCTATACCCATGCATATCCACCACATACATGAATGACCATCCTTAAATTTTACCTCTATCCAATGAAAACAGGCCCCAAATTTGTCCATAATAAGGTTGCCAAAACCAGGGCATTCAACTTCAAAATGTTTCCCTTTAGTGCTCATTTGTTTTAATCCTCTCTTATTAAGTGCCCCATTTTCATTTCTATGTTAGACGTATTTTCTAAATTATTCCCATGTATTTCCAGGATTGAATATTCCAGTGACCCATTACATTTTAGAAGTATTTTGCCACAGTAAAAGGCAAATAAAAGATCCAAAATATACAGTCATTTCTGTGCTGATATCCTTAATTAGAAAACAAATAATGGAGCAAGGAACATTTGCTAATTTTTTTCTCCTACTAAATTTTTGACACTAGGAGCAGTTGCTTTTATTTCTTTGTTGCATGCCTTTACCAAATGGTGAGTTTGTCATTCCTCTACAGCACTACTCATTGAGAAAGAAGGCAATTCTCATGGTATCACCCAGGGATCTCAGACTCCCTTCTCACTCCAACCTGCCTTTTGAGTGGACTTGTAAGGGTTTCCACAGGCCAGAAGCAGAGGGAGGACTGCTAAGCAGAATTTTCATATGTTCTGCTACTTTTGTATGTTTATTTAATGTGCTTCAAAACATTTCCCTGTGATCTTGAGTTGTACATTTAAACATTAAAACCTTTACCTTTATACTCAATGTAAGGAGGGAAATTTTGGAAGTGAATATTTATGGTAGCAGTCATTTTAACATGTCATTGTGAGGAAAATGGCAAAGAAGTAGAATCTGAATGTGGGATTGATTATTCATATACCCATATTGAGTGACTATTGGCTTGTCATATTCTGTGTCTGGCATCATAAGCTCGTAGTGGTAAGAACCAAAAGAAACTAATATATATATAATATATATATATTATATATATATTAGGAGGAGAAAAAAATCAGCAAATATTCCTTGCTCTACTATTTGTTCACTTGAGTATATTTTCCTCATGACAGGCCTTTGAGGTTGGATTAATTATCCCCATATTACAGATGACTATGCAGAACAATGTATACAATGCATGCAATCCTCATTGGATAGTGAGTAGAGGATAGAGGCAGTGCACTGAATTAGACACCTTCCCTTCAGGTATTTCTCCTACCATAGTTGGGAAATCAAGACGACACTTATGAAAGGTCAAGAACACATGGTATCTTACTATTACTCATAAACCTGGATCATTCAGACTGAAATATAGAAAAAAATATTAGTGAAAGGAGGTGTTTATTGTAGGGTTGGGCAAGGACAGTATCTGAAGTAAAAGATAGTAAGGTGAGATGAGAAAATAACCCACATTGTGAATTTTCCAATTATATCCATTGAATTAGTAAGATGAGATTGGAAATAAAGGGGTTGGTCTGGGAAGATATAGATTCTTAATGTGTAACATATGTAAGTTTTTTTGAGACCTCATCTTAACTATTTCTCCCATATAAATGCTACGTGTTTGTATTATTATCCCGATTTTACAGATAGCCAGACTATACTATAGACACAAAGTGTACATAATCTTTAAGTGTCCAATTTCCATGTATATATTTCACTGTCCAAGCAGGGGATTCAGAGGCAGGTGTTACAAAGGAGATACATAATAATTTTGTTAAACCTCTGCATATAGCCTTACCTGACAGCATTATCCCAGTTGGTTTGTTTGCTTGTTTTAGCTTAAGGGCCTGAGGACTCCATTTAAATTAGATTTTGGTCACTGTAAACAAGACAGTCCTGATTTTAGTGTGGAAAAATGGAAGGGATAAAGTTAGACTTCAGTACAGTTCAGGGTCCCTCTAGCATAGGATCTGAGAAAATTATTTAGGGCAAATTTATTTTTCTCTTTCTTTGGTACAAAGACTCTCCTTACCAAATCATGACCATATTAATAGAACTGAGAAGTTTTCTTTTTTTCTGCCTTCATGAAAGGGGATTTGCAAATTTCTAACTAAACTGGGCAAAAGTAAAGCAGAAAAAGACTGACATTTATTATGAAACATCTAAGATGATTACTGTCCCACTTAGACTGATTTAGAGTTATTCAAGTGTTAGAAGCTGGGAAGAGATGTGTTCTTCCCTACCCAAACACCATTTATTTTATTTGCACTGGCCGCTTTCCAGAGAACTGTTGCCCTTCCCCTCTCTCGTGTCCTTTTTCTCCCCTTTATCAATTAGTCAGTTATTCAGTATGTCTTTCTGACTCCCTTTTACATCCCTTTCCTGTTATTTTTCATCTTAAGAAGATAAACCTTCAGAGAGAAAAACCTCTAACCTTGCAATAACCCCATGATGGATGAGTCTGCCAATTATCTTCTTAAAGGAATATTATGCAGGTTTTATGTATCACCTGAATGCTACATTCTCAATCCTTTATCCCATACCCAAAGAGAAAGTGGTAGGTTTCCTGCCTTCACACCTTAAAAAGGGATTGCCTTTCCTCTTTCTCTATAATTTTTGATGATCATAAATTAACAAAGTTTGAAGTAACAGGGCAAAGGGAGGTAAATTGTGGTTCATAATGAGAATGATCCTTTATCACTCCCAACAGATCTCAAGATCCCCGTGTAGGCAGTAATGAAATAAAGAATTCAGGAGTCGTAAACACACACACACACACACACACACACACAAATATGCTTTCTAGTACCTGCTCATTATTATTGCTAGCCTGGGACTGTGCTCAGCATGACTACATGAGCATTCTTGCAAGCAATTGTTTTGGAAATCACCAAAAGGGATTAGACGGAGTGAAAGACAGGAGCAAGAGAGAGGGATTCCTGTTGATAAGCAAACCTCCCCTCCTGTGTCCTTAAAATTATAAAGAGGTTGGAAGAAGCCACTGCAGCCATTGAAGGGTAGCAGAGTGGATCCACAAAAGGAGCTTCAGACAGTGAAATTAGTCAAATCAGTTCATAGTCTGGAGAAGAATACAAATGAGGAAACGACTCAGGCTAAGGGGTTTATGGACAATAACATGGTGGGCAGCTGTCCTTAATAATTCCTGAGGTGGGAGTAAGATATGCCAAGAAACAATTGCACCTGGAACAAGTTAGATTAAGCAGCAGGGAAAACCTTCTGACCAGTGAATAGGAAAGCTTTACAATAGGTGATATAAGACAGATTTGGAAGCTTCATATCTCAAGATCTGGAAAAGAGAGATTTGTTTTCACCTAGAATGAGAAGTTCTGCAATGTCCTCACAAGACTTCATTTTTCATCAGACACAAGGATTTGAGATAAGTGGTTTTTGATAAAGGCATATGGAGAAATAGGTAATATTCTCCTTCTGCGTTTGACTCTATGTCTTAGAAGAATAGAAGAGGGGGAGGGGGAGAGGAAATACAAAGTATGAGAATTGGGGTACCTGGGTGGCTCAGTTGGTTGAGCTTCCAATTCTTTTTTTTTTTTTTTTAAATGTTTATTTATTTTTGAGACAGAGAGAGACACAGCATGAATGGGGGAGGGGCAGAGAGAGAGGGAAACACAGAATCGGAAGCAGGCTCCAGGCTCTGAGCCATCAGCCCAGAGCCCGACGCAGGGCTCGAACCCACGGACCGCGAGATCGTGACCTGAGCCGAAGTCGGACGCTTAACCGACTGAGCCACCCAGGCGCCCCGAGCTTCCAATTCTTGATTTTAGCTTGAGTCATGATCCCAGGGTCATGGGACTGAGCCCTGCATCAGGCTCTGCTCTGAGGGTGGGTCCTGCTTAAGATTCTCTCACTCTGCCTTCTCTCCCACTTATGCTCGCTCGCTCTCTCTCTGTCTCTCAAATAAAAAAAAATAATGAACAGGGAGGGTGTGATAAGCAGGACTGTCATGAGTGAGAGTCAACTTTGAGCTATATTGAAAAACATCACTGTATACCATGTCATGAGGAAATCTTGTTAAACTTCAAATTCTGATTTAGTAGTTTTGATTTGGAGCTGATATTCTGACTCTATCAAGATTACAGGTGATGCAAATACTGCTGCTTTGAGAACCATACTTAGAATAGCCAAGATAAGACAACAGGTGTGTATCCAGGTGAAATGTAGGTTGAGGAAACATCAACAAGCTTGGAGGCGAAACAGAGAAAGACACTGCAAAGTGGAAACGTATAACCTGGATAAGAGTGTAGTGAAGCTGAGGAGTTGGTATTTCCTACAAGTTTGTCTGTCATACTCCTTAAAGTCAGGGGTGTGGCTGAGAGTGGAAGATTCCGTCCTAGTTACATGAGTCTCTGCTTTGGCAGTGGTTGTCAGCATCGGCTTATTCTCCCTTTTCTCACCTCTCAGCTTTGTTAAATACACGTGGGGTGAGGTGACTGTTTTGGGAAGAGTAAATGCTACCCTGAGTAGAGTCTTAGAAAAGGTATAGTCCAGGTGTGTTTTCTCCTGCCTTTCAGGATGATAATAGAACCTTCTAGCACTCATTCCATACATTCATTTCACACTTGAAAATATTCTGTTTTTGATTTGGAGTCCTTTGTTTTCATAGAAGGACACACTGAGAGAATGTTCACTTTTACATACTCTTCAAATAAAGGATCTGATGCTAAGAACTTAGGAAAATTTCCAGTTACCTCAATATAAATTCTACACTGATTCATTTTTCTTTCTTCCTGTAATTTTTCCACATTTAAGGTTAATTGACCTTCCCATAAGTGAGAACAGAGGTGCAGTAATATTTCACCACATGTTACAAGACACTGTCAGCTGTTATTCCCTGTATTTTTTGCACCCCCCCCCCAGCTACTTTTGGAGGCTAAGTGGTGCTTTCATATTTACAGTAGTGCCTGCGTTAATCTGGATATTTTATTATTACAGTTCCATATTGGCAAATTTATGAAAAGTGTTAATTTATGTTCTTGTAAATCACCATGCTGGAGTAATGAAGGACAAGTGTTCAGGACAAGGAATGGGCTTTGCAGATGTTAAAAAGAACATCAGTCATTGTTGTCCTCTTTATGACACGATAGCCCCCTCACACGATTTAACTCCATACTGAAACTGCAGTCAGAATGATATCATTAGGCACTATTTCCAGGAAAGGAATGACGAGTGAGTTTCATCTCATGTACTGACTGGAATCATTTATTAAGTGGCTGTTCAGAGCATGTGTTAAAAATGACCCTGAGACCTGAATAGACTCAATTAGAAAATGCTTGATTTAGTTAGTGCTGACCATCATACACACAGGAGAGAAAAATGACAATATATGACCCATAAAATTTCCCAACTAAATATTTAAAACTAGACCAAGCTTGAAAAATTATGTCCATACAAAAACCTGTGCACAGATATTTATAGCAGCTTTATTCATAATGACCAAAACTTGGAAGCAGCTATTTTGTCCTTCAGTAGTTGAATGGATAAACAAACCATGGTACCTTCAGATAATGGAATATTATTCAGTACTGAAGAGATTTGAGGTATCAACCTGTGAAAAGACAAGTGAAAGAAGCCAATCTGAAAAAGCTGTATGATTCCAACTATGTGATATTCTGGAAAAGATAAAACCATGGAGACAGTAAAAAGATAAGTGCTTTCTGGGGAAGTGGGGCAGGGGGGATAAAGAGAGAACAAAGCTTTTTGGGGGCAGTGGATATACTCTATATGATATTATAATGATAGATATATGTCATTATACATTTGTGCAAACACATATGACATACAACACCAAGAATGAAGCCTAAACTATGGACTTTGGGTGATTAGGATGCATCAATCTAGGTTTATCATTGGTAAAAAAAAAAAGTACCATTCTGATAATTGATGTTGATAATTGGGAAGATATGGTAAATATGAAACTCCTTCTCAGTTTTGTCGTAAACCTAAAAATTGCTCTAAAAATTGAAGTCTTGTAAGAAAGAAAATAGAGACCAAAGAGCAAACGAGGTTTTAAAACCTATGATAGAAATCAGATACCATAAAGCCTGGATACTGGGAAAGTTTCACTGTTCCATACTGACATTAAATAATGAAGAACACAGTTGGGACATATTTTCATCAGCCTCTGCAAATCTTTGATCATGGGAATAACACTCCATGTTTACTAACCACTTACTATGTGCCAGGCCTTCTTCCTCTCAATCCCCACTGGAGTCATGGATGGGTACTATACATATCCTGGCTTATTCTCCCCAACAATCCTTTGGAGGAACTGTGATTATTCATAAAACCCTTAGGAGCATTATTGAACTATCAGAATGGTGAGTATTAGATGCATAAACACTAAGTTACCATGTAGTGCTAAGTATCCATCATTGCTACATGTTGAAATTTAGCTTTTGGAAAACGGAGCAGGAGGGGAAAAAAAGTTACAGACTTTCTCTGTTTTTTTCTTTTTTTCATTACCCATAATTGAGACCTTCAAATAAAAATGCTGAAATAAAGGATCCTATTATAGAAAATCTGTAGATAATGGAATGCCTTGTGTATGTTTCTTTATGTGAAGATACCTTCACTGCAGGTAAATATTTTATAGAACTCACTTGTGTTTCTCATTTATTAGGAATCTCATTTTCCTTCTACCATTATCTATTCTTATTTTAAGAGCTCAAAATAGTATATGAAAATTAAAATAATACTGGTGTTGAGAGAGGAGGACTTCCACTGTCAGCACTTTCTCACCAAGGAAATACTATCTACAGAATATGGGTCATGTTGATTTATTTATATTAAATTTTGCTTTACAAGACCCCCTTCTTTATTCTGACACTTGTGGTAAAATTATAAGTCCACTTTCAATCTATTCCTTGAAAACTGCTACACAGATGGTCAATGGTTCACATAAGGTAGGCTAAGGTCATGTAAACAAATCTTCAAATTCAGACATTATTATAGCCAGGTCATCTTGGAAATAAAGCCAGAATGTGAATAATAACCGAGTGCTTCTACACATCTTCACATGAGTCCTGTTTGGAAAGGTATGAATGTGGCTTCTATCCCCCATGAGTGTGCTTGGCTAGAGTAGTATAGCTGCTTCATCTAAGACAGTGAGGTTCAGAGATGAAGCACTGGATGGAAGGAAACTGAGTCATTTCCAATCTTTTTTTTTTTATAGAATCAAGAAGTTTTTATATAAAATAAGTGGTGATGAGGAGGATTTCTGAATTCCCAGATATAAAGCGTCTAAAGTCTCTAGCTGTAATCGTTACTGCAAAAATAATAAAATATAATGGACATGATAGAGGGGCAGGAATAAGGGCTTCAGAGTCACAAAGACTTGCTCAAATCCTGCACCACCAGTTCTCTGCTGTGTGAGATTAGACATGCTAATAGTTGTTGCTGAAACTGTTGTCTCATCTTTGAAATGAAGAACTAAGGGAATGCCCATAGCTGATCTTATGAGGTGGGCTTGGTGCCACTATGCAGATGGGACACTAGAGATTGGATCTCATCAACTACAGTGTGGGCAAATATTGATCTATTTATGCAATGACTAATTGTTTCTTCTGGCAGCAAATTGGGATGATGTAGAATCTGGATAAGACAAAAGAGGCTTGCATTAAAGAATATGAATAGTTGATGTTAACATCCAAGATTATGCCTTCATCAATAAATTCTTTTGATTCTAAATTCACAAACCAGATTCCATCACCTCTGAATCTTTTACTTACATGTAAGCAGGTATAATTTGTTGCTATATTCTGGTAGCCATTAAATTAGCATTTTTAAATATGCTTTTTTCTGAGACAGTGTGTGGAGTGATGAAAAGGAAGGCTCATTGCTTTTTGTAGTCTTGAATCTAATACCTTTTAGGTGTGTGATCTGGGACAAGTTCGTTTCTCTAAGCCTTAGTTGCTTCACCTAAAATGGAGATAAGAATCCTGTTCTTATCATCTGGTTAAGTATTTGAGACACTGTGAGCATTTTATGAAGTGATTTCTCCTTGTTCTGGAAACACTACCTGCAGATCATCTTCTTCCATTTCTTTCATGCCATGGGTCACCATCTTCCCTGTAGTCTCATGTGCTTTATTAGATTCTACAGACCTTGAAGATGGGGAAGTGCCTTATTCATTGCATTTTAACAGTGCTTGTCATATAATAAGTGCTCGAAATGGCTTTAAGTGACGGAGGGAGGAAAAAAGGAAGTTAAGGAAAACATAATTGTTGATTCAATCATTAATCTAGACAATTCATATATCTTAAAAAGTGCCATGAAAGTGTCAAGTATTGTTATGATGCTTAGCCAGAGATATAGTGAACTCCTGACTTCCACTCTTCTCACTGAAAGCATTTTGTTTTTATGACTATTATCAGTTTTTTGCTCTTCCTCTGGCTTTCTCTAGGTGATGTGACCTCTTCATACAACTTCTCTCTGGGTATGTTGTTTCTGTCAGGGCTGTGGAGGGGATTTTATCAGTAATAAGGAAAGAAAAAAACACTCAGGTGTGCTTTGGAGAGAACACGTACTTGGGAGAGATGGCATCCTCTTTCGTAGTGCTGCCTTCTATACTTTGCTCTTTGTAGAGCAGTGTTTGTAGAACAGTGTTTTGTCTGTTTGCTTTCTTGCTTGCTTCTTTTCTTTAGAATTTGGCCATAACACAACTTAGTTTGGATCTTAAAATCGACTCCTCTGAAATACACAAAACAAAAAAGAAAAAGAAACCCACAAAAAACAAACACTAAATTTTTCCTTAAGCCTGACCTTTCCAGACCTAACTTCTGTAAGCCCACAACATGACCAGTTATCTCCTTAGAGTTTACAGATTCAGTGAATCCCTATCAAAGTCCCATTCTTCACAATAACAGAAAAAAAATCCTAAAATTCATATGGAACACAAAAGAAGCCAAATAGCCAGTCTTAAGAAAGGAGAACAAAGCTGAAGGCATCACACTTCTTGATTTCAAAGTATATTACAAAGCTACATTAACCAAAATAGTATGGTACTGGCATGAAAACAAAAACCCAAAACTGACAGCAGAACTGAGTAAAGAGTCCAGGAGTAAATCCATCTAGTTACGGTCAATAGGTCTTTGATAAGGGTAGTCTCTTCAATAAATGATGTTGGGAAAACTGAGTACTTATACGCAAAAGAATAAAACTGGACCCTTATCTCCATCTGTATATAAAAATCAACTCAAAATAGATCAAATTAATACTTGGAACTGTAAGACTACTAGAAGAAAACAGAGAAGCATCTTCTTCATACTGGTCTTGACAAGAATTTTTGGTTCTGACACCAAAATCACAGGCAGCAAAAGCAAAAAATAGACAAACCAAAAAACTTCTGCACAACAAAGGAAACAACTAACAAAATGAAAAGGGAACTTGTAGAATGGAAGACAATATTTGCGTCGTTCTCCTTATTTATATAAAGGTAGGCCAAGGTCTGAAATTCTAACATGAGGGTTTTTTTTTTTCCTGTTTCCTAAGAATTTAATCAATTCAGACTTGACTATTTGTAATTTCAAAAACCCTTTAGCACTTCTTGCCTTGAAGTCTTTGCTCATTCTCTCCCTCTGTGACAGGAAATCATTTCCCACCACTTAATTCCTATCGTATACATACTCAAACCTTTCCCATTCTTTGAGGCCTATCTCAAATTCTACTTCTTCACACACACACTTACATATATACATACACACATATGCATACACAAATGCACTTCATTGAAAACTATCTTTCTGCTATTTTTAGCCAGATGATTCATTCAACAAATACATACTAAATCTCAATACAATAAGGACATTATGCCAGATACTAGGGAAGTGGCTTTGAACAAAGAAACCATTTCTTCTTATTTGCATCTCTTCTGATCTCCCCCATTTTCATCTACAATTGTTAGTATTTTATTATTTTAAACTCTTATACTTACTTATGTACACAAAGTGCAGCAAAAAGACCATGAATTTTGAAGTCAGCAGAACTGGGATTAAAACAGAACTCTACCACTAATAATCCATGTCCTTGAAAAAATTATTCAACCTGTCTAAACCTCAGCTCTTGCATTATGAAATATAGAGACAAGGATACTTTTATCATGATTCACCTATCATGATAGACATTATATTTAAAAAAAAATTGTATTCCATAGCTGGTCATGTTAAATAGTCAGTGAGCCACAAATATTGTTTTCACTGTATTCCTGCTAGCCTACTTAGTCCTTGAGGGCAGCGCTGCCCTGTAGCATTCAGCAGAGTGATAAACAAATATTGGGAACAAAATGAATAAAAAGAATGAATATTGATGGGTATACTCTAGGGAGAAATGACATAGTTATAGGCACTTTCAATCAAAAAGCAGGTTGGGAAGCAAGTAGGGGGATGGGGAGAGAGCATCACTAAATGTTTATGAAATGGGCTTGGCAGGATGGGGGGGGATTTATTATACAGAAATTGAGAGTTCGGTTCTGATTTCACTGTTTATAAATAACCAATTTTATCTACCGTATCCTTAGAACTGGCTCTGGCGTGCCTTCTTAGTTCTTTGGTGGGGAGGGAAAGGTTATGTACATTTCAGAACCAAGACCAAAACCATATTGCCTTCCATAACACACCATATCAGTATAACAGTTTCAGGAGCCCATGCTATTCTCACCAGGATCTCACTGCTGTGATGGAGAGAGTTCTGTATGGCACTGTTATGGGAAGGTTCATTTTTATCCTCAAATTAATGATATGTCCCAAAGGTTGGATATTTTATCTTGAGGTTCTCTAATTATTCAGCTTTCTCCTTCCCTAGAATTAATTCTTGACCAGGGGATACTGATGTTTTTAACAGCTAAATTCTTCTTGTGGTCATGGATATTATACTGACTAAAAACTAATTTCAGACCAAGAAAACACAAAAGAAAATAGGATAGTAGTCTTAAAGTACTGAACAGATAGGTCATGGGTTGGAACTAAACTAATTGGGTTCCTGAACAGAATCGTCTTCCAGGGGCTCCAGTGACCTTTCATTTTAGTGAGCATTTGTTAAGATGAAAGATTTCTATAAGCTACAGTCACTCAAGCACAAAACAGAATTGTTAAAATGTCTAAATTAGAGATATTTCAGTAAGTCTGACAGAGGATGGAGTGCCAAGAAAATACACTGATTTTAGAATCCATTAGTATTATTTTGGCTTTCTCCATTCCCACCAAAGCTCAGGAAAAGTAGCTTTACTTGCGTCTTATGAATTGTGTAAACTGAGGTGCATGGTGGTTATAATTTGTGTCTTCAATCAGTTTCTGGATTAAAACTCACAACTCCGAAACCCCACTCCAGAACTTCTACCCATTAGCCAAGTCATTAATAAATGCTAGTGTTATCTTATTTACTTTTATCATGTATAACACTTAAAATGTCTATGCTCTCATTCTTCCAGTAAATATTCTGCTTACCTCCTGTATTGGACAAGGTCAATTACGAACATTTGAAATAGAGTTCTTATCTTTCAGGTTGGAGAGTTAAGATATGTACATAGAAAATCAAAATTAACATTATATGTGTCAAATTTATTTTTAAAAAATATGTGCTTCAAAATTATCCTTGGTGATGTTGTGAGAAGACTTCCTCAAGGAAATGATGATGAAGGGCATTGATATAAACGTCTGGGGCTTAGACACTCAATGAATACTTGCTGACTCAAGTATTCCTTAGTAAAAAGGACCCTGAATTACAGGTCAAATGGCCTTTTGGCTTTATCACTGGTCATGTGATGAAGAAACATTTAAATAACCTCCCTGGGACTATTTTTCTCTGTTGATGGGGACATAATATCCACCTCATAGGATTTTTATGAGCATCTCTTCTCACTTGAAAAATCTTCCTGGACAGGGGTGCCTGGGTGGCTCAGTCAGTTAAGTGTTTGACTCTTTATTTCAGCTCAGGTCATGATCTCGTGATTGTGAGATTGAGCCCCACCTCAGGCTCCATGTGATATTGAGCCTCATGTGGGGCTCCACAAGATTCTCTCTCTCTCCCCTCCTCTCTCTGCCCCTCTGCCCCCACTTATGTTATCTCTCTCTCAAAAAAAAATCTTCCTGAACAAATATATCTACATGCTTGGCTTCTACTTCCACCTATATGCTCAGCAGTTTGACACCTGAATCTTCAACAATATCAGTCTTGCAATTCTGGTCTATCTGCTTATTTGCCTGACACCTACTTAACATCCAGAGACATTTTAACACTGAAAAAAAAAGGGAGAGAAAAAAAAATTCTTGTTCCACTTCACAGTCCTCCTGTTGTTCTTATAGTCTTCACTGGAGTGAAGAGTGAGCTCGCTATCTCAAAACTTTATTCTTAGAATGCTTAACCCTCAAAGAGCTAAAGAAAACATCAAATGAAAATAAAACACAAATTCATTCCAGCAAGCTAAGGATGATTAAGTCTATTGTGTCTCTTGCAGGGGTATTGTTATCACCACGGATATATAAATACCTCCTTTTATTTGTATCATCTAGAACATTCTATATAGTTTCAAAGGAATTGATATCTATACATTTCAGGCCTCAGTAAAAGGTGATGGAAAGACAGTGAGAGGTATTTTTTAATTAGAGACGCTGTCTGGCTTCATTTACTTATCACTAATCAGTTGAACCAGCAACTCTTCTCAAAAATAATTTAGGCTGGCCCAGGTACCTCCTACAGTCAGCACTTATTAGATGTTTAGTAAAATTAAAACAAGATATATATAAATGAATGAATAATTGAATGAGCACCTTGCATGCAGTGAATCCCAAAAGGCTCATTCAGAGTTGGAATAGCAGCCTCCTCAACCACAAAACTCCGGGACGTTACCTTGATACCATAGACTGAGGATATGTGCATTTGGCACTTGACTCAGGAGGCTGAAAATAAATTTCCTATAAACTCTAGACCATTGATACCTTTCATTTATGAATCTGAAAACATTAGTAGGGAGACCTAGCTCTACAGGTCTTTGAAATCATGAAACAAACCCTTCAAAATTAGGGTACAGAATTTTGAGGGATAGTGTAAGTTTGAACTTTATTTTTAATAAAACCAAACAACACGTGTTCAGCCTTTTTTCTGGGTTTGGAGACCCTTCATAAAGCCTTAGGTCTTGAATTGCTAATCCTTGTATCCTGACAATAATGACATGAAAGATTTGGACAATGGCTGTGGGCTTTTCTAAATTTGCTTTGTCCTGTAATAATCTCTCTACTTTGAGATACCTCACATCAAAGAGAATTCATAGCTGGATTCTAACACTACCCTCCTATGTGGAATAATTAGACCTTTAGACTTTTACTCACTGTTGAATTGAGAATGTATATGTTTATATGTAGTAGTGTTTATTTACATAAAATGTTACACATTACGTATAAAACTTAACATGCATATATACCTTACACATGTATACATAACATATATACATGTATATAACATAAATGTATGTGTGTACATATGCATGACAGCATGGCTTCGGAGTTTTTGCTCTAGAAGTTGTTTCAAGGATCACTGAGCTAGAGGTTTCTGCAGTTTCTTCTGCTATTGTATGTGTGTGCTAATGTGTTTGCTTGTGTGCTTGTGTTTGTTTGGCAGCCTGACCCTGAGCTGATTTAGCTTTGTCATGCATAGTAGCAGTTGTGGCAGAGCTCAGCTTACTAAAGGGCACTGGGACAGTTTAGACTCATGGGTGAGTGGTTGCCAATCTTTGATCATCTCACAAGAAAGGAAATCTTAAATCTACCTAACTTGGCACTTGTTTTCAGGAAAGCCAACACTAACTCAATCTTGTTTTTCAGTTTATTAACCATGTGCAGCTTTTGCTGGTGCTGAATTAGAGGCAGTAAGTCATGAACTTGTGATAATAGCAGCCTGCCCTGCACTCTGGAAAATGCCAGAAGTAGAATGAAACTGTTATGCAAAATCCCTAAGAAGCTCATTCTGAAAAAGCCAGTTAACAGGCTATGGAGAAGAGACTCTTTCTAGCAAAAGGAGGGAACAATTGTAGACAACATATACTAATCTTATTTTACAAGAAAATGGTTACATGCAATTAGAGGAAAATCCTTATAGGGAATGACACCACATTCTTAGGAAAGGGTATGAATCAAGAATGATGTTCATCTGAAACACATGTTTGGAACTGATTCAATTTACTCCAAATCCTTTGAAATGTTAGAAAGGATATTGAGAAAATCCATAAGCATTCTTGAATATAGAAAGATAACCTTTAATGAATGGGCAACTATGAAGAATCCTAGGCAGATGGAAAGTGAAATGGAATAAACTGAAGAAGGGAACCGCAACTGTGATGTGCACATCAGAGCCCTACTGCGGGAGAGGGTGGGAACCTTCTCTAGGAGTCCTCCATGCCTAGCTTTCTACCTCCTTGATAGATATGGAAATTGAGGCCCAATGTAAGTAGCTTGCCCAAGTTATTTTCAGAGAGAAATTTCAAACCCCCAAATGTCTCACTCTCAAGCCTTGGAGTTAATTGTTGTTATAGGTTGCCTTCTCTTTAGCATTTCTTATTGATTTCTGACACCAGTTCTATGAATTTTCTCCTATTTTACAGATAAGGGAAGAGTGTGTGGAGCTTGGGTTAGTTTTTCCAGTGGAACTGGAATAAGAGTCTGTTCTTAAAACCTACTCTTTCTTCATCTTCCTCCCCATAATATTAGTAAAGAGCCAGATAAAGATTCCAGGCCTTCTAAATCTACCCTCTCCATTTTTTTTATTGGGGAAGTTAATCTCCATTCTGTATTAACTCATTATGACGGATGTGTGCCTGATTTTGTTATGTAGCAACTTTATTTTACTGGTAGAAGAAAGAATGTTATAGTTGTAAGCATCTATTTGCATCCTGATTTGATATACTAGGTTTCGTCCCTGGCCATTGGGTTCACATACATGAAGCCTGATCTGACATAGCTTGACATGAAAAATATCAATCTGAAGTATAACGGTTATAATTCTGTAGGTAACACTGAAGATTTAGAAAATGGGTTTCATATATTTAATTTTAGAGGGTAAAATAATGGCTGAATGACAGGAGAATCAGCACCTAACGTTCCGAGATCCAAAAGTCTTATGGTAGGGAGGTCCCTTAATTAAAGAAGCCTAGGATATGCAAAGCAAAGCTGCAAAGCTAATGAATTAGTGGGTAATTATAAATTTCTAAAAAGATCTGATTTACAATGGAGTTAAATTAGGTGGCTCTTTAAGTAGCAACTTTAAGATTTTAAGTGTCAGTTTATAGTCCATGGTCAAAAAAAGGATCTAAAGGAGATTTAAAAGCTAACTTGTTGTGTGTTTGAAAGTTGAGAGAGTAGATATTGAAAACTCTCATCACACAGGAAAAAAAAAAACTTTTGTAACTATGAATGGGGACAGATGTTAACAAGATTTATTGTGACCATTTCATAATGTATACAAATATTAAATCATTATGTTGTACACCTGAAACTAATATAATGTTATATGTCAGTTAAACATCAATAATAATAAAAACCTTAACGATGCCCATGTATTTGCAAAAGAGTTTGCAAACCAGTGACCATAGAGTAACATAGTCCCACAAACATTTCGTTTGGCCCACACAACTGTGGAACCATCATGTTTTAAATTTAAATTAGGTGTCAATATTTAACAGTTGGATTTTTCACATAAACATTGAGATTTCTGGCATCTGTTGAAAAATCAAGATCAGGCAAAAAAGGGCAGGATTTCCCCAGAGCAGCCATCAGATGGAGGTCCATAACAGCTGCCCATTACCTCTCCAGTTTGACATAATCCTCACAATCATAAATTATGTTGATAGTTATGTACCCTTGATGCCAGGTGGTGAGAATGTCACTTTATCTCTGTGTTTGCCCTCCTATAGCCCCAGTTTAATCATGAGAAAAGTGGGGCACCTGGGTAGCTCAGTTGGTTAAGCATCTGACTCTCAATTTCTGCTCAGGTCACAATCTCAGGGTTGTGGGATTGAGTGCTCCGTGCTGGCCCTGGAGCCTGCTAAAATTCTCTCTTTGCCTCTGCCCCTCTCCTCTGTGCTTGCGTTCTCTCTCTCAAAAATAAAAAAAATCATGAGAAAAACATCGGAGAAACCCCTGTTGAGCATTCTACAAAACACTGGCCAGTAGTTCTCAAAATTATCAAGCCTATCATAAACAAGAAAAGTCTGAGACAATGTTGTAGGAGGCATGGTAAATAAATGTAGAAGGGTATTATTGATGGGATCATGGAACAGAAAAATGACACTAGTGAAAACTAAGAAAATCCAAACAAAATGTGTACTTTTTTCAGCTTTACTGAGGTATAATTGACAGATAAACTAGTAACATATTTAAATTGTACATCATGATGATTTGATTTATGTACCCATTGTGAAAGGATTCCTCCTTTGAGTGCTTTGCATCTGAGTTACTCATGTTAATACTTAATTGTATTTATCTTGCTTCACACTTCAAGTTCTTCTTATACCCAAGGCCTTAGTCAACACTCATATCAAGAGGCTAGGAATGATAATCTGAATTCTCCATGGTCTTCAGTGCTATTCTACACCTGTTGCTAGAGTTAATCAAATCATTACTTCATCACTACAACCATTTTTCAAGCTTTCGCTTATATCTCCCCATTGATTTCTTAATGCTCAATTTCAGTGTGTACCACTTGTTTAAAAGGAAGACTCTTGGGTTCCAAACCAAGAGACATGGTTCAACTGATCTTGGATGAATTTAGAAATGTATCTTTGTGATTCCAAAGAGAGTTAAATACAAAACTCTGAGAAATGCTTCCAAAGATCCTTCAACCTCTTCTATTTATAGAATGTTAAGGCACCAGAAAATACTCTCAAAAAAATGCCTACATCTCTACTCCTCCAGCCTGAATTTTCAGTGGCCATGCAGCACCCAAATATCTGCTATATGACACAGAATCAAAATAGAGAAAGGAGAAACAGAGACTAATAAAAATATGAAATCTGCAGAAGCTTGGCTGCCTGATTTTGGAGACAGGTGATTGGTCTACATTTTTGGAACAAGTGAATTTTTCAACTTGACGTGTCAGTAGTGGCAAAACCACTCATAATACCCACTGAGGTGTACAGTCATTTGTTGAAGATTTTATCGGATTTCGGAAATGACATCAGCTGTGATCCCAGTAAATGAATTATTGATTTATTTAGCAAATTATTCCATTTTTAATCCCTTACTGTTGGAACACATTAATCATAAAATACACAGTCCCAACCAGAATCCAAGCTGAGTATGTGAGTGAGTCACCAAGTAATGGGGTGCCCCTCACATTTCCCATATGAGAAGATTTGGGGCAGAGAGCTTGGATTAGGGAAGGATTTTGATGCAATTCAGTGGGACAAGTAGTGTTTGGTCATGAGTCAATAGTCATCAGCAGTGCAGTGAGATGTTCACTTTGAGAAACCTTAGAAACTAGGAGTTCATGAGGCACATGGGACAGAGTGCCTGTAGCAGTTTTATATATACAATGTAAGGAGCTTCACATTAGCTGTTGAGAGGTCTAGGGTTCTAGTGCTTAAGTGAAAAATTTTAGTGGCAAATATTTATTAAGGACTTGCCATATCCCAGGAGCTAAGCTAACAGTCTTATTCATTATCTAATTTAATATTTTCTGAAATACTATCAGACAGATATTATCTCATCTTTATGTTATAGACATAAGGTCCCAAGTCTCAAAAACATAAAATGACTTGCCCGTGTTAATAGCTAGTCAACAGCAAAATGGGAGTTTTCAACCAGAAAATTTTACTCCAACAATGCTATACTATTACACTTTCGTCACTGTCTCCTGGCCTATGTTAGGGGACTTAGGTATATTTCATACAAACAAAAAATACATATACAGTAAAACCTTGGTTCACGAGCATAACTAGTTCCAGAAACTTGCTTGTAATTCAAAGCACTTGTATATCAAAGCAAATTTCCCCATAAGAAATAATGGAAACTCAGATGATTCATTCCACAATCCAAAAATATTCATAAAAATTATTATAATACTGTAATATAAGATAATAAAGAAAATACAAAATAGAAAGAAAAATAAATTATGCTAAGTGAAATAAGTCAGGGAAAGATATCATATAATTTCACTCATGGAAGGTGAGAAACTTAACAGAAAATTATAGAGGAAGGGAGGGAAAAATAAGATAAAAACAGAGAGGGAGGCAAACTATAAGAGACTCTTAAATACAGAGAACAAACTGACGGTTGATGGGGGTGGGGTAAAAGGGTGATGGGCATTAAGGAGGGCACTTGTTGGGATGAGCACTGTGTGTTATATGTATGTGATGAATCACTGGGTTCTACTCCTGAAGCCAAGACTACACTCCATGGTAACTAACTTGAGAATAATTTAAAAAAAAAAAGAAAAAGAAGCAAATTAACCTGCACTTATCTTTGAAAACCTTCATGGTTGGTTTGAGGGAGACAAGACAGAGGAGGGTTATTGTGTAGGACCACTTTCACTATCACCAATCACAAGTAACTTTCACTATCACAAATCACTGCTATCGGCTCAATGGAATCTTCTTTTTTTTTCTGTGCAACTTTAATAAGGAATCTATCCAATGACATTTGCTTTTGCCTCCTTTTGAGGATTTCGCAGAAATGTGACATCGCATTGGCATTAAACAGATTCATCGCTTGCACTGCTACAGCCTTGAGTGGTGTTTCCTACAAATTTTTGCACTGTTTACCACTCTTTACACATCTCCCTAATCTCATTTGAAGTGAAGGATTCCTTTGCCTTTTTCTCCTCCTCCTATGCAGTCTCTTCTCCATAACCTCTTACTGTTGCAATAGTCTTAGGCCAGGTGTGGGCACTTTCCAATGTTCTGAAAAATCACTGATTTCTGCCAAACACCATGACCTGAGACTGAGCATCCAAGATGGGAGATGATCATCCACAATCCCACAGTGAGAGAGAGAGAGAGAAGAACCAACCCTTGGCTCAGTTGTGATCATGTGACATTCAGCATCATGTACTACTCGTACTGAAAGACATCGTTCATTTATCAAGTTAATTTTTATTAGAAATGTTAGCTGATCAGGGCGCCTAGGTGACTCAGTCAGTTGAGTATCCAATTTGGGCTTAGGTCACAATCTCATAGTTCGTGAATTCAAACCCCATGTCAGGCTCTGTGCTGACAGCTTGGAGCCTGCTTCGGATCTGTGTCTGCTTCTCTCTCTCTGCCCCACCCCCACCTGTGTGCGTTCTCTCTCTCTCTCTCTCTCAAAAATAAATAAACATTTAAAAAAGTGTTTTGTCTTGTGGAACACTCGCAGAACAAGTTACTCACAATCCAAGGTTTTACTGTCTATGTTTATGCCTGTCCTTTTCAATTTGATAGTAAATATGAATTTTAAAATATAAGAAAGTGCTTGTAAAAATATATAATACTATCCCATGGGAGGGCATAGCAAACTTAAGTGTCTACAAAGGCCAGGCAGGAAATATAAGCCTACTAAAGGAAGGCCTAGCCCATCGTTAGTACCTAGGGATGCAGACCCAAAATTATAAGGTATATAATTTTTCAGAAAAACCCATGAATCTTTAGTCCAGTGGATATTTTCTAACTATTAAATATAGGCTTACATTAAAACAACAATAGCAAAAGTAGAACTATGTCCACAAAGGTCAACAAAACATGCCTAGAGGCTTCTGACTTGAGACATCTGTACCATATGAAGAGGAATTTGTTTTTGCTTTTGTTTTTGTTTTCAGAAACAGTTACTGTCCTAGAGAACAAAGTTATATACTGATGATACTAACTTTGGTAAGGCATATGACCTCCTAGGGCTTTAATTGCCTCAACTATGAACACTTCTTCCAGTGCTCTCTATACCTACTCCTGCCTCTCTAAAATCTCAGATGTTCATAATAAAACTCATAGTATTGAATTTGAGCCGTTCATAAAATGGTTGAGATGTAAAACACGTCAATTAAAAAAAAGAGAGAAAGACTTGAGGATCCTACTGTAGAAGATGACAGACAAGTCCAAATGGGCTCTTATATGCATTTTTGGTATTCTTTTCCCAAGTGAAGGAGAGACTAGATTAAATCAATGCAAAATTCCAAAGGTGGTCCAGCAGTCAGAGCATAGGAATATGTGGGTAGCTGGAACTCTAGTGGTAGAATGTACTTGGAAAGGACTAAGTAAACACGAATTTGGGAACTGAGGAATGGCAATTTGGTGAGCTATATATTAGACTAGAGGAGAGAAGGCTTGGGGGGACAACTGTGATTTTACATAGATCAATGACTATCAGTCACTAAGAAGGGTTGATTTTTTTTCCCTCATGATTCTAGAGGTTTGAATTTTCATCAGTGAATGAGAGATGCTGGAGAGAAATCTTGCTGGGGAGAAATAACCACTTCTTTTTTTAGTGTTTATTTTTGAGATAGAGACACAATGTGAGTGTGAGAAGGGCAGCGAGAGAGGGAGATACAGAATCTGAAGCAGGCTCCAGGCTCCAAGCTGTCAGCACAGAGTCCCTATGTGGGGCTAGAACTCCCAAACTGTGAGATCATGACCTGAGCTGAAGTCAGATGTTTAACCGACTGAGCCACCCAGGCACCCCTTAAAGCTGTTTATATAGACAGAGAAGCTTCAAGAGGTGTTTTGAGTTCACTATTTTAAGTATTTGAACAGAAAAATTACAGTGGGGAGCCGTGGCTCAGACGGTTGAGCGTCCAACTTTGGCTCAGGTCATGATCTCACACATTCGTGGGTTCGAGCCCTGCATCAGGCTCTGTGCTGACAGTTCAGAGCCTGGAGCTTGCTTTGGATTCTGTGTCTCCCTCTCTCTCTGCCCCTCCCCTGCTCACACTCTGTCTCTCTAAAAATAACATAAAATGTTTAAAAAAGTAAAAACACAACAAAAGTTATAGAAGCATCTGGCAGCAATATTGCAAAAAAGGACAAAGCAATGCCATTTAGGGTTGGAGGAATGAGACAGTGGCTTGCAAGATTGACTATCCATCAAACTCACCAAGAAGGATTGTTTGGCATGGGGTAAGCACAGTGTCTAGTTCATTTTGTATGAGTTATACACATGAATGGAATGAAAAACATGTATTTCTTATCAAGCAGATCCAGGTGATTCTGTTGAAACCACCTGTCTGCAGAAACACTGGAATAGGCCTCCTTAAGCCTCCTATATCCCCAGGATTATCAGAAAAAGAAGAAAAACGTGCTCATGAACATCTACTGAGCAAATGCTTTGTTCCAGATACAAGCTATTGGCATTATCTTTATTTCATTGAATGCTGACTCATCCCTGCTGTTTCGTAGATGATAAAAGTGAGGTTTCAAAAATTTAAATAAATGGTAACCATGAGGTTAAGGGGTAAGTGAAGGAGTAGAAATTTGAATTTGTAGGTTTACTCTAAAACCTCTTAACTCTGCCATAGAATCTGCTTTTGGAGACAGGGATCCTGCAAGGCATTGACAGGGCATGGGGGTGATACTCTCAGGAAGAGACTAATATCTTTGCTAGGTATTCAAGCACTGGAATCTGTAATGTCCTCTCCCTCAAACAGAAAAAAGTTGTGGCTGCCTATTACCCCCCTGCCACTGAGGTGGCATCTGTGAGTATATGAGTAAATTAAATCAAGGGGCAAGGGCAAAGAGAAGATGAAGTGAGGCATCAAAAAAGTACTATTTTCCAAACAGAATGCTATTTGTCTATTAATGCTGTAGGCTGACTGCCCATACTTAATGAATGCTGTCCTTAGAGCCACACAGAACTCTGTAATGAATATGAAAAAACAAACCTAATGTTTGCAACAAACCAAATGTAAGCAAGATGGCCTGTTTCAAAGGGAAGTGGGGGCATGCCCTGCAGTGTTCAACATTTTAATTTTCAATATCTTCACAGCTGCAGCAAGGCAGAGTAGTATCTGTGATAAGCAGAGAATTTTGTTCACTCCTTAATTTATTCTTTTCTTTAGGGTAGGACAAGGTGAATGTGAAGGAATTTTTTTGGTGACAGGGAGACCAAATTTTGCTAAACTGAAATGGTCTCCAGGTTATAAAAGTTGGCCTTGGCCTTGACTATTTTTATTTATTCTCAACAAATCAATGTTCAATCTTGTTGCTTCCAGCTCTTTTAACAGAGATGCTTGAAGATCGCATGAGAAATGGCTGGTGATGCATATAATATGTTGCAGAATTACAAATAATTGAGACAAGTTCAATACACACACACAGAACACATTCATATTGACTAAAGAACTATGAATGTATTATACATGATTAAATAAAGTATTAAATTTAAGGGTAATGATATTTCTAGTAAGAACATTGGGGTCATTGTGTTATTCAATCCTGCTATTTGATTGTTGCTGATTAGGAGACTTGCAATTCAGGGTGTTATCAACAAGGAAATCCTATGGCCTCTAAGACATAACATGATATTCCTTTCATTATTAAGGTCTTGGGATATATTGATGTCTTCCTTATGGTGCAAAATAGGTGTTAGCTCTCCAGACAAATTGACAAAAATCTCTGCTAATAAATATAACATACAAGAGAAGAGAGCAAGGAGATAGGGAGACCAATTAGGAGATTGTTACTCCAGGATAGGAGTATAAAAGGGATACATAACTTTGGGGCTTAATTCAGGGACAAAATTTCTGCCTGTCATCATGTAAGACACATAATGTGCTCTCAATAAATATTTACTAAACTGAAATCTGGTGACTAGATAAAGGAGAAGGTACAACTAATTTTAAACATGTGGAAAGCCAACATGTTCATGAAATACGATCCAGGAGGGGTGGGGATTTGAGAATTCATGACAGCCTGTGATTTTATTTTGACTGAATGACTTTGTCAACAGTTATAAATGTTGCAAATTTTATATTAAAAACATGAAAGAAGGTAAAGAGTGCCAAATTGTGAGGTGTCAGCATTGCAACAAAAAGATTACTTCCACATGGAACAAATACAGATTTTAAGATTTGGCCCTCCAGTTGGCTCTTAGGTACATGGAAATGATACTTGGAGCCACTCTGGCTTAGTAGTCTTTATTTTCATAAGTCACAGTTGCTTCTAAGAAAGAATTCATCTCACAGTGCACTAAGGTGAAGGAAGTGCTTTCTGTCCTGGAAGAGAAAGACCTAGAAATCAGAGTTGGACACCATATACAGGCATCTTAAAATCAGGGGTCAATTTTACTGTGATTAATAATGTCTATCAGTAGAGTGAGCATTTCATTCTGTCAAGTCTTCATTGAAATGTTGCCTACTAACATAATTATCATTCCTTAAAAAGGAGTCTCAAATTTTCCAAATGTATGGACTCAAAAATGTTACCCAAGGATAGATTTACATAGAGATGGCTAAAATGTTTAGTTTGTGTCTTATTTATTTGAAGTCCTTCATCTTATGAATTCTAAAGTTTTTAACAAGAAAATACAGACAAATTGATATATCTGGTTACCAAGGCTTTAATGCTTCTTTATCTTCTTTTAAATAGCTTTACCTTAAAGTTACTTAAAATTTTCAAGTCTGAAAGTATAATCATACCTCAGTGATAGATACGATTGTTGTAGGTTACTATGTCTGTTTCTCAGCATGGTTTGGTCTTTAGCCTTCAGCCTTCCACCTAACAGAAACTAATGATTAGATACTGATCAGTGATAAGACTATTTAATGAATGGTGATGAGAAGACACAGTTTAGCTTTTACTAGTCCAAATTAGCCTCATTGAAAATTACATGAATGTTTTCTTTGTACTTAGCTCCTGTATTCCAAAAAAAGTCTAACAGTTCCTTGTTCTCAAATACTTGATTGAAATCAAGCACTTCTACCACTGGTAAGCCTCACTATGACACATTACAAAACACAAATACAACACAACATGGAATGATGAGTAATTGGGAGTTTACTGAATGTACGTTACAATGGGCTTTCCTTTCTAAATGTTTTCGTTACATTAAAACAATATTTGGAAGCTCATGAATCAATGAATATGGCAATTTTGAATTTGTTTCTAGAGTATCTTATTCTTTTAGAGTGTAGGATCATCAAAATATCTTAGCAGTGGTGATACGTGTTTTGATAAATAGCAGTTCAGTTATCTCTGCCCATAAAGTGAAAGGTTTTACAGAAGTCAAGTATTATATATTACCCACATCCTGTGAATCAAACAACATGAGAAAGAGAATTGTTCTGGAAGTGGTTTAAATCAGATTAAAAAGAAAAGGTAGAAAAAGGATAGGATATTAGAGTCAAAATGAAACTGACAGTTAAATCTGAATATCACACATGATCACAAAAATTGTGCTAGTAACTGCCAAGGAATCCTTAGCAACCCAAGGAGGAATGCCATCGTCTAGATGCAAAAGTGAAGATTTATGACCTTTGGTGGGACAAATAATTTTGCTGAGAATCTAGAAAAATTATCTATAATCTATCTATCTTCTTTCTTTCTTTCTTTCTTTCTTTCTTTCTTTCTTTCTTTCTTCTTTCTATCATCTATTTATCTATCTATCTATCATGTATCTATAACTGTATGAATTTTTGTGTGTTTCTTTTTGAACCTCTCATGTGTTGACTCTTTTTTTAATGTTGTATTTATTTTTGAGAGAGGGAGAGAGAGAGAGGCAGGCAGAGAGAGAGGGAGACACAGAATCTGAAGCAGGCTCCAGGTTCTGAGTTGTCAGCACAGCCAACTATTGAGATCATGACCTGAGCCAAAGTGAGATGTTCAACTGACTGAGCCACCCAGGTGCCCTTCTTATGTGTTGATTTTTTAATTTTATCATATTCTGAGAAACAAATTAAAAGAAGGGAAACAAATCTCCTCTACAGTGGAAACTGAACTTAAAACTGAAAAAGTTGCCTCTGGGCTAAGAATATTATATTCTTAATTTTGGAAGTAATAATCTTTCTTGAAAGAGAAATGTGGCCAAGCTAATGAGAGACTGCTTTGAAATTCCAGATGGGAAAATCATAATATGTCTCATAATCAGATCTGTTGCTCTTGGAAAGTGGAAACATTGGCAGATTCATTAAAATGAGGCCTTCAATTTTCCAAAGAGGATAACCTCTCATATTCACCTAAAATACGGGCTTCTCAGTGGCAGTTTTTTTCCACAATAAATGATCAGTTAGCATATTTGAAGAAAACTGCTACATAGAAATCTTTGAGGGAAAATGAGTTTATAACTACATGAAGAGGCTAGAATCAAAATCAGCTGTTCTTGTTATGAGCCAAGGTTTGGCTGTATCTCAGTTATTTAGATCCAGGATCCTGGTAGGATGCCTGAATTACCAGATCTTCATGTTCGTCAGAATTCACCTGGCTGGCAAAATATTTCTTCCAGTCACTGATGTAGAAGACAACTGAGTGAACAACCTTCACTGAGCCAAGAATTCTTCATCCTTGACAGCCTTTTCCACTATGACTATTCATTCTCTTCTCTAGGAAAGCTGGGCCTTGTGTTTCCAAAATTCACAAAAGGAAACTTGTGCACTGAACATCTTCAGTGGATCAAATGCTGGCACTAGTGATTCAAAAGTGAATTAGGTCCAGTGCCTGCCCCCAAGGTGCTTGCAGTGTTTTGAGGAAAGGCAAAGAGCTAAACTATTATCAAGTTATTGGTAAGAATTACTGTAAATATATACCCAGGTTATAAAGGGAACAAAGTAGAGGAAAAATGAGGCGGAATGTGGCCAGGGCAGTCATAGAAAATGTTCTTTGAGAATGAATGGTTTGCATTTTGAAAAACAAATATGTGTTTGTAGGAAAGTAGAAACTCAGAGGAGGGTCAGTGATGGACACGATATTCAGACCCATTCTGTTTACAGAGTGGCTGCTCTTTACCAAGGCTCATATATGAAAACAGAAGGGAGAAGAACCCAGTAAAGGTGACAAATAATTACTTTTTTACATTTCTATATTTGGTATATATAAGAAAATGGAGCTAACATATGATCCAGCAATTCCACACCTTAGATTATGTCCAAAGGAAACAAAAACACTGACTTGAAAGAGTGTCTGCACCCCCGTGTTGATAACAGCATTATTTACAATAGACAGGACATGGGAACAACATAAGTGTCCACTGATGGGTAAAGAAGTTGTGAATATTATTCAGCCAGAAAGAATGATTAAATCCTACCATTGTGACATCATGGATGGAGGAAGCTTGAAGGCATTATGCTAAGTAAAATTTGTCAGAGGGAGAAAGACAAATAATGTATTTATCTCAGCTGTGTTGGAAATCTAAAACAAACATACCCAGAACTCAGAAAAAGAGATCAGACTTACAGTTACTAAAGGCAGAAGATAGAGGGAGGAGGACTTCCAGGAAGGCAATCAAAAGATATAAACTTTCAGTTGTAAGAAAAATAAGTACTAGGGATATAGTATACAACATGATGACTATAGCTAACACTGCTGTAGGACATAGAAAAGTTTTTAAGAGATAAATCCTAAGAGCTTTTATCACAAGGATTTTTTTTTCTTCTTTTTTCTTTTTGTCTTTCTTTACTTTTTACTAAATCTGTATTAGAAGATGGATGTTACCTGAACCTATTGTGGTAATCATTCTACAATATATGTCAATCAAACCATCATGCTATATACCTTAAACTCATACAGTGATGTATGTGAATTGTTCCCTGATAAAACTGGGGGGAAAATGAAAGTAAAGAAAAATAAGAGGATAATAATTAAATTGGAGAGGTAGGAAGGGACTAAATCGGGCAACATCTTCCAAGTCATACCACAGAGTATGGATTTCTCCTGGATAGAATGAAATGGCATTGAATAGTTTTCAGTAGTGTATTCCACTGGGGTCACCTGGGGTTCGGTTAGATGATTTTACTATTTATGGATGAGCTGGCTCATCTGAGTGGGACAGACTGGCTTTTGTCTGATTTAAGCTAACCTCGGCTGGGAAAACAGTATCTTAACTGCTTCTATGCTTCTTATTCTTTACCAGCAGACATAGTCTTATTACAAAGGCAAAGATATGAGGGCACAAGCAGAATCCACAAGTGCTTTTACAAGAGTCTACTTGTATAACATTTGCTAGTGCTGTCCAAAGCAAGTCATATAAATGAACACAGAATTGAAAAGCAAGAGACCATACCTTACTTCTTGATGGAGAAATACAGTAACAACAGGGTAAATAAATGAAGTAAATAAATAAATGAGGTAAATAAATGAGGGCAGCAATGCCATAGAGAAGTCATAATTTTCCAAAGTGAACATACCAATTTATACTCCTTCCAGTATGGTTTAAGAGTAATAGTTACTCTACATTCTTATTAACACTTGGGGAGTATGTAGATATTTCGCATTGTAATTTTCTTTGCATTTGCCTAATGATTAATGGATCTGAGCACATTTTTATTGCTTTACTGACAATTTGTATAGCTTTTATGAAATTAAATGCATATGTGTGTATATGTGTATACATATGTATACACACACACACACACACACACAATTTTTCTCTGTTTGGTTGAGGATTTTGCCCATTTTTCTCCACTGGGTTGTGTGTTTTTGTATTTATAGGTCTGGGTATATATTTTATTTATAGATTTATAGGGCTGGATATAAGTTGATATGCCCATAAATATATATTTATGAAATACACACACACATGTGCATACCTTCCTCAGTTCTTTCTCTGGGTTGATGTTTCATTCTCTTACTGGCAACTTCAGTGACAGAAGTACTGAATAAATGCATTCTGCAGCAACAGGCACTGTTTATTATTTTACTCAGCCCTGTGCTAGGAGATGCATGTGACCCTGAATGGAAAAGAACATCCTTTCTTTCCTATAAAGATTTTGTGGTATAGGTTACAGGTCAAACATAATACTTCTGAGAGGAAGCAAGATAAAAAATTGAGCTACCAGGGCATTTAAAGTCCTAATTTAGAATCCTGGCTAGACGTGGACTAGCTGTTCAAGTTTGTATAATTTATTAATCCTCCCTGAGTTTCAAAGTCCTTGAAGATGGCATTTTCTTTATATGTCAGACCTAGGACTATGTCAAACAAAGGGGATAGTTCACTGTTAAAGTCCTGTCCTAGATTGAGGGGGAAATCTATATTAAAAATTCTAGAGTGGTAGAGTAGTATTATCTATATTATTCTTTAAT
This sequence comes from Panthera pardus, assembly GCF_024362965.1. Taxonomy (NCBI): domain Eukaryota; kingdom Metazoa; phylum Chordata; class Mammalia; order Carnivora; family Felidae; genus Panthera; species Panthera pardus. Next base: position 65,864,932 of record NW_026526788.1, on the reverse strand, counting down.
AGTAAAGAAAGAATAGAAACATACCTAAAGCTATTTGGAACTAGGCTTCATGTTTTTATCTACTACTACAATTCCCGAAGAGGTGACATTTAAACTGCCCAAGTGTCCTGAATTTTTTGATGTACATCTATACATCTGATCCATTTTGCAGAGCAGGAAGAGAAAAACCTCTAGGGGAATAATATTAACAATTTCACAGGGGGCCTGGGTGGCTCAGTCGGTTAAGCGTCTGACTTTGGCTCAGGTCATGATCTCACGGTTCATGGGTTTGAGCCCTGCATCAGGCTCTGTGCTGACAGCTCAGAGCCTGGAGCCTGTTTCAGATTCTGTGTCTCCCTCTCTCTCTGACCCTCCCCCACTCACACTCTGTCTCCCTCTGTCTCAAAAATAAACATTAAAAATATATATTTTTAAAGAATTTCACACAATGGTAATCTATCAGGACAGGCCAGTCCACATCAAGGAAAACGGAATCTGAGAAGAATTATTTTGGAAGTGACTTCACAAGATAAGTTGCTGTGCACAGAGGAGAAAGTTTGAAACCAAGAGCTCCTAGGAAGATGAATATTGTAAATATATGCACAGGCATCTCACCCTCAGGTATTAGGTTTTCCTCCAAGGCTGATTTTAAAGTCATTTTGAATGACATTTTTATTCAATCTGTAATCCATTGATTGCAGCAAGTAGATCTCATAGAGAGAAAAGCCTTCCTGCAGTGACATAAAATCTTTCATTCACATCTCTGAGCTATTTAAAGGAAATTATCCATGGGATTATATACTGAATTTAAAACTGCTCTAATTTTTGTTGTTGTTGTTGTCATTAGTATATTTTTAAGCAGTGTAATAGTTGGAATAAAATACATTTGAAGAGGTATGTAATACCTTTTATATCATTTAAGTTGGGACTTCAGAGAAATTTGCCTCTTCATTTATATGGTAGACTGTATAATAACCCCCCAAAGATGCCCATGTTCTAATTGATAGAACCTGTGAACATGTTACCATACATATGATAGGGACTTTGTTGATATATTTAAGCTAAGGATTTTGAAATGGAGACATTCTCTTGTATTACCCAGCGGGCTCAGTGTAGTCATAAGGGTCTTAAGGGTCATAAGGGAGGCAGCAGATAGGAGAGAAGAGAAGGCAGTGGGAGAATGCAAGCAGAGATAGGAGTGAGGTGGCTATATACTAAGGAATGCCAGCAGCCTCTAGAAGCTGGAAGACACAAGGAAAGAGTTCTCCCCTGGAGCCTCTAAAAGGAACTAGTCCTGAAAACACCTTAGTCCTATAAAAAAGCTCTTTTCAGAGTCTGATTTCCAGAACTATAGTAGAATAAATGTATGTTGTTTTAAGCCATTATATTTTGGTACTTTGTTACCAGGACTATGAAACTAATAGCAATATTTGAAAAAGTTTCATGGATGAGATAAAGAACAGAGTCAGTTCTTTCTTACTTTTACCAAAATCTGTAATCCCCCAACCTAAATCTCCAGTGGAGATAGCAACCAGCTCTCATGGGTGAGTATTTGAGCCACAGCTTTGTGCAAGCAGAGCACAGTGAGAGAGAAAAGGGCTCCAACCCCTATGCTAAAAGTGACTGGTCTCCTGAATATGTCAGGGAACTCCATAAGGAAATTAAGTTATGCTTCAGATAGTAAATATAAGTTGTTACTCAGAATGGACCAATTAAACTCTGAATAATGGAACTCTGAATATGAGGTGTTCCTGTTAAAATGAAAGCACATGACCTTCCAGTTCTGAGAATGATGGAGTAATGGTTATCAGAATTAACCTCCCACCATAAGTAAATATGATACTGTCTATAATATATGAAGAATTTTCTTTCAGGAATTGGACCAAAAAAAAAAAAAAAAAAAAGCCCAGAGATGTGATCTTTGAATGAAGAGAAACACATGAGGTGAATTCCACACTTGTATAAGCTGTGGGGTAGGGGGATTCACCAAATATGGAGAGGTGAAGCCCAAACACAGAGTAGTGGTCTTAATGAGCAGAGGAAACAAAGATAAGAGATGAGGACTTGGATATTGCTTCAACTTTACAGGGAAAAGAGTTGGAGCAGAGAGAGTTGTACAGAGAAGTAGCCCAAAAGCCTGTGTCAGCCTTCCCTTGCATCTCTGACTGAATACTAAGCTTCACATGCATAAGACAATAGAGAAGAGCTTATCAGAATGGTGTACTTATTACCAAGGATGAGCTTACATTGACACATCAGTCAACCGAAGTCTAGAGCCTACCTTAGAATTCACTCTTGATATTCTATATTCTGTGGGTTTAGGTATATGTATAATGACTTACATGTATCATTATAATATTTTACAGAGTACTTTTACTACCCTAAAAATCCTCTGTGCTCTCCCTATTCATTTCTCCCCTCTTCCCATTCCCTTGCCAGCAAAGTCATCTTTTTATTGTCTCCAGTTTTGCCTTTTCCAAAATGCCATATATAGTTGGAATCATACAGTATGCAGCCTTTTAAATTTTTTTTCACTTAATATGCATTTAAGATTACTCCATGTTTTTTAATAGCTTGATTGCTCATTTCTTTACAGCACTGATTAATATTCCATTGTCTGGATGTACCAGTTAATTTGGACATTAATCTCCTAAAGGACATGTGTACCTTTAGTAAAAAAAAAATTCAATACTATTTTTTCCAATATAATACATTAATAATGAATTTTTGTGTTTCACATTTCTTAATATTAGTGAAATATAGTATTTAATATATTTGCCTGTGCATATGTTTTGGATATTAATCTATTATAATATTTATTTTTTCTTATTGATTATAGGAGCTCTTTAAATCTTTAGCATAGTGACTCTTTCCTCTCATTTCAGGTATTTTCATTTGATTTTTTTATCACTTGTGTTGGTAAGAGGTATTGTTTCTGTTTACATACTTATTTTAGGGGTAGAGAATGATAGAATTATTCTTTCTAAAATCAATATTTGCAACATGAAAATTCAAACTTCTCTTCCCATACCACTGCCTCATTACAGAATTAATTCCCATAGAATAGAATTGGGGTTTGATTGTTTTTACCCTTCAATCAGGCATATGTGTTTCACAATTTAAAGATCTTGCTGCCCAACATTTAAAGAGGTTGATGTTCTTGCATGCCAAGCAGTAAATCTACAGAAAACTGCCCATAAAGTCTCTTTCAAGGTGCTTAGTGAGATAGGCTTTGGAGAAATAGAAAATTTGACCTATATTGATTCTATGTCCTCTGAGAAATAGGCAGTGTGGGTTTGATTAATGAGCATTTCCCACCTCATTTATGTCCAAAATCCTTGAAATTGACATCTGAAAATTCTTGTACATTGTTCCAAAGTAAATTATGTTGAGTGCCTTCTCTGGTTGTGATATCTCTTTGCCTCCTATGACCAAGTGCTGTATTCTTAGCCACGCAGAAAATAGTCAGTTTGGGAAAAAAGCAGAAGGAACAAAAACAAATCAAAACACAAAACTAACATATGATAAATGTGCTCTGAATCTTAGACCATGACTATATTTAAATATCTTTGAGATTATTTTTCTTTGACCTCCCAAATGATTTTTTTGTTTTTATATTTAAAATAGAGTAACAGTATCATTATGAGTTAACTAATAGGAGAGTGTGGATTTTGTGTCATTATTTTAAGATTAAAGTTACATGCTCTATTTCATGATTTCCAACATCCACACTGATATCTAGAATTATAGAATCTTAGAAATGTAAGAGATCTTATAGATATGTTAGTAGCGTGGTTTCTATACAAGGGTATGCATTAAAATCACCTTGGAATATTCTTTTTTTTCCCAAAATACAAATATCAGGCTTATAGACTAGAATAGGGATTGATAAACTTTTCTATAAAGGGTCAGTTATTAAATATTTGAGGCTTTGTAGGCCGTGAAATCTCTGTATCAATGACTCATCTCTGGTATTTCTAGCCCCAAGCAGCCATAGATAATACTTAAACATATGGGCATGGCTGTGTTCTGATTAAGCTTTATTTATAAAAATAAATGATGGTCTAGATTTGGTATAGGGCTGTATTTTTCCACTCTCTGCTACATAAAGTCAATTGGATATGACAGTGACTTACATAGTTAATAGGAAAACAAAATCATTTATCTTCAGATGATTGCCAAAAACAAAGTCTCTATGATGCATCATCCACAGGATCTTGAATAAATTTTAAAAAATAGACATTAAAAAACCCAGAAAATATCAGCCACAGTGAAGAAGAAGATTACAGTTGAAATTAGAAAAGCCTTTAAAATAACTTTGATAAGTGAGTTAAAAGTACGCTGGAAATGAGTGGATAGATTAATATATTAAGAGTTTAGGAGAGATAATGAAACAGTGGAATTAAAGAACACAATATATAAAATGAATAATAAACATGAAGACTAGACAATGAAGAACATAGAAAAAGGAAGACACAAAAGAAAAATAAGAAAATTAACAGAGTATCAGTGACTCGTGGTTCAGTATCAAACAATTATATTTTTGAAACTGGAATCAAAGAAATATGGAAAAATAAAATGGGGCAAAATTAAGTGATGCAACATTGGTTTACATTTGTTCCCCCTCACATTTCACCAAAAACAGCAACTCTGAGATCCAAGAAGTCTAGTGGAACCCAAGCAGGATTAATGAACAAATGAACAAACAAAAATCTATCAAGGTACATTTTAGTCAACTGTTGAACGCTGAAGATAGAGAAAAACAATTTTAAAAGCAGAAAAAGAATTAATCATATATTACATAGAAATAAAAATTCCAGTAATTTCTCATCAGAAACTGAAGGCTAAGAGACAACAGAATGACCTAATTAAAGTACTAAGTGAGGGAAAAAAAATCCCTGCCGACATGGAATTTTATACCTTGAATGCTTTATATAGCAAAATCTAACCTGAAAAGATAAGGAAACACATATGATTATGTTTGAGTTCAAATGAGAGGGTTTACCAAGTGGGTGTTGGGTGAAAGGAAGGAGATGATTCTTTTTTTTTCTTTGAAAAATATTATGACCTTTTATTTTTTATTTAAAAAATTATTGAATAAATTTGATGTGTAATATTGTATAAATTTAAGTTGTACAACATATGACTTTGATGTATTTACATATTATAATATGATTGCTGATGTAATGATATTTATTACATTACATAATCATAATACGATATCATTGTCTATATTCATTACATTGTGTATTAGATCTGTATGGCTTATTTCCTACTCATTACATGTTTTTATTTTTGAGCACCATTACTGTGATCCCCTCCCCTCCATCCCCTGGTAACCACTATTTTATTCTCTGTTTTTTACAGCTTCAACATTTTTAAATTCCACACATTAGTAATATCATACACTGATCTTTCTCTGTCTGACTTACCTTGTTTAGAATAGTGTGTTCAAGTTCCATTCATGCTGTCACAAATGGGAACATATCTTTCTTTCTTATGGCTGAATAATAATTCCATTGTGTATATGTACCATATCTTTTTTACCCATTTATCTGTTGGTGGGCCTTTGGGTTGTTTCTATGTCTTGGCTATTGTGCATAAGGCTACAGTAAACATGGGGGTGCATATATCTCATTGAAATCCTGCTTTGAGTTCCTTTGGGTTTATACCCAAAAGTTGAATTTCCAGGTCATATGGTAGATATATTTTTAATTTTTTGAGACACCTCCATATTATTTCCCACAGTGGTTGGATCAGTTCACATTCCCACCAACAATGTATAAAGATTCCATTTTCACTACATCCACACCAGCATCTCCTCCTCCTCCTTCTCCTTTGTGAATAATGCATTTATCTTTTATTTTTTATTGATTCATAGTTGACACACAATGTTACATTAGCTTCAAGTGCACAGCATAGTGATTCAACAAATCTAAACCTTATGGTATGCTCGTAAGTGTCGCTACCATCTGTCACCATACAATGCTATAACAATACCATTGACTATATTCTCTATGCTTACTTTTTATCCATGACTTATTCATTCCATAACTGGAAGCAATGCCACATCACCCATTTTGCCCATCCCTCCACCCACCTTCCCTCTGGCAACCATGAGTTTGTTCTCTGTATTTATAGGTGTGTTTCTGCTTTTTTGTTGTTTGTTTGTTTTTAGATTCCTCATAAGTGAAATCTTATGACATTTGTCTTTCTGACTTTTTTCACTCTCTAAGTCATTCATGTTGCTGCAAATGTCCAGATCACATATTTTCTCATGGCTGATTAATATTTTATTGTAACATATATCACATTTTGTTTATTCATTTACCTATACATGGACACTTGTGTTACTCCCATATCTTGGCTATTGTAAATAATACTGCAATAAACGTAATAAAACATACAAATTTTTGAATTAATGTTTTTGTTTTCTTTGGGCAAATATCCACCAGTGGAATTAATGAATCATATTGCATTTCTATTTTTAATTTTTTGAAGAATCTCAGTACTGTTTCTCATAGTGGCTATACCAATTTACATTTGCACGAACAGTGTATGATGATTCCTTTTTCTATACATCTTCACTAACACTTGTTATTTCTTGTCTTTTGATGCTAGACATTCTTACAGGGGTAAGATAATATCTCACTGTGGTTTTATTTGTATTTCCCCGATGATTAGTGATGTTGAGTATCTTTTCATGTGTTTGTTGAATATCAGTATGTCTTTTTTGTGAAAATGTCTTTTCAGGTCCTCTACCCATTTTTAAATTGTTATTGTTGTTGGGTTGTGTGTGTGTGTGTGTGTGTGTGTGTGTGTGTGTATTAAGTTGTATAAGTTCTTTATATATTTTGGATATTAACCTGTTATTGGTTATATTATTTGAAAATATCTTCTCTCATTTAGTACATTGCTTTCTCATTTTGTTGATGGCTTCTTTTGCTGTGCAAAAACTTTATGTTTTGGTATAATCCTAATAGTTTATTTTTGCTTTTGTTCCCCTTGCCCAAGGAGACATATTCAGAAAAATGTTGCCAAGGTCAATTCCAAAGAGTTCACTGCCTATGTTTTCTTCTAGAGTTTTTATGTATTTATTTGTTTGTTTGTTTAAATTTCAGGTCTCACATTTAGGTTGTTAATCCATTTTGAGTTTATTTTTGTGTATGGTGTAAGAAAGCAGTCTAGTTTCATTCTTTTGCATGGCGCTGTCCAGTTTTCCCAGCACCATTTGTTGAAGAGACTATCTTTCCCCTTTGTATACTCTTGCCTCCTTTGTCATGTATTAAGTATAGACTTATTTCTGCGCTATTTATTCTGTGTTATTGATCTGTGTCTATTTCTGTGCCAGTATCATATTGTTTTATTATAGCTTTATATTATACTTTGATATCTGGGATTGTGATATCTCCAGATTTGTTCTTTCTTTCTCAGTATTGCTTTGGCTATTCAAGGTCTTTGTGGTTCCACACAAATTTTAGAATTATTGTCCTAGTTCTGTGGAAAATGCAATTGGTATTTTGATAAGAATTGTAGATTGCTTTGGATAGTATGGACATTTTAATAATACCAAATTCTTCCAACCCATGAACATGGAATATCTTTCCATTTGTTTGTGTCATCTTCCATCTCTTTCACAATTTTTTATAGTTTTCAGAGTACAGGGCCAACCACCTTTGTTGAATTTATTCCTATGTATTTTATTCTTTTGGTGCGATTGTAAATGGAATTGTTTTCTTTTTTATTTTTTCATTTTAATTCCAGTGTAATTAACATACAGTGTTACATTTTTGCCCTTTTAACTACTATGTGTCTTGGTGTGGAACTCCTTGGGTTGATTTTGTTGGGGGATCTCTGGATCTCCTGGATCTGGATTTCTGTTTCCTTTCCCAGATTCAGGAAGTTTCAGGTGTTATTTAATCAAATAAATTCTCTGCCCCCTTTCCTCTCTCTTAACCTTCCGGGAACCCTGTATTGCAAATTATTTTGCTTGATTGTGTGGCTAAGTTCACTTAATCTGTTTTTATTTTTTATTAGTTGTCTTTATCCCTCATGTTCAACTTGATTGCTTTCCATTACTCTGTCTTTCAGGTCACAGATTTGTTTTTCTGTCTCCTCTAGTTTACTACTATTCTTGCTAGTATGTCTTTAATTTCAGTTATTGAGTTATTCATCTCTGATTGGTCCTTTTTTAATGTTCTTTGTTGAGGGTCTCACTGAGGGCCTCCATTCTTAAGTCTAGTGAGTATCTTTATGACCATTACTTTATATTCTTTATCAGATAAGTTATTTATCTCCATTTTATTTAACTCTCTTGCTGTGATTTTGTCCTGTTCTTTCATTTGAGATATATTCCTCTGTCTCCTCATTTTGTCTTACTCTCTATGTCTGTAGACTCATAGACATATATGATCCTATGTGTTAGGAAAGTCAGCCATGCCACCTGCTCTTGAAAGTAGTGGTCTTATGAAGAAGAGATCCTATAGTGCCCTGTAGTGCAAAGTCCCGTCTTCCCCAGGACCTGGCACTTCAGGGGTACCTCCTATGTATTGTGTTTGCCTTACTGTTGTGGTTGAGCCGTGTTTGCCTTCAGTCTAGTCATCTACAATGGCTCTCTTTCCTTGTTATGGACAGGATTTTTTTCCCTGTGTTGTTATTGGGCCAGTACAGGGCTGCCTTGGGCTTGAATTAAGTCAGACCAGGTCTTTTCCAGAGCTGCAATAACACTGAACTGCAGGGTGTTCTCCCTGTGTTGTCCCCTGAGAAGCTTTTATTGGTGGATAGAACCTAAAGCCAGATTAGATGTCTGCCCCCAACCCACTTCTGGTGCCACAGTTGGACTGGTGTATGTGGTTATCTTCTCTCCTTTCAACAGGTGTCTCTTTGGAGTGTTGCTTGCCCCTATTGGGGCTGCTTGCACACTGCCAGGGTTGTGGCATTGGTTTGGATGGACTCCTGACAAGGGCATGTTGCACAGCAGGGATCCACAGGAGAATGGGAGAATTCAGGGGTGGGACACATGATGCCAGCAAGGTGTGCACTGGTCTGCTGTGGGGTGGGACCTGGAGCTGCTTTAGAAAACTCTTGCCACTGATAGAGAGGGGCTGAGTCTACAGGAGAGTGAGGGTTGAGGATAAGGGGCAATTGCAGTGCTAGCAATATCCATGTGGGTCTGTTGTGGGAGGAGACCTGCAAACACCAAGGAAAACTCTTGTGGAGGTTGGCTGGGTTGGAGAGATCAGATTTGCAGAAGGTCATGGAGGCAGGGCCCACTCTTAGCAAGCATGGTAGAGAGCACTCAGGCTTTGGTGAACTAGTTTCAGGGTATCTAGGCTGAGGGGAAGGGGAGGAAAATGTACCCACCAGCTCTTTTTTTTTTTTTTTTTCTTGGAGAAATCTCCTGAAAATCCCTGCTCCTCCAACACAGACTCTGAGATTAGGAAATAAATCTTCCTGTGTGACCCAGGCATTTTTCAAACTGCTTCTCCTCTGCTATATCTCAGTGGGGCTGTTTGTTGTGCTACCTCTTTGATGGCACAGACTCAGTTTCCTCTTGTCCTCCAGCTCTTCTAGAGTTGAGCACACTTATTTTTAAAGTCTAGGTATTAAGTCCTGCTGATTATAAGAACTCAAGACGTTAGGTCCCTCTGATTTTCAAAGCCAAATATTATGGGGATTTGTCTTCCCAGTATGTGCTCCTCATGCCTGTGGTGTCTGGTGTGGAGTTTGTTCTTCTCCCCACTGCACCCACAGCATCCCTCCTTCCTGTGGCAGTACTCTGGGTCAGTTTAGCTCCTGACCATGCCCTGCCTTTCCTACCCCTTTGATGTGGCCTCTTCTCTACATTTACTTGTGGAGAGCCTGTTCTGCCAGTCTTTGGGTTGTGATCTGTGTTATTTACACTGATGTGAATGTTACCTAATTGTATCCATGGAACAAGGATTGTGCCTATTCTGCCATCTGCCCCAGAAGACTGGAATTTTTTTCTTAGTTTCTCTTTCTGCTTTGATGTTAGTATATAGTGATGAACAAATTTCTGTATATTAATTTTGTATGCTGCAATTTTACTGAATTCTTTTATTCTAATAGGTGTTCGTGGAGTCTTTAGGGCTTTCTTTGTACAATATCATGTCATCTGTAAACTGATGATTTTGCTTTTCCTTACCAGTTTGGAACACTTTAATCCTTTTTCTTATCTGATTGTTGTGGCTAGAACTTGGAGTACTATATTAATAGAAATGGCAAGAGTGGATATCCTAGTCTTGTTCTTGACACTAGAGGAAAAGATCTCAGTTTTTCACTATTAAATACAATGTTAGCTGTGGGTTTGTCATATAAGCCTTTATTAGGTTAAGCTACACTCCCTCTACACATACTTTGTTGAGAGATTTTTGTCATGAACAAATGTCAAATTTCATTAAATGCTTTTTCTGCATCTATTGAGATGATCCTATGATTCTTACTTTCAGTTTGTTGTGTGGTGTTTCGTGCTGATTGATTTGTGAATGTTGAACCATCCGTGCTTGCATCTCTGGAATAAATCCCACTTGATCACGGTGAATGATCCTTTTAATGTATTTTGGAGTATAGTTTGCTAATATTTTTTTGGTTTTTATGACTGTTCATCGAATCTTTTCTTTTAGCTTTTATGTTACAATTAGAGTTTAATATACTGTTCTAAAAGAGTTATGGTGTTCTAATTCTATTTGTCACTTTAATCAGAATTTTGCATGCTTTTGTCTTTTCAACACGAAGAGCTCTTTTTCGCATTTCTTGTAAGGCAAGTCTAGTAGTGGTGAACTCCCTCAGCTTTTGTTTGGGAAAGACAGTATATTCTTGGATGACAATTTTCTCCTTTCAATAGTTTGAATGTGTCATTCCATTTTCTTCTGACTTACAGAATTTCTGTAGAGAAATCTGCTTATAGCTTAATGGGGATAATTTTGTACATTACTGCCCCCCCCCCCCCAGCTCCTTTCAAAGTTCTTCTTTATTGTTGACTTTCAGCATTTTTAACATAACATAATGTGTCTTGGAGAAGGTCCTTATGCATTAAGATAATAAGGTATTATATCATCTTTGTGAACGCGTATATCCAGTTCCTTCCCCAGGGGAGGGGAGTTCTCAGCTATTATTCTTTTTTTTTTTTTTTTTTTTTTTTTTTTTTTTTTTTATTTTTTTTATTTTTTTTTTTATTTTTTTTTATTTTTTAATATATGAAATTTACTGTCAAATTGGTTTCCATACAACACCCAGTGCTCATCCCAAAAGGTGCCCTCCTCAATACCCATCACCCACCCTGCCCTCCCTCCCACCCTGCCCTCCCTCCCACCCCCCATCAACCCTCAGTTTGTTCTCAGTTTTTAACAGTCTCTTATGCTTTGGCTCTCTCCCACTCTAACCTCTTTTTTTTTTTTTTTTCCTTCCCCTCCCCCATGGGTTTCTGTTATGTTTCTCAGGATCCACATAAGAGTGAAACCATATGGTATCTGTCTTTCTCTGTATGGCTTATTTCACTTAGCATCACACTCTCCAGTTCCATCCATGTTGCTACAAAAGGCCATATTTCATTTTTTCTCATTGCCACGTAGTATTCCATTGTGTATATAAACCACAATTTCTTTATCCATTCATCAGTTGATGGACATTTAGGCTCTTTCCATAATTTGGCTATTGTTGAGAGTGCCGCTATAAACATTGGGGTACAGGTGCCTCTATGCATCAGTACTCCTGTATCCCTTGGATAAATTCCTAGCAGTGCTATTGCTGGGTCATAGGGTAGGTCTATTTTTAATTTTCTGAGGAACCTCCACACTGCTTTCCAGAGCGGCTGCACCAATTTGCATTCCCACCAACAGTGCAAGAGGGTTCCTGTTTCTCCACATCCTCTCCAGCATCTATAGTCTCCTGATTTCTTCATTTTGGCCACTCTGACTGGCGTGAGGTGGTATCTGAGTGTGGTTTTGATTTGTATTTCCCTGATAAGGAGCGACATTGAACATCTTTTCATGTGCCTGTTGGCCATCCGGATGTCTTCTTTAGAGAAGTGTCTATTCATGTTTTCTGCCCATTTCTTCACTGGGTTATTTGTTTTTCGGGTGTGGAGTTTGATGAGCTCTTTATAGATTTTGGATACTAGCCCTTTGTCCGATGTGTCATTTGCAAATATCTTTTCCCATTCCGTTGGTTGCCTTTTAGTTTTGTTGGTTGTTTCCTTTGCTGTGCAGAAGCTTTTTATCTTCATAAGGTCCCAGTAATTCACTTTTGCTTTTAATTCCCTTGCCTTTGGGGATGTGCCGAGTAAGAGATTGCTACGGCTGAGGTCAGAGAGGTCTTTTCCTGCTTTCTCCTCTAAGGTTTTGATGGTTTCCTGTCTCACATTCAGGTCCTTTATCCATTTTGAGTTTATTTTTGTGAATGGTGTGAGAAAGTGGTCTAGTTTCAACCTTCTGCATGTTGCTGTCCAGTTCTCCCAGCACCATTTGTTAAAGAGACTGTCTTTTTTCCATTGGATGTTCTTTCCTGCTTTGTCAAAGATGAGTTGGCCATACGTTTGTGGGTCTAGTTCTGGGGTTTCTATTCTATTCCATTGGTCTATGTGTCTGTTTTTATGCCAATACCATGCTGTCTTGATGATGACAGCTTTGTAGTAGAGGCTAAAGTCTGGGATTGTGATGCCTCCTGCTTTGGTCTTCTTCTTCAAAATTACTTTGGCCATTCGGGGCCTTTTGTGGTTCCATATGAATTTTAGGATTGCTTGTTCTAGTTTCGAGAAGAATGCTGGTGCAATTTTGATTGGGATTGCATTGAATGTGTAGATAGCTTTGGGTAGTATTGACATTTTGACAATATTTATTCTTCCAATCCATGAGCAGGGAATGTCTTTCCATTTCTTTATATCTTCTTCAATTACCTGCATAAGCTTTCTATAGTTTTCAGCATACAGATCTTTTACATCTTTGGTTAGATTTATTCCTAGGTATTTTATGCTTCTTGGTGCAATTGTGAATGGGATCAGTTTCTTCATTTGTCTTTCTGTTGCTTCATTGTTAGTGTATAAGAATGCAACTGATTTCTGCACATTGATTTTGTATCCTGCAACTTTGCTGAATTCATGTATCAGTTCTAGCAGACTTTTGGTGGAGTCTATCGGATTTTCCATGTATAATATCATGTCATCTGCAAAAAGCGAAAGCTTGACTTCATCTTTGCCAATTTTGATGCCTTTGATTTCCTTTTGTTGTCTGATTGCTGATGCTAGAACTTCCAGCACTATATTAAACAGCAGCGGTGACAGTGGGCATCCCTGTCGTGTTCCTGATCTCAGGGAAAAAGCTCTCAGTTTCTCCCCGTTGAGGATGATGTTAGCTGTGGGCTTTTCATAAATGGCCTTTATGATCTTTAAGTATGTTCCTTCTATCCCGACTTTCTCAAGGGTTTTTATTAAGAAAGGGTGCTGGATTTTGTCAAAGGCCTTTTCTGCATCGATTGACAGGATCATATGGTTCTTCTCTTTTTTTTTGTTAATGTGATGTATCACGTTGATCGATTTGCGAATGTTGAACCAGCCCTGCATCCCAGGAATGAATCCCACTTGATCATGGTGAATAATTCTTTTTATATGCTGTTGAATTCGATTTGCTAGTATCTTATTAAGAATTTTTGCATCCATATTCATCAGGGATATTGGCCTGTAGTTCTCTTTTTTTACTGGGTCTCTGTCTGGTTTAGGAATCAAAGTAATACTGGCTTCATAGAATGAGTCTGGAAGTTTTCCTTCCCTTTCTATTTCTTGGAATAGCTTGAGAAGGATAGGTATTATCTCTGCTTTAAATGTCTGGTAGAACTCCCCTGGGAAGCCATCTGGTCCTGGACTCTTATTTGTTGGGAGATTTTTGATAACCGATTCAATTTCTTCGCTGGTTATGGGTCTGTTCAAGCTTTCTATTTCCTCCTGATTGAGTTTTGGAAGAGTGTGGGTGTTTAGAAATTTGTCCATTTCTTCCAGGTTGTCCAATTTGCTGGCATATAATTTTTCATAGTATTCCCTGATAATTGTTTGTATCTCTGAGGGATTGGTTGTAATCATTCCATTTTCATTCATGATTTTATCTATTTGGGTCATCTCCCTTTTCTTTTTGAGAAGCCTGGCTAGAGGTTTGTCAATTTTGTTTATTTTTTCAAGAAACCAACTCTTGGTTTCGTTGATCTGCTCTACCGTTTTTTTAGATTCTATATTGTTTATTTCTGCTCTGATCTTTATTATTTCTCTTCTTCTGCTGGGTTTAGGCTGCCTTTGCTGTTCTGCTTCTATTTCCTTTAGGTGTGCTGTTAGATTTTGTATTTGGGATTTTTCTTGTTTCTTGAGATAGGCCTGGATTGCAATGTATTTTCCTCTCAGGACTGCCTTCGCTGCATCCCAAAGCGTTTGGATTGTTGTATTTTCATTTTCGTTTGTTTCCATATATGTTTTAATTTCTTCTCTAATTGCCTGGTTGACCCACTCATTCGTTAGTAGGGTGTTCTTTAACCTCCATGCTTTTGGAGGTTTTCCAGACTTTTTCCTGTGGTTGATTTCAAGCTTCATAGCATTGTGGTCTGAAAGTATGCATGGTATAATTTCAATTCTTGTATACTTATGAAGGGCTGTTTTGTGACCCAGTATATGATCTATCTTGGAGAATGTTCCATGTGCACTCGAGAAGAAACTATATTCTGTCGCTTTGGGATGCAGAGTTCTAAATATATCTGTCAAGTCCATCTGATCCAATGTATCATTCAGGGCCCTTGTTTCTTTATTGACTGTGTGTCTAGATGATCTATCCATTTCTGTAAGTGGGGTGTTAAAGTCCCCTGCAATGATCACATTCTTATCAATAAGGTTGCTTATGTTTATGAGTAATTGTTTTATATATCTGGGGGCTCGGGTATTTGGCGCATAGACATTTATAATAGTTAGCTCTTCCTGGTGGATAGACCCTGTGATTATTATATAATGCCCTTCTTCATCTCTTGTCACAGCCTTTAATTTAAAGTCTAGTTTGTCTGATATAAGTATGGCTACTCCAGCTTTCTTTTGGCTTCCAGGAGCATGATAGATAGTTCTCCATCCCCTCACTCTCAATCTAAAGGTGTCCTCAGATCTAAAATGAGTCTCTTGTAGACAGCAAATAGATGGGTCTTGTTTTTTTATCCATTCTGATACCCTATGTCTTTTAGTTGGCGCATTTAATCCATTTACATTCAGTGTTATTATAGAAAGATATGGGTTTAGAGTCATTGTGATGTCTGTATGTTTTATGCTTGTAGTGATGTCTCTGGTACTTTGTCTCACAGGATCCCCCTTAGGATCTCTTGTAGGGCTGGTTTCGTGGTGACAAATTCCTTCAGTTTTTGTTTGTTTGGGAAGACCTTTATCTCTCCTTCTATTCTAAATGACAGACTTGCTGGATAAAGGATTCTCGGCTGCATATTTTTCCTGTTTAGCACACTGTAGATATCGTGCCACGCCTTTCTGGCCTGCCAAGTTTCAAAGGAGAGATCAGTCACAAGACTTATAGGTCTCCCTTTATATGTGAGGGCACGTTTATCCCTTGCTGCTTTCAGAATTTTCTCTTTATCCTTGTATTTTGCCAGTTTCACTATGATATGTCGTGCAGAAGATCGATTCAAGTTACGTCTGAAGGGAGTTCTCTGTGCCTCTTGGATTTCAATGCCTTTTTCCTTCCCCAGTTCAGGGAAGTTCTCAGCTATAATTTGTTCAAGTACCCCTTCAGCACCCTTCCCTCTCTCTTCCTCCTCTGGGATACCAATTATGCGTATATTATTTTTTTTTAGTGTATCACTTAGTTCTCTAATTTTCCCCTCATACTCCTGGATTTTTTTATCTCTCTTTCTTTCAGCTTCCTCTTTCTCCATAACTTTATCTTCTAGTTCACCTATTCTCTCCTCTGCCTCTTCAAGCCGAGCCATCGTGGATTCCATTTTGTTTTGCAATTCGTTTAAAGCGTTTTTCAACTCCTCGTGACTGTTCCTTAGTCCCTCGATCTTTGTGGCAAGAGATTCTCTGCTGTCCTGTATACTGTTTTCAAGCCCAGCGATTAATTTTATGACTATTATTCTAAATTCACTTTCTGTTATATTATTTAATTCCTTTTTGATCAGTTCATTAGCTGTTGTTATTTCCTGGAGATTCTTCTGAGGGGAATTCTTCCGTTTGGTCATTTTGGAGAGTCCCTGGCGTGGTGAGGACCTGCAGTGCACTTCCCCTGTGCTGTGGTGTATAACTGGAGTTAGTGGGCGGGGCCGCAGTCCGACCCGATGTCTGCCCCCAGCCCACTGCTGGGGCCACAGTCAGACTGGTGTGTGCCTTCTCTTCCCCTCTCCTAGGGGCGGGATTCACTGTGGGGTGGCGTGTCCCGTCTGGGCTACTTGCACACTGCCAGGCTTGTGTTGCTGGGGATCTGGCGTATAAGCTGGGGTGGGTAGGCAAGGTGCACGGGGGCTGGAGGGGCAGGCTTAGCTCGCTTCTCCTTAGGTGATCCACTTCAGGAGGAGCCCTGTGGCAGCGGGAGGGAGTCAGATCCGCTGCCGGAGGTTTGGCTCCGCAGAAGCACAGAGTTGGGTGTTTGCGCGGAGCGAGCAAGTTCTCTGGCAGGAACTGGTTCCCTTTGGGATTTTGGCTGGGGGATGGGCGGGGGAGATGGCGCTGGCGCCTTTGTTCCCCGCCAAGCTGAGCTCTGCTGTCTGGGGGCTCAGCAGCTCTCCCTCCCTTTGTCCTCCAGCCTTCCCGCTTTCCGAGCAGAGCTGTTAACTTATGACCTCCCAGACGCTAAGTCGCGCTTGCTGTCGGAACACAGTCTGTCCGGCCCCTCCGCTTTTGCCAGCCAGACTCGGGGGCTCTGCTTGGCAGGCGAGCCGCCCCTCCGCCCCAGCTCCCTCCCGCCAGTCCGTGGAGCGTGCACCGCCTCGCCGCCCTTCCTACCCTCTTCCGTGGGCCTCTAGTCTGCGCTTGACTCCGGAGACTCCCTTCTGCTAATCCTCTGGCGGTTTTCTGGGTTCTTTAGGCAGGTGTAGGTGGAATCTAAGTGATCGGCAGGACGCGCTGTGAGCCCCGCGTCCTCCTACGCCGCCATCTTCCGGAACCTCCTAGAATCTCAGCTATTATTCTTTAAATATGCTCTATGCTCCCTTTTCCTTTTTGCCTCTTTCTGAGATACCCACTCTTTTTATTTTGGCTTTTTTATTAAAATCAGATGGTTCTCATAGAGTTTCTTAACTTAAAAAAAAAAAACAACAACTTAGTTCTTTGTCCTTTTCCACCTGAGTCATTTTTATATTACTATCTTTGAACTCACTAACTCTCTCTTTCATGTTATCTGCTCTGTTTCTGATGCATTATTCATCTCATTTATTGAGATTTCAGTTCCAAGATTTTTTTTAGAGTTTCAATCTTTTCAGTAAAGTACTACTTTTGTTTATTAATTTTATTCCTGAGGTAATCATATTATCCTTCTGAATTTTATTGTAGCTTGTTGAATTTCTTCCTAATGACTGTTCTAAATTCTTTATCAGCTACCTTGCTATATCCTATGCCTTTGGATTTGGTTGCTGGAAAACTGTCATTTTCTTTTTGTGATCCTGTATTACTGTGATTTTTCATGTTTGATAAAAAGTGCCTTTGCCACAGCATTTGAAGTAGTGAACATCTTTCTTTTTTAGACAAGGCTTTGTTTAATTTAATTCTAACCATTTGACAGACAGGAAGTTAGGGACCTTTCCTTTGTTTTCCAAGAGGTGGTATTATAGCATAAGTTTGTGGTTTCTTCTCAGCGGCTCTTACATCCTGCTAAGGTTGGGAGCAAGCATTACCAAAAACAAAAAAAAAAAAACGAAAAAAAAACCCCAAAAAACCAAAAAGAAAAATAAAAAAATAAAAAAAATAAAAGAAAACCAAAAAACAAAGAAAAAACCAAAAACAAACAAAGGGTGGCAGCACAATAGGGGGAGGTGTATACTTAGCCCTTGGAATTTGGGTATGCCCATAGCCTAGTAGGAGAATCCTCAAGTCAGGGCTCCCAGAAGTCTGTGGATTGTCTTCTTGCCTCCTGGGGCAGACAGCAGGAGGTACTTTCCTTTATGTTTTTTGTCTGCCCACTTCCTTCCTCCTGTCCCCAAGTCATCGTGGTCTCTCCTTAAAGAGAGCAACTGGTCTCTCCAGCTGTATCACTTGTGGCCAGGCAATCACCCACTCACTGCTTTCACCCTCCACCTCCTCTGCTAGAAAAGCTGTGCTTACCCGCTGCTGTGCCTGTTATCACTTTCTTTTCCTTCGCTGCCTCTGCCACCACAGGCTCTGTTGCCACTTCCCTTGCTCTGCTGCCTCCTCCAAAGCCCAGACCACCCACTTTCGAGTACACAATGATGAACAGATCTTTTGGCTATCCTGGTATGTTGTGCAGAGGTGCTCTTTTTGCCTTTTTCAGTTATGGATATTCAATTAGTTATAAATCAAAGAAGAGAGAAAAAAGGAACCACTCATGCCACCATGATGCTGACATTACCTGTGTAAGACTGGGAGGAGGACATTCTTCAAAGAGCAGACAACTTAAGCACAGCCATCACAGCATTAAATAGAAGTGCATGTGATACTAACTGCATAAAGGAGGAGTGACTTGTTCTAATACCATGCAAGAATTCCGTGGCAGAGCTTGTTTTCAAATTCAACATTCTTTCCGTATCTCCATTGCTGGTTTTAAGTATCCAGGTTCTGTCTAACACACTGCTTCAAGCTTCTTAAGTGAAATGCTTCCTGAATTAATTGGCCTCCTCATAGATGCTCAGAGCAAATTATCATCTTCATTTTATATTTACAGGCATAGTTTTTGTATGTTTGTTTGTTTTGCTTTTTGGTTGGGGGGGCATTTATCCACACTGGCAAATTAAAACAGTTAGAATCATAGTAATAACACCACTTGAATAATCAAATTCAAATGAAAAGTAAATGTACCAATTTAGGCTGGACGTGAGCTATTATAATCTACATTTATGTTTAATGCCGTCTGTCTTTCCCTGGATACCATGATGGACTAAGCTCTGTAAGTTAGTTGTTTGGGAAAATTATCTTCCAAACATCCCCATCCCTATATTTGAAATGATAGAATATCCGCTTGATGTAAATTGATTATAAGCAAATTATGCTAGGCTTCAGGTAATGCAGGATACACAATTGTAATTGTGTATTCAAACTATTATTACTGGCAGGGCTTTGTTGGATTAGTTTGGTAGTTGTGAAATAGACTTTAAAAAGGATTTAACAAAGCAAGTCTGTCCTTTTGTAAACTTCTTGTAGTCTTATTGAATATTACAGTATATTGCCAATTGTGGATATTTTGGCTGCTCTATAAATTCACCAAGATGCATTGATGATATATTTGCATATCGAAGACATTGCTTTTATCTACATTGTATATTTACTTGAGGTAGTTTGGGACTGATGAACAGAGTGTGACTTGCTGTAGGGAGAGCTCTCCCAGGTTACTCTGTAGGTATCATCAGTTTTGGAGACCAGCCTACCCTTCCTCAAACAGTAATTGAGTAGAATGTATAATCATACTTCTTATGGTCAAACCAGGGATGGCACCTGGTTCTGTGACAATGTATACCAATAAATGGGACTCAACACCTCCTTTGTAAGATTCATTGTTCTGAAAATAATAAGTACAACCTTTTCACATTTGTTTTCCACTCAAGACCTAATAGATATTTCAAAATAAATATACTGCAGTAACTAACTTCCTGTCCAACCACTTTACATAGTGAAGATATACAACTTGAAGCTATTAGAAAAATAATTTTGCAAAGTGAAGAATTTGTATGTTGAATTTATATGTATCTAATTGCTAACAAGTATTGAGATGGCCTTAGCTAAAGTATGAACCTTTGAGCTAAAAGTGTGTTCCCTGATATAACCTCTGGATAGAAAGGATGGACTAATCTGAATATCCTGCCCTATAGATTCTTGACATAAAATAACTAGGTGAATCTATATATTGTCCACAAATGTGTTCTCAGATTCTCCACTTAGCTTTAATCAACTTCTTTTTCCCTGTCTGTAAACTAACAGGGATGAAATAATAATTGAAGTTAGAGCATTTGGCATTTAATTTTTCTAGAAGATCCTCCAGAATAAAAATATCTTTGTCCCTGGCTAGAGGATAATTAATCAATGAAATTAACCCCTAAGTCTGTAGTCAACAGAAATGGAAACAGGAAATAATGATTATTATCAACGAATGTTTTTATGTACCTGGTACCAAGCTCAGCATAAACTTATTTGGTTTTCATGATAGCCCTATTGCATAGTTATTACTATTATTCCAATTGTACAGATAAAGACTCTGAAACTTATACATGTATTCTAGAACTCTCTTGCTTAAGAAAGTGATGGGTGCAAGAATGTCAAGTTCAAAATCCATACTCTAAACCAGGGATCGGCAAATTAGATCAAGGGCAAAATCTGGTCCACTATCTGTTTTTGTATGACCTGTGAGCTATTTTTAAATGGCCGAACAAAATCAAAGAAGAATAATATTTCCTGATCCATTAAAATTATACCTAATTCAAATGTAAATATTTAGAAATAAAATGTGGTTGCATTACAGCAATGGTCATTATGTAATGTCCATATCTGTTTTTCTGCTATAATGGCGGAGTTGAGTTGTTTTAACAGAGATTGTAAGTGGTGCTCCCATCATTTTTTTTTATATTATTATTGAAGTATAGTTGATGCATGATGTTACATTAGTTTCAGGTGTGCGACATAGTGATTCAGTAACTCTTTATGTTATGTTATGCTCACTAGTCATGATCCATAACCATACAACACTATTATCATATCATCGATTGCATTCCCTGTGTTCTGTCTTTCATCCTCAATCCTCTTGTCACTTTACACTGCTGCTTGGCACACTACAGTTTGGAGTGAGGCAGTTATAACTTGACAATATTTTGGTGCCTCGTATATTACACTCAAATGTGGCATACTACATCAAGATATTTTATTTACATTTTTATTACTAGTGCATAATCACAATGTCAAAATAACAAGAAAAAGAAGAAAAAATAATGTGGCTTAAAGACACACTAGAGTGAGGATTATTTTGGTATTGAATTAGATGTCAAAGTATTGTGTTTACTATGCAATGATATTATAGCTATTTTAAAAGAATACAAAATACACTGGCATACCCAAACTAAGTACTCATCACAGTATCTCTAAAGCAATGTTTAGCAAAATTAGAACATTTAAAGCAGAATACCTCATTATAGCAGAATTTCTTCAAAAAAATTTTAAAAATGACATGGCAACTAAAGTGTCTGAGTGAATCATTTGTTAGGCAAGCAAACAATACATTTTACTAACGGCAAGTTAATTAAATCATGATTGATTGAAACAGCAAAGGAAAGGTGTCCAGAGGGAACAAAATTGTTAAAAACTATTTGGCTTTCTGTGAAAGAAAAAACTAAACAGTGGAGATAAGGAGCAATGTCAGTAGTCAATTAAAAATAACCTGGATGATTTTGAGTTTTTCTTGACTCTCAATGAGTTAAAATAATTTATTTTTTCAGGGGCTCAGTACTGAGTTTGAAGTGATTGAAGAATTAGCCTTTATTCTTGAAGCAGAGCCTACATGGAATAAATATAGGCAAGACTATTTTCAAAGTTGAAAAGACATTAATTTATTAAAACCTGAGGTAGAATCTACTATGATATGTTAACTGATTATGGTAAAAGTATGAATGAAGCATAAAAGAGACTATTTGGAGCAGATTTACAAAGCTCACATAAATATACATTATTTAAAGTTTATGTTTATTTATTATTCATCAGCATGTTCCTTGTGGAAAATATTTTAATCTACTCTGTGGTATTGAATCAGTAGTGTCAGTGGCAAACTTTGTCTGCTCTAGTGGTCTTAAACATTGTTATTCCATGAATTTTTGTCAGAAATACAAGATGGATATCCCAACATACTTTACCTTATAGCAGGTTGATGGTTTACCACTGGTGACATTTTATTGTAATATTTGATGTCAGGTCCAAAATTCAGTGTTTTCTGAATGAGGACTGCCCTCCACCATTATTATTATAAACTGACTGACTTTAGTAAATAGTTTCTTTGACGCTTGATATTTATTAGTGATTTCAACCTACAATTTCAAGACAAAACAGAGCTGACATGTGAAATTTATATTGGCTTACAGTCATTTTCATTAAAAAACTAATGTTGTTTGAAGCACAAGTAATGTCAATCCCTTATTACCTTCCCAGACTGAAAAGAGTTAAAACAAAAAGTAAAGTCATTATTCTCACACAAATTTTCAGCGCTCAATTCTCAAATTTTCAGATTTAAACTCTAGTGTGTTTTGGACCTCAATTCAAGTGCAAAAATTATTTTCATATTTCAAAATCAGTTTATGAAATTGAGTACCTTCTATCTAATCTTCAATGAGAAATGATTAAATTGAAATATTATACATGCTAAAAGGCAGGTGTCAAGAGGCGAATCTCATAGAGTTCTATAAATGATTTCTAATCAAAAGGTGTACTAATTGAAAATTATATGGAGATGATATCACTGTGATGGCATAGTGGGAAACCCCAGCTTATGACCCCCAACAGAGACAATGATTACACAGGTATCCATAAATAAAAACAGCTCTGGAGTCCTGGAGAGTCAGTCTGGAGAGCTCAGTATTCCACTTAAGAAACTTTAGCAACACAGTGGAATAAAAAATTGAGAATAATCAAACAAAACCTGAATAGAGAACAGCCTTATTTGTCTGCATCACTTTATCCCATAAGATAGCGCTGCTCAGCACCAAGCGGGAATGATGTACCTTGAAAGAATTCCTCCTGCTCGAAAACGAATAGTTGAGTGAGAAACCACCTTCCGCAATATTTCAGGGCACCAAACAAAGGACCTCCTTTACTTTCACTCCACCAGAGACTGGCAGAGCTGAGATATATAGAGATGGCTAAGACTAAATGGCTTTATTGATGAGTTCTACAAAATGTTTTAAGGGACATTAACAGCAACCCTCATAAGGTCTTCAAAAATTGAAGAGAACATTTTCCCCAATGTATTTTAGGAGGCCAGTATTACCCTAATAAGCAGACAAAGGTTTTATATAACAATAAAATTACAGACCAATATCCCTTTAAAATATAAACTCAAAAATCTTCAACAAAATATGAACAAACTAAAATCCAGCAAAATATACGAAGGATTATAAACTATAGCCAAATGACAGTACAGCAAAGGTACTTCAAAAATTAAACAATACAATAGACTGTATTCAAAAATAAAAGACAAAAATCACATGATTATCTCAATTGATACAGGTAAAGTATTTGACAAAATCAAACCCCTATCCATGTTAAAAAAAAAAAAAAAAAACAAACTCAACAAATTGAAATAGAAGGAAACTCCCTCATGCTAATGAAAGTTATTCATGAAAAATCCATGGCCAACATTTTACTTAATAATGAATGATTGAAAGCTTTCCTTCTAAGATCAGAAAGAAGACCAGAATGTCCACTCTTGTTCCTTATATTCAACGTGACACTGAAGGTGTTAGGGGGATCGACTAGCAAGAATAATAAATGAAATATATCATATTGTAAAAGAAAAAATAAAATGCTCTCTATTCACAGGTGAAATCATCTTGTTTATACGAAACAAGATGTGTTAAAAAATTCACACATAACTTTTAAAACTAATAAACAACTTCATAAAGATTGAAGGATACAAGATAAATATACAAACACCAATTTTATTTCTACACACTAACAAGGATTATTCCAAAGATACTAAAATACATTCATTATAGCAACAAAAAGAAGAAAATATTTAGAAATAAATTTAATAACTTTGTTAGACTTGTATACTGAAAACTACAAAACATAACTGAAATAAATTCAAGAAGATCTGAGTAAATGGAGAAACATATGATGTTCATGAATTGGAAAATTTAAGATAGTACCATTCCCAATATCAATCTATAAATTCAACACATTTATATCATAATCCCAGTTTCTTTATTTTCTTTTTATGAATAAATTGACAAAATGATCCTATAATTCATGTATAACTTCAGTGGAACCAGGATATATACAACCATCTTGGGAAAAAAAAAAAAGAGCAACATTGAAGGACTAATATTTCCTATTTAAAAAAATACTGAAAAACATCAGTGATTAAGGCTGTGTGGTATTGACATAAGTATAAACACATAGATCAATGGAATCAAATTTTGAGTTCAGAAATAAACCTTTGCATTTAAGGTCAGCTTATTTTTGACTAAGGTGCCCATGTAACTTAATGGAGGAAAGACTGGGTTTTTCAACAAATGGTAGTGAGATAACTGGATTTTTACATGCAAAATGAAAAATTGGACCTCAACTTCATGCACCATACACACAAATTCACTCAAAGTACATTAAAAGTGTTATTATTAAAACTATAAAATATGGACATTAGAATTTATGACCATGGCTTTGGCAAAGGCCGCTTATATGTGAGAACAAAATGCCCAAGCAACAACAACAAAGAATTGTATTTATCAAAATTAAATGATGTGTGTTTCAAATGATTTTATCAAGAAAATGAACAAAAAAACATAATGGGATAAAATATTTACAAATAACACATTTGTAAGGGAGAAGTATCTAGAATATATAAAGATCTTGTACCACTTCACAATAAAAAGACTACCCAATTTAAAAAAAAATGGGCAAATTATTTGAATAGATTTTTCTCCAGAGAAGTTATCCAAATAATCAATAAGCATATAAAGGATGCTGAACATCCTTAATCATTAGGGAAATGCATAATAAAACCATTAGGTATCACTTCACACCCACTGGCATGGCTATAACAACAACAACAAAAAGATGGATAACAAATCTAAGGCAGGATGGGGCGCCTGGGTGGCTCGGTCGGTTGAGCGTCCGACTTCGGCTCAGGTCATGATCTCACGGCCGTGAGTTCGAGCCCCGCATCGGGCTCTGTGCTGACCGCTTAGAGCCCGGAGCCTGTTTCGGATTCTGTGTCTCCCTCTCTCTCTCTGCCCCTCCCCTGTTCATGCTCTGTCTCTCTCTGTCTCAAAAATAAATAAACGTTAAAAAAAAAAAAAATTAAAAAAACAAAAAACAAATCTAAGGCAGGAAGTGAAGAAATTGGGACCCAAATATATTTGGGGTAATAATGTAAAATAGAGCAGCTGTTTTGAAAATCGGTTTGGAATTTCCTCAAAGAGATAAACATAAGATTACCATATTTCTTTGAAGTTCTACTCCTGAGTATGTAATAAAAATTAAAAAAAAATTAAAACAAATGTCCACACAAAAGCTTTTACACAAGTATTCATAGAAGCATTGTTCATAATAGCCAAAAAGTAGAAACAACCCAAATGTCAAATTGATGAATAGATAAATAAAATGTGAATGACAATACAATGGAATTTTGTTCAGTCATAAAAAATAATGCATTACTGATACATGCTAAAACATGGATGAACTTGAATACATTAAACTAAGTGAAAGAAGCTAGACAAAAAAGGCCATATATTTTATAATTCTATTCATTTGAAATACCCAAAATAGGTAATACCATAAAGGCAGAAAGTAGATTAGTGGTTACCTGAGGTTGGGAGCGAAGGGAAGAATGACTGCTAATTCACAAGAGGTTTTTTTATGGAGTGATAAAAATATCCTGGAATTACATATTGTTGACATTTGCATAAGTTTGTGAAAACACTAAAAACCACTGAATTTTACATTTAAAAAAAGATGAAAATTTGTGGTATAGAAATTATATCTCAAAAATACCTTAACCTATTTTGTGGGGATTAAGTTTAGGAATTCCCTGAGCTTACACCGATGGGTTAGATGGGTCAACAAGGCCTAAAGAATTAGAAAGCCACAGGATGAACATACCAAAGTTTGGGTAAACAAGATTAGGTAAACAGGGCAAAAGCCCCCAGTATAGGACAAAGGTATAGGAATAGGAAATCTCTGGATGAAAACATCCAGGATTAGGTAAACAAGATTAGGTATTCAGGGTGGAAGCGTCCTCCAATTTAGTACAATGGCAGAAAGCTGCTTTCACTGAAAGGAAGGACAAAAACAGGTAAACAGGGCAATAGAAGCAAGGCTAAGTTGCCCAGAGCAGAGCTAATTAGCAAAAGAAAGGTGACTTGTTGACCCTGAGGTAGCATGCTCTTTCTTGTCCCCTAGGCCAGTTTAGGTAAACAGAGGTGGCGCCTCATGTCTGTTGTAAAAAACCTTCCTTCCAGCACCAGAATTTTGTTTTGTATTGACCCAAACCCCTAACACCACATATCTTCAAAACCCCCTTTCCTCCACACCCATGAGTTAATATTCACAGTTTCCTTGTCTCTTTGTGCATGTCCATCATGCTTGTAAGCCTTCTGATCCTAATAAAAATGGAGTCAGGACCCTTACTTGAGGATCTTGTCTCCTCCTGGACATTAGCCTCTCTTGCATTTCAATCCTGCATCCGCTCTCTTCCTGGACAAGAGAGAACTCCAGGCCCAGAGTCTATGACACTATTTGGTATTAAGCATGACTTAAAGTGAGTACAGGATAGGAGACTTCTCTTTGTAAATTACTAAAGCTATTTATGTCTGTTTTTTTTTTTTTGTTCTAATGATGTGACTCTAAGGATACTGATGTCTCTGTCATTTCTCTGGGGTAGTTCTTTTTTCTTGTGACTTCACTATCATAATTTTTCCTTTTATTTTTCTATCATTGCAATACTGTTAATAAATTTAATTTTTAGGAGATCAATTCTAATCAATTCTATAGAATGTTTAGAAATTTATTAGTGAAATTCTATTCTGGATATTTTACTAGAAAGAAGCGATAGAACATTGAAGAAACAAACATACTTTTTGCTGCCATTGAGTTTTCAGTCTAGATAAGGATAGGCAGACATTTGAGTCAGTAAGCAAAACTAGTGGAATGTTTTTCTACACCATACTATAAAGGATTGAAACCAGCAGAACTGCACAGATAATCTTGACTACAGACTAATGATAACACATTTTCCTTTATCTCTTATTATATGACTTCCAGTCACTATATTCAGTAGAGATGTCAATTTCTAAAGAAATGGGCTATTTAAAATCAATATTCAGTTCATCCTTGCCAGTCAATCAGTTGTATTGTATTTTGGACCTTCTCTCTTCAGAGATCTAATTTGTGGTAAAAATAATGAAAAAATGGAGAAAAGATTACTGGTAGATGTTCAAATAGCTTAACTCAGTTAAAAATGTGATACTGGTGGTTAGTAAATTTATTTAGCTATAGTTTAGAGATCTAGAGTTGTCCTGGTGGGCAGATCCATTGTCATTTGGGACAGCTTTACTTAGTTTCCAGATTCTGTCAGGATTACAGATGAACATTGTTAGAACATCACTTCTACTCCAAAACACGTTACATATATCATATATATCATATGATACATAATATATATGTACATATGTGTATGTACATATAATATGTCTTTTATAAATATATAATTTATTTATATATATTCATATATCCAGATATCTAGAGAGGGAGACAAAGAGAATGCATTTTTTTTATTAAAGTATAATTAACATTTGATGTCATATTAGTTTCAGGTATATGACAAAATGATTAAGGAATTCTATGTATTACTCATGGCTCACCATAGTAAGTACATTCATCATCTGTCACTGAACAACATTATTAAAATATTATTGACTGTATTCCCTATGCTGTACTTTTTATGTCCATGACTTATTTATTTTGTTACTGGAAGTCTATACTTTTTAATCCCCTTCTATTTTAGCATCCTCCCCCACCCCCTCACCCCATTTCCTCTCCTGTAATCACTAGGTTGTTCTCTGTAATTTAGAGTCTGTTTTTTTTTTTATCCCACATATAACTGATATCACATGGTATTTGTCTTTGTCTGACTTATTTTACTCAGATCCATCCATGCTGTTGCAAATGGCATGATCTCATTCTCTTTTTTGGCTGAGAAAAACACCATTGCACATATACACCACATCTTCTTTATCCACTCACCCGTGGATGGACACCTGGGTGGCTTCCATATCTTGGCTATTGTAAACAATGCCACAATAAACATAGGGATGCATGTATATTTTCAAATAAATGTTTTTATTTTCTTCAGATAAATATGCAGAGTGGAATTAGTAGATCATATGGTATTTTATTTTTAATTTTTTGAGGAACCTCCATACTGTTTCCACAGTAGCTGCACCAATTTGCATTGCCACCAAAAGTGTCTGAGGGTTTCTTTTCCTCCACATTCTTACCAACACTTATTTCTTGTTTTTTGGATGCTAGCCATTATGACAGGTATGAGGTAAAATCTCATTATGATATTTTTAAATTTTTTTAAATGTTTTTATTTATTTTTGAGACAGAGACAGAGCATGAGCAGGGGAGGGGCAGAGAGAGAGGGAGACACAGAATCTGAAGCAGGCTCCAGGCTCTGAGCTGTCAGCACAGAGCCTGATGCAGGGCTCGAACTCACAGACTGTGAGATCATGACCTGAGCCGAAGTTGGACGCTTAACCGACTGAGCCACCCAGGCGCCTCTCATTATGATTTTGATCTCTATTTCCCTGATGATTAGTGATGTTGAGCATCTATTCATTTATCTGTTGGGCATCTGTAAATATTCATTAGAAAGATGTCTGTTCAGGTCCTCTGCCCATTTTTTAATTGTTTTGTTAGTTATTTTGCTGTTGAGCTGTATAAGTTCTTTATATATTTTGAATATGAACTCCTTATCAGATATTTCATTTACAAATATGTTCTCTCATTTAGTAGGTTTCTGTTTTGTTTTGTCAGTGATTTCTTTCATTATGCACAAGCTTTTTGTTTTGATATAGACCCACTAATTTATTTTTGCTTTTGTTATCCTTGCCTGAGAAGACACATCTAGAAGAATGTTGCTAAGGCTCATGTCAAAGAGATTACTCTCTTTGTTTTCTTCTAGGAGTGTTTTTGTTTTTTTGTTTTTTAAGCCTCACATTTAGGTTTTTAATCCATTTTTAGTTTATTTTTGTATATGGTATAAAGAAGTGATCCAGATTCACTCTTTTGCATGTAGCTGTCCAGTTTTCTAAGAAACATTTGTTTCCCCATTGTATATTCTTGCCTCCTTTGTTGTAGATTAATTGACTATATAAGCATGGGTTTATTTCTGAGCTTTCGATTCTGTTCCATCGATCTATGTGTTTGTTTTTGTGCCAGTACCAAACTGTTTTGATCACTACAGTTTTGTGGTATATCTTGAACTCTGGGATTGTAATACTTCCAGCTTTTCTCTTCTTTCTCAAATTTGCTTTGGCTATTTGGGGTCTTTTTGGATTCTATACAAATTTTAGTATTATTTGTTCTAGTTCTGTGAAACATACTGTTGAGATTTTGATAGGAATAGCATTGAATCTGTAATTTTCTTTCGGTAGTATGGAAATTTTAATAATATGGATTGGATTCTTTCAATCCATGAGCATGGACTATCTTTCCATTTGTTTGTGGTGTCTTCAATTTCTATCACTAGTGTTTTATATTTTTTGGAATACACGTCTTTCAAAAGAATGCAATTTTTGATCCTAACCAAATAGTATAATGTTTGCATAAAATGAGTACGGGAATGGGCCATTTCCTTTACATCTAAGGTATTTTAATGAAATAAGATCTCAATATTTCATACTAAAATCTAATTTCATACAATTATACACTTATGTGATGTTCTCATATATGCTAAAGTGTGAATAAGAATCTTATCAAATTTGTGCATTTAACTCTAACTGCAGAGTTTACAAAACAAGTATTTGGACCACCATTTATTTTTGGGTACTATTCAAAAAAATTTTTTTTAATGTTTATTTTTTTTTTGAAGGAGAGGGAGAGACAGAGTGTGAGTGAGGGAGGGGAGGAATACAGGGAGACACAGAATCTGAAGCAGGCTCCAGGCTCTGAGCCGGCAGCACAGAGCCCAACATGGGGCTTGAACTCACAAGCTATGAGATCATGACCTGAACCGAAGTCAGACGCTTAACTGACTGAGCCACCCAGGCACCCCTATTTATGAGTACTATTAAGTACCAAGGGCATTCTCATTAAGACTCTTAGCCTATTATTTTTAATTACTTCCTAGTTAAATCCAGTAAAGTTATTTCCTGAGGAAGTAGTTTAATTTTTTTTCTAGATTCACCATACTAATTAATCCAAATAAAACTTACTAATGAATTCAGATGGAACTTGTAGAGGCAGCTTTTAAGCAACTAACTTGAAGAATGGAAACCTGAGTAAAGTAGAAGGGCCCACAGTGACTTCCTACCACCTGGCTGAATACAAACAGACCTATTAGGTGACCCACCTCAAAATATCCATAAGCCCTAGCTGACCAATGGGTTACTTACACCTGGACACAAGTACCAAAAAAGGAAAATCCCATATGTTCCCATACCTCCTCACCTTCCCCCTTAACTCCAGTGCCCCACCACTGCCTCCTTGCAAACAGTCTCTCCTTTGCTGTCCTGTCTGCCACTCCTTTGCAATGTATTCAATAAACTTCTATCTCCTTTGTTCTGCCTTGAGTGAATTCTTTCACTACCTGTTTTGCCAGCCTACACTTGATCTGGGATATCCCACAGAACTGAGTGTCCTTTCTCATAATTGGAATGTAACACAATCTTCATGGTCCATTTTTTTTTTTTTTTTTTAACAAAACATCTTCCTTTGTGCTCTCCTGTTGACTGTTTCTCATTTGCAATTGATCTTTCCTCCTTCTTGGAGTTTTCCAAATTTTCTGTATTTCTTGTATGGGACAACCTGTCATCTATAACATCGTTCTCCCTTTGCTGGACTGTAACTTCCTTATAGGAAGAAATCCTTTTCCTGCTCATCCCTAAATCCTCTAATTATTTAAGTCCCTAAACCTAAAATTGAACCCTAGTCCTTCAGTTGGTCTTAACATCGCAGCAAATGGTCTTTTCTAAGGCTCTCATTTTATCATAGTCTTAATAACTCTTCTATCAAGAAGTAACCTTGGGGTGCCTGGGTGGCTTAGTTGGTTGAGCATCTGACTGCAGCTCAGGTCATGATCTCACTGCTCGTGAGTTTGAGCCCCACGTCAGGCTATGTGCTGACAGCTCAGAGCCTGGAGCCCGCTTCAGATTCTGTGTATGTCTCTCTCTCTGCCCCTACCCTGCTCACACCCTGTATCTCTTTCTCTCAAAAATAAGCAAACATTAAAAAATTTAAACAAATGTAGTAACATTAAAAATGTTTGAACAGAAACTATTTTGGAGGAATGTGCTAGGGGTATGAGGCTGCTTCCTTGATGTGTTCCAAGATACTTCTGGAATAAATGGAGGCATGGAGATTAAGTAAGTCTCCTAAGTATGCACAACAAAGAAGGAGGGAATCAGAATATCTGACTGGCTCAGTCAGAATCTAGAGGTGAAGTTTTTTAACTTCTAAATAGTGTATTCTTGATAATAGGGTGTGGAGAGCATTTTTATTTTTTAAAATTCTCTTCATTGTCCCCACCATTAGAGAGAGTTCTGGTACCCATTAACTAAGATATCTTCAGTGAAATCAGTGCATAATTCCATTTCCCATTATTTATTGAGAGGAATAAATAAAAACTTCCCAAACATTCACACAATTCCAATAATTTCAATAAAGAAGAAAATGTGTGCAGAGTGAAGAAAATGGCTTCTTAGACTATATAGCCATTTCTATCTGGATTGCTTTTTAATATAGTTATTTTTCAAATAGCCTTTTACATTTACAAAAGTCCTTCTTTCAGAGCACTTACGTGGCTCAGTCAGTTAAGCGTCCAACTCTTGATTTTGACTCAGGTCATGATCCCAGGGTTGTGGAATTGAGCCCCATGTCAGTTTCTACACTGAGCATCGATCCTACTTAAGACTCTCTCTCTCTCACCCTCTGCCCCTCTCCCCTGCTTATGTTCTCTATGTATAGAAAAAATAAATAAAAAAATTTGTTAAACAGGTCTTCTTTCTCCTTGATGACAAGTCTAGAAAATTTTAAAATTTTATTTATTTATTTATTTATTTATTTATTTATTTATTTATTTATTTTAAGGAAAGAGTATGGCTCAATACTTCACACCTACCTTTTTTTTTTTTTTTTTTTTTTTTGCAGCATGGATAAGTATTTTATTTTTAAAATTTTTTTAATGCTTTTATTTTTTTATTTTTTTTAATATATGGAATTTATTGTCAAATTGGTTTCCATACAACACCCAGTGCTCATCCAAAAGATGCCCTCTTCAATACACATCACCTACCCTCCCCTCCCTCCCACCCCCCATCAACCCTCAGTTTGTTCTCAGTTTTCAACAGTCTCTTATGCTTTGGCTCTCTCCCACTCTAACGTCTTTTTTTTTTTTCCTTCCCCTCCCCCATGGGTTTCTGTTAAGTTTCTCAGGATCCACATAAGAGTGAAACCATATGGTATCTGTCTTTCTCTGTATGGCTTATTTCACTTAGCATCACACTCTCCAGTTCCATCCACGTTGCTACAAAGGCCATATTTCATTCTTTCTCATTGCCACGTAGTATTCCATTGTGTATATAAACCACAATTTCTTTATCCATTCGTCAGTTGATGGCCATTTAGGCTCTTTCCATAATTTGGCTATTGTTGACAGTGCTGCTATAAACATTGGGGTACAAGTGCCCCTGTGTATCAGTACTCCTTTATCCCTTGGGTAAATTCCTAGCAGTGCTATTGCTGGGTCATAAGGTAGGTCTATTTTTAATTTTTTGAGGAACCTCCACACTGTTTTCCAGAGTGGCTGCACCAGTTTGCATTCCCACCAACAGTGCAAGAGGGTTCCCGTTTCTCCACATCTTCTCCAGCATCTATAGTCTCTTGATTTGTTCATTTTGGCCACTCTGACTGGCATGAGGTGATATCTGAGTGTGGTTTTGATTTGTATTTCCCTGATGAGGAGCCACGTTGAGCATCTTTTCATGTGCCTGTTGGCCCTCCAGATGTCTTCTTTAGAGAAGTGTCTATTCATGTTTTCTGTCCATTTCTTCACTGGGTTATTTGTTTTCCAGGTGTGGAGTTTGGTGAGCTCTTTATAGATTTTGGATACTAGCCCTTTGTCTGATATGTCATTTGCAAATGTCTTTTCCCATTCTGTTGGTTGCCTTTTAGTTTTGTTGGTTGTTTCCTTTGCTGTGCAGAAGCTTTTTATCTTCATGGGGTCCCAATAGTTCACTTTTGCTTTTAATTCCCTTGCCTTTGGGGATGTGTCAAGTAAGAAATTGCTGACTGAGGTCAGAGAGGTCTTTTCCTGCTTTCTCCTCTAAGGTTTTGATGGTTTCCTGTCTCACATTCAGGTCCTTTATCCATTTTGAGTTTATTTTTGTGAATGGTGTGAGAAAGTGGTCTAGTTTCAATCTTCTGCATGTTGCTGTCCAGTTCTCCCAGCACCATTTGTTAAAGAGCCTGTCTTTTTCCATTGGATGTTCTTTCCTGCTTTGTCAAAGATGAGTTGGCCATACGTTTGTGGGTCTAGTTCTGGGGTTTCTATTCTATTCCATTGGTCTATGTGTCTGTTTTTGTGCCAATACCATGCTGTCTTGATGATGACAGCGTTGTAGTTGAGGCTAAAGTCTGGGATTGTGATGCCTCCTGCTTTGGTCTTCTTCAAAATTACTTTGGCTATTCAGCGCCTTTTGTGGTTCCATATGAATTTTAGGATTGCTTGTTCTAGTTTCGAGAAGAATGCTGGTGCAATTTTGATTGGGATTGCATTGAATGTGTAGATGGCTTTGGGTAGGATTGACATTTTAACAATATTTATTTTTCCTACCCATGAGCACAGAATGTTTTTCCATTTCTTTATATCTTCTTCAATTTCCTTCATAAGCTTTCTATAGTTTTCAGCATACAGATCTTGTACATCTTTGGTTCGATTTATTCCTAGGTATTTTATGCTTCTTGGTGCAATTGTGAATGGGATCAGTTTCCTTATTTGTCTTTCTGTTGCTTCATTATTAGTGTATAAGAATGCAACTGATTTCTGTACATTGATTTTGAATCTGCGACTTTGCTGAATTCATTTATCAGTTCTAGCAGACTTTTGGTGGAGTCTATTGGGTTTTCCATGTATAGTATCATGTCATGCAAAAAGTGAAAGCTTGACTTCATCTTTGCCATTTTGACGCCTTTGATTTCATTTTGTTGTCTGATTGCTGATGCTAGAACTTCCAACACTATGTTAAACAACAGCGGTGAGAGTGGACATCCCTGTCGTGTTCCTGATCTCAGGGGAAAAGCTCTCAGTTTTTCCCCATTGAGGATGATGTTAGCTGTGGGCTTTTCATAAGTGGCTTTGATGATGTTTAAGTATGTTCCTTCTATCCCGACTTTCTCGAGGGTTTTTTTTAAGAAAGGGTGCTGGATTTTGTCAAATCCTTTTTCTGCATCGATTGACAGGACCATATGGTTCTTATCTTTTCTTTTATTAATGTGATGTATCATGTTCATTGATTTGCGAATGTTGAACCAGACCTGCATCTGAGGAATGAATCCCACTTGATCATGGTGAGTAATTCTTTTATATGCTGTTGAATTCAATTTGCTAGTATCTTATTGAGAATTTTTGTATCCATATTCATCAGGGATATTGGCCTGTAGTTCTCTTTTTTTACTGGGTCTCTGTCTGGTTTAGGAATCAGTAATGCTGGCTTCATAGAATGAGTCTGGAAGTTTTCCTTCCTTTTCTATTTTTTGGAATAGCTTGAGAAGGATAGGTATTATCTCTGCTTTAAATATCTGGGAGAATTCCCCAGGGAAGCCATCTGGTCCTGGACTCTTACTTGTTGGGAGATTTTTGATGATTGATAAAATTTTTTCTCTGGTTATGGGTCTGTTCAAGCTTTCTATTTCCTCCTGTTTGAGTTTTGGAGGTATGTGGGTGTTTAGGAATTAGTCCATTTCTTCCAGGTTGTCCAGTTTGTTGGCATGTAATTTTTCATAGTATTCCCTGATAATTGCTTGTATCTCTGAGGATTGGTTGTAATAATTCCATTTTCATTCATGATTTTATCTATTTGGGTCATCTCCCTTTTCTTGTTGAGAAGCCTGGCTAGAGGTTTATCAATTTTGTTTATTTTTTCAAAAAACCAACTCTTGGTTTCATTGATCTGTTCTACAGTTTTTTTAGATTCTATATTGTTTATTTCTGCTCTGATCTTTATTATTTCTCATCTTCTGCTGGGTTTGGGGTGTCTTTGCCGCTGTGCTTCTATTTCCCTTAGGTGTGCTGTTAGATTTTGTATTTGGGATTTTTCTTGTTTCTTGAGATAGGCCTGGATTGCAATGTATTTTCCTCTCAGGACTGCCTTCGCTGCATCCCAAAGCATTTGGATTGTTGTATTTTCATTTTCATTTGTTTCCATATATTTTTAAATTTCTTCTCTAATTGCCTGGTTTACCCATTCATTCTTTAGTAGGGTGTTCTTTAACCTCCACACTTTTGGACGTTTTCAAGACTTTTTCCTGTGGTTGATTTCAAGCTCCATAGCATTGTGGTCTGAAAGTATGCATGGTATGATCTCAATTTTTGTATACTTATGAAGCGCTGTTTTGTGACCCAGTATGTGATCTATCTTGGAGAATGTTCCATGTGCACTCGAGTGAAAGTATATTCTGTTGCTTTGGGATTCAGAGTTCTAAATATATCTGTCAAGTCCATCTGATCCAGTGTATCATTCGCGGCCCTTGTTTCTTTATTGATCATGTGTCTAGATGATCTATCCATTGTTGTAAGTGGGGTATTAAACCCCCACAGTTACCACATTCTTGTCAATAAGGTTGCTTATGTTTGTGAGTAATTGTTTTATATATATGGGGACTCCCATATTCGGTACATAGACATTTATAATTGTTAGTTCTTCTTGATGGATGGACCCTGTAATTATTATATACTGCCCTTCTTCATCTCTTGTTACAACCTTTAATTTAAAGTCTAGTTTGTCTGATATAAGTATGGCTGCTCCAGCTTTCTTTTGACTTCCAGTAGCATGATAAATAGTTCTCCATCCCCTCACTTTCAATCTGAAAGTGTCCTCAGGTCTAAAATGAGTCTCTTGTAGACAGCAAATAGATAGGTCTTGTTTTTTTTTATCCATTCTGATACCTTATGTCTTTTGCTTGGTGCATTTAGTCCATTTACATTCAGTGTTATTATAGAAAGATATGGGTTTAGAGTCATTGTGATGTCTGTAGGTTTCATGCTTGTAGTGATGTCTCTGGTACTTTGTCTCACAGGATACCCCTTAGGATTTCTTGTAGGGCTGGTTTAGTGGTAATGAATTCCTTCAGTTTTTGTTTGTTTGGGAAGACTTTTATCTCTCCTTCTATTCTAAATGACAGACTTGCTGGATAAAGGATTCTCGGCTGCATATTTTTTCTGTTCATCACATTGAAGATTCCTGCCATTCCTTTCTGGCCTGCCAAGTTTCAGTAGAGAGATCCGTCACTAGTCTTATTGGTCTCCCTTTATATGTTAGAGCACGTTTATCCCTAGCTACTTTCAAAATTTTCTCTTTATCCTTGTATTTTGCCAGTTTCACTACGATATGTTGTGCAGAAGATCGATTCAAGTTACGTCTGACGGGAGTTCTCTGTGCCTCTTGGATTTCAATGCCTTTTTCCTTCCCCAGATCAGGGAAGTTCTCAGCTATGATTTCTTCAAGTACACCTTCAGCACCTTTCCCTCTCTCTTCCTCCTCTGGAATACCAGTTATGCGTAGATTATTCCTCTTTAGTGCATCACTTAGTTCTCTAATTTTCCCCTCATACTCCTGGATTTTTTTTATCTCTCTTTTTCTCAGCTTCTTCTTTTTCCATAATTTTATCTTCTAATTCACCTATTCTCTCCTCTGCCTCTTCAATCTGAGCTGTGGTCATCTCCATTTTATTTTGCAGCTCCTTAATAGCATTTTTTAGCTTCTCCTGGCTGTTCCTTAATCCCTTGATCTCTGTAGCAATAGATTCTCTGCTGTCCTTTATACTGTTATCAAGCCCAGCGATTAATTTTATGACTATTACTCTAAATTCACTTTCTGTTATATTGTTTAAATCGTTTTTGATCAGTTCGTTAGCTGTCGTTATTTCCTGGAGGTTTTTTTGAGGGTAATTCTTCCGTTTTGTCATTTTGGATAGTCCCTGGAGTGGGGCAGGACTACGGGGCACTTCCCCTGTGCTGTCTTGAATAACTTGAGCTGGTGGGTGGGGCCGCAGTCAGACCTGATATCTGCCCCCAGCCCACCTATGAGGCCATAGTCCTACTGGTGTGTACCTTCTCTTCCCCTCTCCTAGGGGCGGGATTCACTGTGGGGTGGCATGGCCCGTCTGGGCTACTTGCACACTGCCAGGCTTGTGGTGCTGGGGATCTGGCATATTAGCTGGGGTGGATCCGCAAAGTACACAGGAGCGGGTGGGGCAGGCTCAGCTCGCTTTTCCTTCAGAGATCCGCTTAGGAAGGGGCCTTGCGGCACCTGGAAGGAGTCAGACCCACTGGAGGGATGGATCCACAGAAGCACAGCATTTTGGTGTTTGCGTGGTGGAAGCAAGTTCCCTGGCAGGAATTGGTTCCCTTTAGGATTTTGGCTGGGGGATGGGCGAGGGAGACGGCATGGGCGAGGGAGATGGTGCTGGCGAGGGCCTTTGTTCCCCGCCAAGCTGTGCTCTGTCGTCCGGGGTCAACAACTCTCCCTCCCTCCTCCAGCCTTCCTGCTCTCCGAGCAGAGCTGTTAACTTATAACCTTCCAGATGTTAAATCCCGCTTGCTGTCAGAACACACTCTGTCTGGCCCCTCCGCTTTTACCAGCCAGAATCGGGGGCTCTGCTTTGCCAGCGGGCTGCCCCTCCTCCCCGGCTCCATCCTCCCTGTCCGTGTAGTGTGCACCGCCTCTCCGCCCTTCCTGCCCTCTTCCGTGGGCCTCTCATCTATGCTTGGCTATGGAGAATCCATTCTGCTGTCTTCTGGCGGTTTTCTGGGTTATTTAGGCAGGTGTGGGTGGAATCTAAGTAATCAGCAGGACGCGGTGAGCCCAGTGTCCTCCTATGCCGCCATCTTCCCACCAATCAATCCCACACCTACCTTTTTATAAGAGAAGTATCCTGGGGCACCTGAGTGCCCTGGGAGCTTAACAGTCAGTTAAGCCTCTAACTTCAGTTCAGGTCATGATTTTGCAGTTCGTGGGTTTGAGCCCCACATTGTTCTCTGTGCTGACAGGTCAGAGCCTGGATCCTGCTAAGCAATCTGCAACTCCCTCACTCTCTGTCCCCTCCCCCATTCATGCTCTGTCTCTAGCTCTCAAAAAATAAATCAGTGTTAAAAAAAATTATAAGAGAAATGTCCTGAGACAGGTGTGGTAACCACTATCTCTGCATATGACAAAAATTCTTTGCTTGACAAAACTTCAGACAGGGTCCTGAACCATCACCTAGGTCCACTTCTGTACTTTCTTATAAAACTGAGTGTTAATAAGAACACTGCTAAGTCAGTTTAACTAGAACCATCTTCCCTCAATGTCTAATTACCCTCAATATCTAATCAGGTTCCTCATTCTCCACCATCTCCCAGCTGATGTCCTATCATCCTGATATATCTTCAGCACGAATCCTGTTGCATTGGTTTAGCCAGAAGCCTCTTTACCCTTGTGTTTCCTCTCAAGTAATTTTCTATCTACTGACCCCTGCCCCAACCCTACTCTTGGGCTGTAAATTCCCACTTTCTTGTGTCATATTTGGAGTTGAGCCCAATCTCTCTTCCCACTGCAGCAGTGGTGATCCCTATACCCATCACAATTATCCTTACCATGTTTAACAATTAATGAATTTTTAAAATCACATATCAAAGTTCATTTCTGGGAAGTACAACAATGCTCTTTCTTGCTTGCAAGAAAGAGAGAAGTGAGCACTGTGGAAGTGTAAGCAAGGAGTACACAACTCTGTAGGCAAAGCCCCAGGGGATGCTGCAGCTCTAACAACTTGTGTCTTTTATGGGTCTCTTCAGTGGAGAGGGATATCAGAGAAACTGACAAGGGGAAGAAAAACTGACGATTAAGAAATCAGGGATACATTTTACA
Source organism: Panthera pardus (assembly GCF_024362965.1). Taxonomy (NCBI): domain Eukaryota; kingdom Metazoa; phylum Chordata; class Mammalia; order Carnivora; family Felidae; genus Panthera; species Panthera pardus. The sequence continues at coordinate 65,825,707 of NW_026526788.1, read as the reverse complement.
TATCATAACTCAAAATTTTGAAAATACTAAACAGATGATAATTCCAGTAATATTGGGCAATGTACACATGACAAATCCTCCCCCCAGAACTAATTAAAAATATTGACCAATTTCCAAAAAATGCAGCTACTTCCAAAAAACTATAATATTCTGGAAATAGTAATAATTCTCAACAACCTTCAGAGACAGATGACCTAAGCCATAAAAAAGAAATACATTTCACAATATTATTTTCTTAACATGGAAGCTATAGGAGGAATTGGATGAAAGAAAACCAGTTTATTGGCTCAATTTTTTTTTATTTCTTTGAGAAATAAGATAAATGAGACCCAGATATGTGAAAATTCTGAAGAATGCATTTTTCTTTCTTATTAAGAATCTTATTAGAAAGCAAAAACCAAAAAAAAAAAACAAAACAAAGAAAAAAGTCAGATAAAAATGTAATTGAGTTTGCTGAGCCACTGTAGGAATTTTGGACTTGCAAATAAGTCATTTGCCAATAAAAAATTATATGTGAAACAAAAACCTAGTATATTACTATTTAATAATTCAAGTGAGAGAATATTGTGCATGTAACATCATTGTTCATCCCACACCTACCCAGAATACTGAATCATTGACTTTAAAGATTCTTTAAAGAAATTTTCCTATTTTGATTTCTGTGTTAGCAGTGATCACCAATCCAGTAGCAAAACACATTTTGCAACATATTTTAGCCTCTCATGATAATTCCAGCAGTCAAACAGTAGATGTCACTTAAAAATAAGAATAATTAAAGTAAAACATTCTAGCAAACAGCTCCTAACTTGTTGAAGGTGGAATCTCTTTTCTTTAAGTATTTAGAGCAAATATTTTCTTTTCTCTAGTGCCATTAATGATCAAAATTATTGTCATCTCCTTTTTTATGAGATGCCTTAATTAGGGGCGCCTGGGTGGCTCAGTTGGTTGGGTGTCTGACTTCAGCTTAGGTCATGATCTCACTGTTCGTGGGTTCGAGCCCTGCATCGGGCTCTGTGTTGCTGTCTCAGAGCCTGGAGCCTACTTTGGATTCTGTTTCCCTCTCTCTCTGCCCCTCCCCTGCTCTCTCTCTCTCTCTCTCTCAAAAATAAAGAAACATTAACATGCCTTAGATGAAATAATGTATACTTACAAGAATTGTGGAATTGGTGGAAGAGCATTTTTGTTGAATTTTTGCACATGAAATAGTAAAGGGATATGCTATCTAGATAAGGAGAAAAATGGAATATGGGAGTGGAGAGTGAATAGTTTTAAACCTCTCTCCCCACCTTAGGCTGTAATCTGGAACATTTCAAATGAAACAGTGTTCACGTGACACAATTTTATAATGCCATCTTAATTCCCGTTGAACCCTACATTTGCATAGAGTTGTGGAATTTTCAAAAATGATGATGCACATCCACCTTATAGGAACAAAGGGAATATATATGTGGCGTAGAGTAATTAGGAAACTTGCAAAGGTTACACTGCAAGTCAATGGCAAGAACCAGGACTGAATTCACTGTTTACTCATTAACTTCTTTTGAATAAGCATTTCATAGTCTCATAGTACATCATTTCAAAGTTAATTTAGTGCAGCCTATAACTCCACAGATGTAAAAACTAATGTCTGTATAAAAGATAACAGGCCTACAGCTACAAGAAAAGACTAGATCAAATTGGAGTCTAGATTCATTACTTCGCATTGCTCTTGTGAATGTACTTTTTAACTTTGCAAATGATCTTGAAATTAAATTGTCAGTGTTTTCTACCACAGCTGCATTTGTGTACATGTGAACTGGCTATGGAACAGGTTTCTGTGCACAGAACTGACTTAGTTCTGTTTCTCTAGATGGCTTGGAATTGAAGCAAATTTCTTAAGTGTGAATGCATGTAAAACCATATGTTGATGAAGTGCAACAACTGACATCATCAAGCACAACTTTATTTTTGTTTTTCATGATCTTTTAGAGATACATTCAAGTCAGGGTGATCTTCCTCTGCTGTTGGATGAAAACTCTTCCAGACCAAATGTCTTGTACATTCACTTTTTTTTTTTTTTACAAAAGAATATTCTACATCTAGTTGAAGTCACTAAGTCTCATTTCAGAAATCAGAATGCCTGATACAAAATATTAAAACTCTGAATTTTACTTATTATTAAAACCTCTTCTCCTTCAGTAAGAACTTCATTGAGAATGGAAGCCTCTAGTAGGAAGGGGAGCATGATCACCTTCTTGTTTAATTATTTGTCTGTGCTTTTCTACCCCTACCTCACCTGCTGGGCATATTCTGACATCTTCAGGGTCCAGGAAGGCTGAGGGTAAAGTAGTAATGGCAAGTGAAAACTTTTATTTAAATGGTACAATAGCAAGCTGTTTTTATGCTCTGTGGGAATCAAAGATGTTTAAAATGGATCCCTTCCTCCCTCCCTCCTTTCTTTTCTTTTTCTTTCTTTCTTTCTTTCTTTCTTTCTTTCTTTCTTTCTTTCTTTCTTTCTTTCCTTTCTTTTCTTTCTTTCTTTCTCTTTCTTTCTTTCTTTCTTTCTTTCTTTCTTTCTTTCTTTCTTTCTCTTTTCCTTCCTTCCTTCCTTCCTTCCTTCCTTCCTTCCTTCCTTCCTTCCTCTCTTTCTTTTTCTTTCATAGTGCTGTCAGACATTGTATAGTTTATAGTTTGTTTGTTTGTTTGTTTGTTTTCCAGCTACAGTTCAGGTGACCTGGGCAAGCAGATGCATTATCTTCTACTGGGATTTGTACAGCCCTTATGGTGAGCCAATTGTACAACACCCATTATAGACCCAGGCTGGTTCTTCTCCTTCCAGAAGGTCTCCATATACCTGCAGGAAATACCTACATATCCCTTGTTTTGACCAAATCTTAGAGGTAGCCAGGTTCATTACAGAGTACCAGCCCTCTGTTATATGCCCCACAAAGTAGCACTCTCTTTCTTTCTGTGGTGAAAGTCACACTAGCCATAGAGGGGTCATAACTGCTGGGTAGATCCAGGGTTATGTCTTACACTAGAAATGAGATAACACAATTAGGACTCCTGAGCCTTCCTTCAAGGTGGTGGGCAAATCAGAGCCTAAGAATAGCTCTTTCTAAAGAAAAATTCTTTTCAAATAATTCTTACAAAATGCTCTCTTCTTTCCAGTTGCCAATCCCTTTTTATGTATTTTATCTAGCTAAGGAATCCAAAAGTTGTAGAATTGATTTTACAGAATTGTCTTTTTTTTTTTTTTGAGTACAGTTGGAACACCTTTTAACTTCTGCATATGATGGTTTAAAACCTTGCTTTAGAAATTCTCATGTCTTATATATTGGTGTGTGGTTGAAATTCATTTTTAATATATTGCAATGTGTGATTTATAGTCAAGGCTATGGGTATTTGAGAATTAGAGAAACCATTCCTGCAGCAAAATAGGTGTTTATTAGATGTTGAGATACTAAATAGATGGAAAAAAAACAAATTTAGGCATGTTTTTGGTTAATATCATTTGTGAGTTGCAATGAAGATCTTATCTCCAATCAGCACTGGGTTTGGAGATGATCAGGAGAAGGAATATATTTACAAAATCTTATATATGGATTTATCTTTCTAAACTTGCACAATTATAATTCTCTAACCAGATTGTCTCCTCTAAACCAAACTAAAATTTTAGATATTTATGGTTGCACTTTAAAGTTTTCAAAATAAAATAAAAAAAAAACAAACCATTAGTTCCTTTAACTTGGAAAGTCTTCATATTAATATGCATTTTCCATACTATCTACCATCTACTATCTAGGGGCGCCTGTGTGGCTCAGTAAGTTATGTCCGACTTCTGCTCAGGTCATGGTCTCGGGGCTTGTGAGTGTGAGCCCTGTGTCAGGCTCTGTGCTGACAGTTCAGAATCTGGAACCTGCACCGGATTCTGTTTCTCCCTCTCTCTCTCTGCCCCTCCTCCCTCCCCACCTTTTAAAAATAAACATTAAAATTGTTTTTGATCAAAAATTACAAATACAGTTTATACATCATTACATTTATGATCTTATCTCCCCCATCATGTTTTCTTTTTCCTGCATTAAGCTCTTCTAGAGTCAAGCGAAGAGCTCCAGTGACAGTGATGAGCAAGGATGTTTTGTGCTTTGTCAATTCAAATAAATCCCAAGCTAGTAAATGACAAGCTATGTTGTTAGCAAGGATTAACAACCAGTGATGTCTGAAAACAGGACCTGTGTATACACAATCACAAGTAGTGCTGATAGTATTTTAAAGAGTATATTTTTTAGGGGCGCCTGGGTGGCTTGGTCAGTTAAGCATCCAACTTCGGCTCAGGTCATGATCTCACGGTCTGTGAGTTCGAGCCCCACGTCAGACTCTGTGCTGACAGCTCAGAGCCTGGAGCCTGTTTCAGATTCTGTGTCTCCCTCTCTCTCTGACCCTCCCCCGTTCATGCTCTGTCTCTCTCTGTCTCAAAAATAAATAAACATTAAAAAAAATTAAAAAAAAAGAATATATTTTTTAAAATCCATCTTTCCTTTGACATGGTTTGAGTGCATCCAATATCTTTATTCTTCCTGGTTTTCTATCATTGGTTCTATTTGAAACTGATCTGAAATGCAAGACACTTTCTCTGCCTGATACCCACTGGGAACCAAGTATTTTGTTAATTACTATAAAAACATTGTTCTAATTATAGGACATGTTTTGAGTGCAAGTAAAGCCAAATTGTTCATTAGGTATAGAACACCTTTAAGGAGAAGGACAGCAAAATGAGGATGATGTTACTTAATGCTCACACACTAGGATTACATGATCAGTGACCATGTTATTTACTTGATTACTGTCCTTTCAACATAATAGCAACTTGAAATGGAAAACACATTTTTTCTGTTCAAGTACCTTGTACAATCAAATTTGTTTGTACAAAATAACAAAAAATGACCCAAAGTGTTTATGAGAGGGTTGGAAATAATAATTTCCCAGTAGTTGTTATCTGATCATTGGGCAGCATGTATTGTGGGAAAGGCTGCCTGAGTTCCAGTGCAGCCTCTTCCATTAGGTGGCTGTGTGGCTAGGGCAATTCCTAACTTAATACCACTGGAGTGTCATTATTAAACAGTAGTACTTAACAGTATTATTATTCCTTGCATATTGTACTTGTCTCAGGTAGTTTTTGTAGAAATGAATGATATAATGCATGTAGAACATATAGCAAGTTTCTGGCACGTAGCAAACATTTGATAAATATTAGGTGATAATATTTTTTTGTAGGTTGTGCTGCTGTTCATGTATCACTCAGTCAGTCAGCCATTATTTAGTGACCATACCAGATGCCAAGAGAAGCACTGGAATCAGAGCAGTTTGGCAAGCAGTCATAGTCTCTGTTTTTAACAGCTTTCCATCAGTACGGAAGATAGACAAAACACAGAATCAAATGAACTAATTTCAAAGCTTAATACATTTTATAAGTAAATAATGAAGGGATGAAATAAGAAAAGAGATGGTAAGGGATCTAGATTAACTAAGATGTTAGAAATGGAATCACCAAGAAAGGAGCAGTTACTATTACCAATGATCTGTTTAAGGGATGAGAGATGTGTGAAAAATGTGAGGAAAAGCATCCAAGCAGGTGAATAACATGTGCAAATGCAATGAGAAGGGAACATGCTTAGAATGTTAAAAACATCATCATCATCATCATCATCATCATCATCATCATCAACAACAACAACAATAACAACAAAACCTGATAGACAAAGGTAGGTAGAGCACATTGTGAGGGGAGGGGGCATCATGTTCTGAAGAAATAGTCAGGATTCAGCTCACTGAAGATACATATCATCGGCCATTGTAAGGATTTTTGGATTTAATTGTGTGGAATGGGAACCCATCTGAAAGGTTTTAAGCAAAGGTTTTAAGCAAAGCATGACATAATTTACATTTAAAATATCTCTTGTGCTGCTTTATGGACAAATATCTCCAAACATTTTTCATCCTAATCAGTTAGTGAAGGAGGCAGGGACTTGACCTTGGTAGTTTTTCTCACAACCAGGTGTTTAACTATTGTTCAATGTTGCTTGTGCTTCTATAACTGTTATTGTCTACACCCTCTCGTAAGTACTTTGGGCATCTGTAGTTACTTTGCACAAGCAAATCTAATTGTACAGACTATTTGAGGGGAAAATGTACCTGCCATTTCAATTTTCTATTGTGTTGAAAAGAAAAAACATGTTTACTACTCATGTAACTCTATGATGTAGACATTAGGCAACACCATTTTCCCTTTGCTGCTCTTCCTCTGATGGGCTGTCCTATTCTTAATTGGGCTTCATCTTGCACTGAATCATATATGTATTGTAATTACAACAATATATTTATAGTTGACAAAATATTTGGTTCCTAAGTGGTATCAGGAGGAGAAAATACCTTGCATTTCAAGTCAGTTTCAAATAGAACTGGTGATAGACAACTAAGGAGAAGAGATACGGCATATGCTCAAACCATGTCAAAGGAATGACGGATTTTTTTTAAGAATAGCCTTTAAAACACTATCAGCACTACCTGTGATTGTATAGACACAGTCCCTTTTTTAGACATCACTGGGTGTTAATCCTTGCTAACAACATAGCTTGTCATTTACTAGCTCTGGGTTTATTTGACTTGACAAAGCACAAAATGTTCTTACTCATCACTGTCACTGTAGCTCTTTGCTTGATTCCAGAATAGCTTAACACTGGAAACAGAAAAATGATGACAGGGAAAGAAGATTACAAATGTAATGATCTATAAACTGTATTTGCAGTTTTTCATCAATAATGATGGTATCAAACGGATGGCTTCAAAAGAAAAAAACACTTTGTAATCAATTGGCAAGTAACATGGCAAATATATATTCATAAGAAGACATTTCAAGTTAAAGAAAAAGATTTTTTACATTTTATTTTGAAAACTGTAAAGAGCAGGGGCACCTGGGTGACTCAGTCGGTTAAGTGTCTGACTTTGGCTCAGGTCATGATCTCAAGGTTTGTGAGTTCAAGCCCCACTTGGGGCTCTGTGTTGACAGCTCAGATTCTGTGTCTGCTCTGAATTCTGTGTCTCCCTCTCTCTCTGACTCTACCCTGCTTGCGAGCTGTCTCTCTCTCTCTCAAAAATAAATAAACATTAAAAATTTTTAAGAAAAAAAAACTGTAAAGAGCAACCATAAATGATAAAAACTTAAACTTGGTTTAGGGGCCCCTGGGTGGCTTGGTTAAGCGTCAGAACTCTAGATTTTGGCTCATGATCTCGTGGTTTGTGGATTCAACCCTGTGTTGGGCTCTGTGCTGACAGTGCGGAGTCTGCTGGGGATTCTGTCTCCCTCTCTCTCTGCGCCTGCCAGCTTAGACGTGCTCTCTCTCTCCCCTTCTCTCAAAAATAAATAAATAAGCCTTAAAAAAAACAACACTTGGTTTAGTGGGGACCATATGATTAGAGAAAGGTAATTTTGCAAGTTTTGGGAAGTAAATCAAAATTATGACTGAGCAATTCCTGTATATAATTTGGGAGATATATTTCCTCTCCCAATCATCTCCAGTCCAAATGCTACATTGGGAGTTTGGGTCTTTCATTCTTTTTTTAAATTGTATATATACACAAGTCATCAAATGAGGTAAGTAATTAAATGTTAATAAAAGTATATTTCTATTTTTGTTATACAAATGTCAGTATACCTAACATTTCTATTATATTTATCCTATATCCATTATCCTGTGGTACTGCTGAATTAATGTGACCCACGTTGAAGACAGCTATAGTATTAAAGAGACTGGAGCACAGTCATGGTGGAGATAGGAAGTGGACGAGTGTGGCTACTGTGAGTGTCCAGGTGAAAACTGAGGACAGCTTCAACTAGGGTGGTGGCAATTCTGAGGTTAAAAAGGCAATGATGTTAAGATATATTTTTCTCATACATAATGTAGAGATTTAGTGTAGGAATTACAGGACTATAGCCACTTTTTTTTTTTTTTATTTTGGCTCATAGCATCGATGGTTTTCCCATTCAATGCTTACTCATTTTAATTCTAGCAATGAAGTCTACTGAATTTAGTAGGCTACTAGACTAAAAACACCTCTAATTTGACTTGCTCACTTTACTATATGATTGACCAAAAGGAATTGATGTGGAGAATTTGTTATATTTTCAATTTGCTTATTGGCATGGATCAGTGGGATGTAGAGATGTATAAAATTAAATGTAATGCCTTCCAAAAATTGAAGCTAATGTAATCTATATCTTAATAATCCTTTCCTCAAATGAATAACTAACATAAAGCATTAAAATAATCTCTAGGTCTAAGTACATTGACATCAAACTGATCTCAGACTTCCCCTCTTTAAGAAATGATTGAGGCCGGTGTGCTTGGGAAGGTGGGAGGTCTAATCATTATGGAGAGACAAAAATTCAGTGATATTTTCACCAAGTTTCTGCACAAAATGTTTTAGATTAGACGAACAATTGGGTTCATGTGAGATTAATAATAATCTAGGATTAGATAATTAAGTGAATTCACTCAAAATCAGCTTTGTCCCTTAGCCTTCCATCCACTGATTTCTTCTCTTTCTTCTTGTCATTCTTGGTCCTATGTTAATATTTAATTTTTATAATGTTTATTTATTTATTTTGAGAGAGACAGAGATAGGCAGAGAGAGAGAGAGAGAATCCCAAACAGGCCCTGATGTGGGGCTCAACCCCACCAAACTGTGAGATCATGACCTGAGCCAAAATCAAGAGTCAGATGCTCAACTGACTGAGCCACCTAGGCACCCCTATATTTAAATATTTAAATATTAACATTAAATATATGTTAATATAAATATATGTTAATATTTAAAATTTTTCCTATCCTCCAGGAATTCCCAACTCACTTATTCAGACTAAGAAAGAGTTTAGCAAAAATGGGAAGAACCTTAAACCAATGATGCTGGAAACCTCTAAAGGCCATCAGAGAGGAGAGGGAAATGGCTGTCCTGGGCTTCCACAGAGGGACTTTGTTAATCCTGCTGGAGAGATAGGAAAATACTCTTGTTTCTCTTTCCTATCTAGAGGCCACAGCTAGTCCAGAGATAACACATTTGTATTAGGGTTCAAACCTAGGTTTCAATAATAAGCCAATAATCAAGGATAGCAAACATGCTTATGAACTTCCCAGGGCCTTTTTTTTTTTTTTTTAATGTTTATTTATTTATTTTGAGAGAGAGAGAGTGAGCACAAGCAGGGAAGGGGCAGAGAGAGGGAGAAAGAGAATCTCAAGCAGGCTGGACACTGTCAGCACAGAGCCAGATGCCCATGAACGAGACCATGACCTGAGCCACAACCAAGAGTCGGATGCTTAATGGATTGAGCCACCCAGGCACTGCCCTGCCGCCCCCCGGACCCTTTCATTCCTTAGGCTCTTTTGAAGATAGAGGGACACTTCCTCCCTTCCGCCCATTATCAAAGACCAAGATGCCTCCTCTCCTTGTATCTGCGGCAGTTTGGGGGAAGGATTGTTGAATAAAGATTGTGGTAAAGATTGACAAAGCAATTAAATATATCACTTTTCTGTTAGTGCTGCATACCAGCTTTAAACTTAGTGGCTTAGAACAACAACACTCATTTAGTTGTTCAGGAATCTGCCCTTTGGGGAGAGCCTGGCAGGGTCAGCTCTTCTGCTTGTCACAGCATCAGGTGGGGAAGATTCACTGGGGGTTCAGCATCCCCATTTGAGATAGCTTGATTGCTATCAAGGGCACGTGAGGTACTGGCTGTCAGCTGGAGCTAGGTTCTGAGGGCCTCTGTTCCTCTTCCTTATGGCGTAGTGGCTGAGCTCCAAAGCATGTGTCAGAAGAGAACCAGACAGAATGTGTATCATCGTCTATCTAACCTCAAGAGTAATGTCACTGGTGTTGTAGCCACAGTCTGCCCAGATTAAGAGAATGGAATGTCAAAGTCATACGATAGGTAGAGCAAGTGGGATGAGTGAAATTGTTGCAGCCATTTCCCGAAAATACCATTTTTTATAACTAATTTTTCTTAGATACCACCTAAAAGTTATCATGTTGGTGATAAACAATTGCTTTATCTCCGGGATGTTACATCAGAGAGCCAGGTATTAGGTTTTCTGTGAGGTTACCATGTAGGTATTACAAAAAAAAAACAACAACAACAAAGTTCTGTTAGAAACTGGAAGGAGTATTATTTGTGGTAACTGTTTTGTACTTTTCTGCATCATTCTTTACTGATTACATGGAGATATATCAGGATTCCAAAAACTTTAAAGACATTAGAAGGGATTTCAGTTTGCTAAAGCCACGTGGGCGCGCGTGCCACACATACACACACACACACACACACACACACACACACACACACACACACACAGGACCTTAGGTTACCTTTCCCCCACCACCTTGCACACACAAACCCTACTGCTGCTTTGCATTTCTGGGACGTCCTCTGGGCCAGAACACTTACACTGTGCTCTGGGTCAGGGCACGGGGTCAATTCCCAAAACCCAAGAGCAGAGAGGGAGCCATCCCTACCTCCACACACCCCCAGCATGCACACTAATGGTTTGGACAGAGTTCCTGGAGCCCTGGAGACTGGCTCCTGGCGGGCACAGGCGGCAGCAAAGAGAGAAGAGGCGGGGCGAGGTGAAGTGAGGTGGGTGTGGGGCCAGTACAGGCAGAGACGGAAAGAGAGGGCCACTGGGGGGGTGGAGTGGGGGGGGGGGTGGGTTCGGGGGTGGCGCCCGCAACCCGCGCACAGCCAGGGTGGCAGCCCCTCTGCCTGCCTGTGACTCCCGTTCACCTCCAACCACACCTGGTAGTGGCTCGTCCACCTCAAGCGGCTGCCGCCTGCCGCAGAACTGACTTCGCCGAACCCCCTTCAGTTGGAACGGACTCGGGGGCCGTTTGCGTCCTCCCCTACCACGGGTCAGGGGAGATCGCTGCAGCGGCACTCAGGTTTGGGACCTCCCTCCGGTTTAACGTCGGAAAAAGCTGGGAAAGGTTGGGGCTCGCGGCACCAGCTCTCCGGGCCGGCTCGCGGCTCGCGTTCCTCTGCGCGCGGGAGCTGGTGGACCTGTGGCCTCCGCCCACCCGGCGCCCAGTGGCTCTGGGTGGGACTCGGGGACGGCGGTGGGACTTCAGCCTGCGGAGGCCAGGCCGGCCTCCCCCAGGCCCCTGCGTCGCCCAGGGCGCCCTCTATCGGGAGCGAGTGGAGAGGGGGAAGGGCGTGGGAGCCCAGGTTTAGTGCCCTGCACCGAGGAAGCGAGGCAAGGACAAAGCCATCAGTCTCCGGATGGAGGAGCTCATGCGGAACCAGCCACGCATTTGCTCCGAGACTCAGCACCGGAGCAAGCCGTGGTCCGCTGATCTGGTTAAAACAAAATTTTTCATAAAGTGGGGCACCTGGGTGGCTCAAGCAGTGTAGCCTCCAACTTCCAATCGGGTCAGGATCTCACAGTTCCTGGGTTGGAGCTACACCCCTCTCTCCCCCCTCCCTCCCCTTCGAATTCTTTGTCTCCCTGTCTCTGTGCCCCTCCACTACCCACACTCTTGTCTCTCTCGCAAAAGTAAATGATTTGAAAAAAATGTGCAGAGCGAATAGAGAAAGGGTGATGGGGCTGGGGGCCAAGAGATGAAGGGTGAAAAGGGTTAAAGCCAGCGGAGGAGCGGCGTGGGGGTGAGGTGACAACTGCATTTGGGAGATGCTATGAACTAAAAATTCATCCATGTTTCTTAGAAATGATAAAATCTGCTGAAAAAACTGCCTTCATCCCCATTTCCTCCTCCTCTTCTTCTATCCAAGTATCCAGAAAACTTCTATGCAAAGCAAATCTATTTCCAGACTATTTCCTCAGAAAAGCAAAGGTTATACAGCCTGGTATGTTTCTCTGTGTTTTCTGTTGTAATTGCCAGAACTTTTTTTCAGAAAAGTGTTACTTTAGCTTTCTATTAAAAGTTGTGAACGTTTTATAATAATAATCTACTCATTTCTGTTTCTTTGGTACAGAGGTATATATCACATTAAGGCAAATCATGATAATGTATTTAGTATGATATCATCCACAGGGTTTACCCTACAATTCAACCTTTTTGTCAGAAGTTATGATTTTATATCATTCCCAGGAGTGGTTTAATCAAATAATTGAATCAGAAATTCTTTCCATTCAGGTTTGAGAGACTTTGCCTTCACTTCCTAACTTAATTACCATATCTTTCATATCCTAACCCTGAAAATTAATCCTCTAATTTGAACTTGAATCTTCTTATACTAATTAAATAACTTCCCTGCTGCTTTAAGTAATTAATCAAAGTTCTGTATTTAAGCAGAAAATTTAAGTTTTTGAAACATACAAGTCTTGTTAAGCAAAGATTCAAAGAACTTTGGACTTGAGTTATTTCTGCCATTTATTGCTTTCTAAGTTTCCAAGTGGAAAATACACCTTACCCCTTTGACTTCTATATTTGTTCATATCTTGAAAGAAAGATCTTGGAAAGGAAGAGGAGAGAGCATATCAAAAATCAGAAACTCCAGTTAAGAAATGGCACAAAATACCATCATCCAGTCCCATAAAGAATACTTCCATCACCCTAAAATTTCATCTGTGCTGCTACTTTATAGTCAATTCTTGCCCCTTCCCTTGACACTTGATAGCCACCGATCACCTTTCTATGTCATGATTTTGCCTCTTCCATAATGCCACATAAATGCAGTCATGCAACATATAGTCTCTTAGGTATGGCTTCTTTCACTTAGGAAAATGCTTTTTACATCCATATATGTTTTTGCATGAATTCGTAGCTCATCACTTTTTATTGCTGAGTATTGTTTCATTGTATGGATGTACTGTAATTTGTTTAAACATTACCCTGTGCTAGGACATCTTGGTAGTTTCCAGGTTTTATAACTAAACCTGTTATAAACTCTCTTCAGGGGGTTGTTACAGAAGTGGTAAAGTTTTTGTTGGGTCTAGAAGGTTGAATTGCAGCTCACCAAGTAGAAATGTTAAATGAGACATTTGGAAGTTGGAAAAATAATGAAGAAAAAGAAAAGAAAAACTTTCAGCCTACAATCAACCATCCAGTTTTAGGGAAGGCTTTCTGACTCTCAGGGTTTTTTTTTGTTTTTTGGGTTTTTTTTTTGTTTTGTTTTTTATTTTGTTTTGTTTTGTTTTTAAACACACAAAGGACATTGCAGGAATCAAGAAAGATACTGCAGGTAAAACATCCCACATGTAGTTCAGTGCTGTACTGTGTTGCCATCATCAGAACTGCAGCTGGATTTAGTGGTACTTTTTGAGCACACCCAGTATGCCAACCACCGTGTTGGTAGTAGTAGTCAGATGACCCGGCCACCCAATTCCTGGATCTAAGCCCAGTATTTTGTGGAATCCAGATCTGAAAAAGGAGAAACACAGAAGGTGTGGTATGAACACAGCACACAGATGTAACAGCAGCCTCCATTGTGTGTGGTGGGCTAGTCAATGCATGGAGATAGGTGAAGAACATATATAGATGTCAATCCTTAGAGTTAGTGCAGGGTACTGGGAAGATCATAAATTTGGGGGCCAAAGATAAAAAGTTCAATTTTATTATTCATATAGCTAATAAATAAATCAATAGTCTTGGGCAAGTCACTTCACTTCTTGAACCCTTCAGGATTTGCAATTCTTAATCAATGTATAAAAATTATTTGACACATTCACTCACTCACTAACATATTCATTCAACAAATATTAACATTCTTTAATTCCGCAGATCAGATAGGACAGGAGCTAAAACCAGAAGTACATGAAATAAATAATTAACTTTGGATGATGATAAATTATGTATATTTAATTAAATAGGGCAGTTTGATACAGAGTGACAGAAGAGGAACCATTAGATTGGGTTGTTGAGGAAATACTTTCTAAGAAGGGGATATTTCATCTCAAATGTGAATGATGGAAAGGAGTCGGCTATGCTCAGGGGATTGTCGTATGAACATAACAAATGATCTTCTGTTTTTGCCCAGAAAAGTAAGTATCAAATCATTAGGTTGGGAAGATTATTTTATTTTTGGGAGACATCATAATTATCTAAGGACTTTGTTAATATGCAGATCCCAGAGCTGCAACTCCCACTTGCCCTTTTAGTCTATTACAGACTGAAGGTCTAATTTCCAACTTGGGCAAAACAATCCAAGTGCAGCTGTCTTTCCAACTCATTATCCCATTTGAACTCCAAAGAACCAGCAGATGCATGGCTATACTTCCAGCAGCCTAGTTCAGGGAAAAGCTGACAGTATCCTAAGGTTTTGAAAGGTAGAACCAGAAAGATGCCCTGAACTTATTCTGACTGTTGACCATAAGTCAGGCCCTTCTAACAGCAGCCGTTTCTTCTTTGCGGGCCTAAAAAGACTAATTCTAGGAAAATACCATGGATCACTATTGATTGGATACTTAAAATAATCCCATCTGCTAGGAACCTGCCTTGTATCAAGAATGTTGCAATTAATGTCATCAATTTAATCAAAAGGACCTGATTTGTATAATCCTTGTTAGATGTTATCAGATTGACACTTTAACTGATTGGGTCAATTTACATTACTGCCAGCACTGACTCAGGGTATCTGATCAGTGGTCTCCCCTTATGCATCGGAGATATGTTCCGAGACTATTAGTGGATGCCTGAAACCACAGTACAGAACACTATATTATTGTGCTTTTTCCCCCTATACATACATATATATCTATAATAATGTTTAATTTAGAAATTAGGCACAGTAAGAGAATAACAACAATAATAGGAAAATAGAAGAATTATAGCCATACACTTTAGTTAAAATTATGTGAATGTGGTCTCTCTCAAAATATCTTCTTGTACTGTACTCACCCTTCTTTGTCTTGTGATGATGTGAGATGATAAAATGCCTGCATAAAAAGATAAAGTGTGGTGAATGATGTGTTAGGCTACTATTGACTTTTGGATGATACGTCAGAAAGACCATTTACTCTGGACCGCGGTGGACTCCAGGTAACAAATTGTGGAAAGCAAAACCATGGATAAGGAGGGAGTGCTTAACACCCCAATTACATACCCAATGAATAAAAGGTTCTCAATTAATTTTTTTGCTGGAAAGGACTAATGCTTATTTTACCTGCATACTTTCGTTTAATATCCAGTGTCATTTTCCCCCTCCAAATAGCTTAATAAATTCTGGAAATACTGTACCAGTTGTCTTTTCTTAGGCTCGGTTCTGCCCTCTCTCTGTCTCAGTAACTGGCTATAGAATTGTATCTACAAATCTTTAGTGACTGTGACATGAAAAACTGTAAAGCTGACTTCCAAGAGGGCAGGTGCAAATGGGAAGTGGTCCCTATACTGGGGGCTTTTTCTGGTCTGTGAGATGGACCGTCCCTAAGGATTTGCACTCTGAGTCCCCTTCTCTTTGTTGCTCTTCTCTTCTTACTTGGATAACTATGCGAGGTGATGTTACCTCAGCATTCGGAGCAGGCTCCCAAGGGTAAAAAGCCCCTGAGAATTTTCAGCTGAAGATTGGGACTGCCTACAGAGAATAAAGAGGATTCAGTATCTCCCTTTGCTTTGGGGATAGTAGGCAGTCACAGGTTATCTGCCCTTATATCAATCAACCTTAGCTTTCTGCGAGAAGGAGGGGAAGTAAGTTTTTCATTAAATATAAAATTACAAAAAGAAATACAGTGATGTGTAAAAACGCCCCTTTCAAAAGCATCCAGCATGAAGTTTAATGTGGTTTTAGTAATTTTACATCATTTTCTTTAAAAAATGAAATTATATATATATATATATATGGCATATTAGAAAACAATATAATGGACACTAGTGTACTCAAGAACCTATCTTTGTCAAAACTTAACATTTTGTCATATTTCAATTTTTTCTCTGCTTATTCAAAAATATACAATCATAATTAAGTTGGTTGATTTTTGTAACAAAACACAATTATACTTTCCGTATTGTTTTAAACTTGTGCTTTTTATCCAGAATAACTCATTTTTTTTTTCAAGTTAGCATGTGTAAGATGATGTTTCTCAACCTAGGATACACATTATAATTATTTGAAGAGCTTTAGAAACAATACCCACACCTGCACTCACACCTGTAGAGATTCTGATTCAGTTACTCTGGGGGTGGTTAAAAGTCCCCAGATTAATCAGATAGGCAGCTGGCCTGGCAACTATTAATGTGGATGTGCCTCCTTTATTATTTTTTTTAACTGTTGGGTGTACCATAGGTTGTGTTTTCACAACTTGTTAATGGATATTTAGGTTAGGTTCAGTTTAACAGCATCTGGCTTAGTTATGTTTTCTCCCAAATAAACTGAATCCTTATGTGGCTGTCTCTGACTGATAGGAAAGGCACTCCTGAAATTGTGGAACACAGAACCTGGACCTAATTTGCCTCAGCTCAAAGCTAGCTTTAGTAGTAAGAAACCATGGCAAATGATGTGTGCTTAGATCTGACCCCAGAAAAGGCAGGTAATGACCCAAGGCGGGTGCATCTACTCAGGGCCAATCTCCAGGTTAATTTACGGCAGGCTGACGCTCCTGCATTTGTGCTTATTTAAGCTCATTACCACTGTACCCAGACTGCTTTGGTAGCTCTGTTGGCTGTTTGACCTGAGGGATAAACATCACTGGTTTTCCTGCCTCATGGATTGAATGTTTGGTTGCCTGCTCTACTGCTGAGGCATCTCCTGGAAAGTTCCTGGGGAAACAAAACATGGGACAAATAAATATTAGATCCTTCGCTGTGCTCCTGGATACAAGGTTAGAGGAAATACTGAGTTTTACCATTCAGTCTCACAAAACTTGACATTGCATGCACGTGTGGACTAATGTGTTCCTCAAAAGTTTTGTCTATGCTATAAAAACAAGCCAAACCTCTGACATAAATGCAAGCAAAGGGAATTAAATTTAAATTTAAGGGAATTGAATTTTTATCTCGACTTTTGGTTTCTAGAAGAGGCTAGTTCCTGTAAATGAGAATTTATTTGAGAAGAAATCGTGGTTGCATAAAGACAGGGCTGGGAATGGTGTCTTTTCAGTGTTGCTTTCTCCCCACTGTGTCCAGGGTGGGGAGAGTCCCTTTGCTGAGACTCTGGTTTTAAATTCCAACCTGAGCTTCTTTTGAAGACAAAGCAATCCTAAGTAAAATGGTCATAATTGCTGGCAAAATATAATGTATTTGAGGCAAAACTTACCCTTCACAATCCTTGGCAGGGCCTGAATCTGCCTAACTTTATTTTTTCACATGTATTTACTCAGTGACTAAGTACCAGGTACTGTGTTGGAGGGTGGGTCATCAGTGAACAAAGCCAGTATCCTGTCGTCTTTCACCGAGTGAGCAGTTTCATGGAAAAGCACATGGAAACCTCACAGTCGGAATATAATTCAGGAAAAAATTTTCCCTTTTCCATTTTTACTCTCCCTTCTATCTGCTCTTTGGGTTTCTCCCAATTCCTTCATTCCTTTCTCTGGTCCCCCAGGGAAGAAGAGCATCTGGGGCCCCTGCAGATGAAGTTTCTGTGGGAAAATGACGCGATGCATCCCCTTCTATGGCTGGGTGAGAAAGTCTCACAGCCCGCAAGAAAGAAATTAAGTTGCGCTGAGTGAGAGAGCAGCACAGCAACGCCAAGGGAATGAATGGGAGAGGGTGGATTGAGCTAAGAACCAGGCTGGGAAGGTGCCTGTGCAGAGTAGGTGTGGGAGGGTACCAGATTCAAATATGTGAACTCATAAGCCATAGATGGGATTTTAGAAAAAGTGTGTTTTTAGAGCCGTAATTCATACTGAAGAAATGCAAGTCGTACAAACTGTCCCTTGGATATCGTGAGCACTTGGCTCAGTTTATGAGCTGAGGCTGAAGAAACTTAGACAAGTTTACAAATGAGTCACTCCACAGAGGGTGTTTCGGTCATAATAGATTTTGAAATTGTTGTAACAGCGCAGATTGTTCCGTCTGAAACCTCCCCTTGAGGCATTATCAGAGTCAGACCTGAGGATTAAAAGGGCCATGTAATGACCCTCGAGGTGCTGGGTTGGTGCACAGCAGGAATCAATAAGTTTTTTTTCTGTAATGTGCCGGTTAATATTGAGGTTCTGTGAACCGTAAGGTCTCCATCATAGTTACTCAACTCTGTTGTAGCTCAGAAGAAGGTTTCGTTTGGGTGTGACTCTGTTCCAATAAAGTTTTATTGACAAATAGAGGTTAAGGGCCAGATCTTCCCTAGGGCTGTAGTTAGCCCTCCCCTGCCTTAGTGGAGGAGCACAGATAATGGGAGGCAAGAGATACAGGTGTTGATCCCAACTTGGCCCTCTCTTTGAGACGTGACCTTGGGCAAATCCCCTTATATCTCAGTGGGTACTGTCTTCTCAGGGGAAAATCATGAAAGCTATTTCATATGTCTGGGTGGTGGTGAGAATGATGAAATTACAACAATGGAAATCCTTTAAGGAACTTTAAAAGCTTCATGCGGTTCTAAGGAGGTGGAATTTTATTGTCCAACTTTGGCACTAAACGGTAAGATTTTGTGGGGCACCTGGGTGGCTCAGTCTGTTAAGCATGGGACTCAATCCCGGCCTAGGTCTTGATCACACGCTCATTAAATTGAGCCTTGCATCGGGCTCTTCACTGACAGAGTGGAGCTTGCTTGGGATTCTCTCTTTCTCCCTCTCTCTCTGCTCCTCTCTTTTTCTCTCAAAATAAATAAATAAAATGTTAATTAAAAAAAAAAAAAAAAAAACCCTGTCCTTAAAAAAAATAAAAGAGTAATATTTTGTACTGAATGGGAATGACTGCTCACAAGCTTGGTGACCCCTTAAGTCAGAAGCCTCTTCACTTTCATGTCCCTACTGTTGCAGTTTGAGCTCCAGATACATCAGCTCTTCCCTAAAGCCCCACAGCCAAATCATAAACTCTCCTGCCACCGAAATGGGAGAATTCACATTTGTGGACCCTGTAGCTCCCACGTGTTTCCCCCTCCCTTCCGAAGCCCATTTGTCCTGTCGACATGAGCAGGCATTTTATATACTCTGATTGCATTTGTTAGTGCGGAGTGGTTAAACTGTATTTAGAGATAAATGGTAAGGTAACAGTTGACAGGGGAGCTTTTTAAAGATCACATTTCCTTCATGTTTAATGCTTTCCTAGCTCTTAGGGAGCAGCCAGGGGTCCGTTATGCCTTGGAGAGCCAGCCTGGAAGCAACTACTTCTACTCCCTCAGCAAGCATTGTCTTTTTATTTTTTTTTATTTTATTTTATTTTTTTTTTATTTTTGGGACAGAGAGAGACAGAGCATGAACGGGGGAGGGGCAGAGAGAGAGGGAGACACAGAATCGGAAACAGGCTCCAGGCTCCGAGCCATCAGCCCAGAGCCCGACGCGGGGCTCGAACTCACAGACCGTGAGATCGTGACCTGGCTGAAGTCGGATGCTTAACCGACTGCGCCACCCAGGCGCCCCAAGCATTGTCTTTTTAAATAACGAGGCCTGTGTTCCTGGGGAGCAGGAGCTGCTTTTGAAAGGGTTCATGATCCCTTAAGTCCCTGCTCTATCACTGGGCTTCTGGGTTGGGGAGGGGGAGGTGAATACAGTTCGCTCTTGAACAACATGGTGGCTAGGGGTGCCAACCCTCTGTACAGTTGAAAAGCCATGAGGAACTTTTGACACTCCCCAAACATAACTACGAACAGCCTGTTGTTGACCAGAAACCTCACAAATAACATAAACAGTCAATTAACACACATTTTGTATGTGCTATGTGTTACATATTGTATTCTTATCTAAATAAAATGTTAAGAAAATCAGAAGACAAAATACATTTACAGTACTGTATTGATATAGTAAGTTTACATCATCTGCGTACAAGATGAATTGTCGGTACCTACATCAATATTGTCTTATATGATGCAAAACACGTAAATCTTATGGCTCACTAACACTAGATGAAAAATGAAAAGATAATGTGAAAAATAAATTCATATTTATAGGTGTAATGATTCATGCATTTATAACAAAGCAGCAATATGATTGCTCTATGGTAACCTGGTGAAATCAATACAGTTGCTTCCTAGTAGCCTAGCCTATACAGTAATGAATGAATTGTAATAAAAATTTTATGGCATACAATATTAGTCATATTCACAGGCTAGTATTGGAAACATGTATTTAGAAAAACCCACTTGTTAATAGGCTAATGTGCAGTTTCTCCACAGTAATGCTGTACAGTAATGTAATTCTTTGAAAGCAAAGTTATAAAGCAGCAAGAAAACTAACATTAATTTCATATTAAATACCACTCTGTATCAGGGTGCTTGGGTGGCTCAGTCAGTTAAATGTCCAACTTTGGCTCAGGTTATGATCTCATGGTTCATGGGTTGGAGCCCCCCCCATCAGGCTCCATGCTGACCGTTCAGAGCCTGGAGCCTGCCTCGGATTCTGGGTCTCTCTCTCTCTGCTCCTTCCCTGCTCGCTCCCTCACTCTCTTTTTTCTCTCAAAATAGATAAACATTAAAAAAAAATCACTCGGTTTCTATTTAAGGATAGGCTGTCCACTTCTGTGTAAGTCTTGCACAAGACGTTCTACACCGTCAACACTTAGGTGATGATGGTGGCACAAGCATCACGCACGGTTTTTGTGTACAGCTCTTGGATTTTCACAAGAAGACCCACATACACCTAGAGGACAGATACATTTATTAATTGTACAGCATGAAGGTTATTTACTATTCATTAAGTGGAAATGGATCATCATAAAAGTCTTTATCTTTGTTGTCTTCGTGTCGTGTGGGCAGAGGAGGGGGAGGGGTTGGTCTTGTCTCAGGTGGCAGAGACTGAAAAAGGGGAAGGGGAGGCAGGTGCACTCAGTGAAAATTTATGGAGATACATCCTGATTTCTGTCTGCCTTTTTTGGCTTTTCATCTGTCTAAATGTTTTTACCCAGTACCAATCCTTCTTTCGCTGTTTGCTGTAGTTTCAGTGCTCAGATCCTAGAAGGGCCCACGTCCTTAAAGAAGTCAAAATCTGTCTTGGATAATTGGATCCCTTCTACCAGATTGTCTGTCAGTTTGTTTTCTTGCATTGCTTCTTTGTCTTCTTCCTTATCATCTGGCACTATTCAGAAGCACTCATTTCCAAGGTGTCTTCAATTAATTTTTAAGATGTGGTATGTATTCTTGAATCTCTCCAAGATCCATATCTTGAAATTCTCTACTGTCCACTTTTCTTTGCCATATCCACAATCTCTTTTATGATCTCCTTGACTGGCTCTCCCCTGAATCCTATGAAGTCAAGTAGAACATCTTACACAGTTTTCCTCAGTGCAAATTTATGGTTTCAGACTTGATGGAATTCGTGGCTTTTTCTATGTCAACGATGGCATTTTCAATGGTGTAATCCTCCTAGACTTATATGATGTTCTCTCAGTGTTCTCTTCCATAACATTGACAGACCTTTACATAGAGTATTGTGTTTAGTGACCCTTAAAGGTCCTTGTGACCACCTGATCTAGGGGCTGAATTAGAGATGTGTTTGGGAGCAAGCAGACTACTTTAGTGTTGAATTTGTGGGGTCATGGGTGACCAAGGGTATTGTCCAATATCAAAAGAAATTTAAAAGGCAGTCCTGTATTGGTGAGGTATTTTCTGACTTCAGGGACAAAGCATTGATGGAGCCAGCCCAGAAAAAGTTCTTGTTGTCCAGGCTTTCTTTTTGTACAACCAAAAGACTGTCAGCTGGTGTTTATTGTTTCCCTTCAAAGTTGAGTTAGCAGCTTTATAGATAAGGGCAGTCCTGATCATAAACCTGACTGCCTTTGCATAAAACAATAGAGTTAGCCTATCCCTTCCTGGCTTAAATGCTGGTACTTACTTCTCTTCCTTACTTAAAATTGTTTCCTGTGCCATTTCCCTCCACCCACAGAATAAGGCACATTTGTCTGCATTAAAAACCTGTTCAGGCAGATATCCTTTCTGCTGATGGTTTTCTTAATGGCATCTGGGAACTTGTCTTCTAACTCTTGGCCAACAGGAGCTGCTTCTAAAACAAAACAAAACAACAAAACCAGGAGCTGCTTCTGCTATCTTGATTTTTTTTAAAAGTTTATTTATTTATTGTGACAGACCAAGAGAGCGTGAGTGGGGGAAGGGCAGAGAGAGGGAGAGAATCCCCAGCAGGCTCTGTACTGTTAGCTCAGAGTTGAATTTGGGCCTCGGGGCTCGATCTCACAAACCATGAGGTCATGACCCAAGCTGAAACCAAGAGTCAGACGCTTAACCAACTGAGTCACCCAGGTTCCCCTGATATCTTGAACTTTTTAAGCCAAACCTCTGTCTAAAATTATCAAACCATCTTTTGCTGGTATTAAATGCTCCAGCTTTATTTAGATCCCTCACCTTGCTTTTGCTTAAAGTTGTCATCTAATGAATTTTTTTATCCTCTAATTGTATTAGTCTATAGCTATGTCTTATAGCAATCCTGCAACCACATAAAAGCTGCTTTTTCAATAGGAGATGAAAAGGTATTTCACAAAAAGTGCAAGATGTTCTTGCCTGCTGGTATAGCTGCAGTGATAGCTTCACAAATGTCCTTTTCTTCTTCCTTCCCGCCCCCCCCCCCCATTCACTTATCTTGAAATGACAGGCAACCTCAGCTGCAGACGTCAATCAATGGTACATATCAAGAGATTCCACTTTTTCTTGTAATGTCATGACTTTCCTCTGCTTCTTGGGAGCACTTCCAGAATCACAATAGCACTTTGTATGGGTCTCATGGCATTATTCAAGGTTTGCGGTATTTTGCACTAAACATGATGAAAAATACGCGAGAACCATGAGAGATCACTTTTTACGGCTGTATGCAATTTACTAGAGAGACAAATGGCTCACGTGGAGATGATTAGTGTCACGTGGAGTTTGAAGGGGACGCTCAACAGCACTTGAGATCACTGCTGTAGCGCCGGGAGGTGGCTACGAGATTATTGCAGTAGGACGGTATGTCCTACAGTTAATCTTAGGCAGTTGTAATTTAACACTGCGTCTTTACATTTGTTCACATTTCTCTTGGTTGCAAATGGTGCCGTGTATGGTCTACGTATGAGTACGTTTTGATAAATTTTAGCTTTTTATAATTTGTGTATAACTTATGGTAGTAAATAAGACGGACTAGTATCTACATATATTTTATGCATTCATAACATACCAACTTTTTCTTAAATTTTTTGATAGGTCTAGGGTACACAATTCATCTGCAAGTTTTTTCAAATTGTCGCAAATCTCCGAAAACTTTTCTAACGTATTTATTCAAAAATAACACTGCAAGTAAGGGGACTCACATAGTTCAAACCTGTGTCGTTCAAGGGTCTGCTTATATATTGCTAGAATATGGGGAAGGAGCTGCTGTATACTAGTTGGGGACTTAAGGCAGACCTTGTACTCTGTGAGGCTCCTAGTTCAGAAGGAGATGTTTGGAAATGTAAGATTATTTCCAACTCTTCATGTTCCTTTGACTCTCATCTGGCCACAATGGAAAAAGAATGAAGACTTCATCTGTGCTTTCTGCCAGAGATTGATCCCATTTCAAGGCCCTTGTGTGAAGGTGAACAGAAAGGGAAGCTGATGTTATCAACTTCGCAATACAGGAAACTCTGATGTACTCTTGAGGTTCTGATAGTAGCTTTATTCACTCCTCATCTCTTGGCTGGGGGCCGGAATAGAAACGGGGTTGTTGGGATCAACAAAGCCCTTGCTGTTCTGAGAAACCATGAGAGGTCCTGAACCAGGCTAGAAGAATCAAGCATTCAGGTAGTACCTGCCCCACAGTGAGTGTTGGGTAAATATTTGCTGATGGGGCGGGGAAGAATAATCCTCCCGCTTCTCATCTCTGTGGGCAGACACCAAACCACATGGCCTAAAGTCCACCGGGGGCCATTTGTTGCTTATTGACATCCTAGTCAGAGAGTGCCACAGTACCCTGCATTTTGTTTATGTATTCTTTCTTTAATTTATTCCTTCATTCTGAATTCATGGAGTATTTATTGTTTCAGTGCAGATGATTCAGTAATACACAAGATGGCTATAGTGCTTAACCTCATGGAATTTATATTCTACCTATGTGGCTTTACCTATCTGGACTTTACAAATTATGGCAAGCTCACACCAAGGTGTTTCTTCCTGTGCTGTGAAAGATTACCATTATATTTTATCACTGGGGGTAGATAACAAGTGGCATTTCTTCTTCCATAAAATGGGCATGATGATGTGTGTTCTACACAACCCACCAGATTAATGTGGGATAAAAATACCATTTGATAAACCTAATCAAAAGTGTCATGTAAACATAGGCATCATTCTCCTATCTGCATTTAATTATTGCTCATTTCAAATGAACATTCCTTGACACTCTCCATTCCATATACCACATCCATCCATGATTTAAAATTTTTTATTTTTTCAACGTTTACTTATTTTTGAGACAGAGAGAGACAGAGCATGAATGGGGGAGGGTCATAGAGAGAGGGAGACACAGAATTGGCTCCAGGCGCTGAGCTGTCAGCACAGAGCCCAATGCTGGGCTGGAACTCACGGACCGTGAGACCATGACCGGAGTCGAAGTCGGAAGCTCAACCGACTGAGCCACCCAGGTGCCCCGATTTTAAAACACCCTTACAGGCAATGCCAGTGTCTCATTCTCCTGCTGTATCCTCCACAGTAAATAACACTGCTGGGCACATAATCAATTGAGAATTCAGAAAGGAAGAAGAGAAAAGACCATCCCATCCAGGTTCTATCACATGTAGCACTCACTCTCTTGATGGAACTTAGCGCTATTCACTCTTCAGTCTCCCATGTTCCTGCTGCTTCTGGTCTTTTTCACTGGGTTCCACAAAGCTGTGTTATGTGTTTTCTTCCAGACTTTTCCTCACTTTATTCCCTGCTCTTGATTTCCAGTTCCAGCCATAGTCCCTATTGCTGCAGGGGCTAGTTCATTGTGTGAACATGATGAATTTTAGTCAACAAAACACCTTTCCCCACTTGAGTACAGAGAGCATTCCTGAAGCTAAATGAATCAGATTCAACTTACAAAAACTCCTGAGATCATGAGCTTTGTGATTATGCCTAATTAGTCAGTCAATGCATATTTTAACAAAAAATGCTCTGATACTATTCTACTTTGTGTCTTTTTCCCACCCTCCAACTTAACAAAACACTATAGCCATTTTATAGTGTCACTCAGTCACATTTTATGCAATATTGGAAAAACAACAACAAGGGCATCTGGGTGGCTCAGTGGGTTGAATGTCTGACTCTTGCTTTCACCTCAGGTCGTGATTTCCTGTTCATGGGATCAAGCCCCACGTCCAGCTCTGTAAGAACAGCAGAGCTGGCTTGGGATTCTCTCTCTCCCTCTTTCTCTCCCCCTCTCACATGCTGTCTCTCTCAAAATAAATACACTTAAAAACAAAAACAAAACACAACAAAAACAACAATAATATACCCAAACTAATACTGTACTTGTGGGTTTGTGGATTCTATAATTGACTATTTTAAATTAAGCTGTAATGACAAATTTTAGTGTTATATCATTGATTCTTGCCTAATATTTTTCTTAGGATAAAAATGATTAATTTGACTCACTGGATAAAAAGGTGTGCATATTTTATAGAACTTTATTTTAGGTGCTCCTTGCTGAATTATTTTTCAAGTATTCTGTTTTGAGTATTTATTTTTCTAACTTAATGGCTGTTTGATGTTTAATTAGGTCTCCATATGATAAAAAGTTCCTTTGTTTTTCTTTATTTTTTATTTTTTTTAATTTATTTTGAGAGCGAGAGAGAGAAAGTGAGGGAGAGGCAGAGAGAGGGGGGTGAGAGAGAGAATCTTAAGCAGGCTCCATGTTGCCAGTGCAGAGCCTGACTTGGCACTCACACTCATGAGCTGTGAGAGCATGCCCTGAGCCAAACCCCAAGTCCAACACTTAACCAACTGAGCCACCCAAGTGCCCCTCTTTTTGTTATTTTTTAAGTTCCTGAAGAAGTGTTCTACCAGACATGGTCCAAATCAAGTGAAGAAACCTGAAGCAAAACATAGAAACAGCTTCCAAGTTTGTCACATTGATAAAAGTTTTAATCTATCCAGGTAAGAGCCCTTATCTTTTCACTGATGTTTGTCCAAACAAGCATATTTTGTTTGAACCTCATTAGACTCATCAGTTGGAATGGAATTATTTCTCCCATTTTTGAAAATCAGGACAACATAATTGTATATTGTATGTATGACTTTTAAAAATCAAATTAGGTTTGCTTATTCTATTCTAAATATCTCCCAAGGACAGGAGGAAGTTGGTAGTGGTGGTGGTTGCAGTGAATAACTTGAAGTCCTAGTCTTAGCCTTTAAATTAGGTTTTTATAATGTCCACTTTCCAGAAATATGACAGAGTACCTATAATATATGATATGGTATGATATGATATGATATAATATAAATTATATACAGTCACTGTGTATATAGTGTTCCTCTTTCTGAATCCTCCTTTGCCCCATGTAGTTCAACAGTCTTGGATAGAAAGGAAAATTGGATATAATTAGTTTTAAAGAACCTATTCCATGATGACTTCTGGTAACTACACAATTTTTCAGTTGTCCTCCCTCGCCTCTCCTGTTTCCTTCCTCTCTCCTTCCTGTGCTTTCCTGATTCTTCCCCCAACTCCTTTCTACCCTCCCACCTTTCCTCCTTCCCTTCCTTCTTAAGAGTTTGCATACCTCAGCTTAAGAATTCATAATGGACCTTCACACAACTTTGGAACAATCTGGGTCCATGCTTTTGTAATGAGAGGACCTGAGAAAACATCTTGTTATTGTTTGTAAGTTCGTTTATTTTGAGAGAGAGAGCATGTGTGTGAGTGAGGGAGGGGCAGAGAGAGAGAGAGAGAGAGAGAGAGAGAGAGAGGATCACAAGCAGGCTCCTTGCTGTCAGCGCAGAGCCCAAGAGGACTCTATCTCATGAACCTGACCATGAGATCATGACCTGAGCTGAAACAAAGGCAGATGGTTAACTGACTGAGCCACCAAGGCACACCAACAACATTTGTTTTTACTCACATACCACTGTTACTAGATTTTCCTGGGGTTAAATAGTGGCATCAAAGTCCTATGATATTCCTTAGAGCTGGAAGGGATGATAAAATACTTAATTTTAGGCTTTTTATTGATGATGAACTCTGAGGGATAAGTTGTGTCTTAGGGAAAATTTTTCAGGTAAGTCAGTGGCAGACACTAAAGTAAATTTTTAGTTCATTTGGTTTTAGTTGAAAGCGTTCTTTTTATTCTCAAGTTGCTGTTACTTGAGTGAAATAATAATTCATTATCCCCTATTTCTTTCAGAGGTATACTTTTTTCCCCTTCCTCATTTTATTCCCACATTGTCTCCCCCATGCACCTCCACCTCTGCAATCATCTCTAGAAGCTCAGAAGAGTTGAAAAGTAGAAAAGTGTTGGTTTCTGGGTTACATCATTGTCACTCACTGCTCTTGTTAGTGACTTCTGCTCTTCGAGGCTAATGCACAAAGTGTAGAGCCTCTTCAGCCTTGGCACACCATGTGCCAAACCGAGATCCACTTTTGTTTTCCTGACTATATAGAAAGCAATGGTTTTAGGGCACCTGGGTGGCTCAGTCAGTTAAGTGTCTGACTTTGGCTCAGGTCGTGATCTCCTGGTTTGTGGATTTGAGCCCCGCATCGGGCTCACTGCATCAGCACAGAGCCCCCTTCGGATCCCTTCTTTCTGCACCTCCCCTTCTCCCGCGCTCGCTTGCTCTCTCTCAAATATAAATAAATATTAAAAAACTTAAAAAAAAAAAAAGAGAAAGCAATGGTTTTATTGACATTCCTCCCCATTAAAAAGAACAATAGTATTTTTTTCTCTTAGAAAATCTGCAATTTATGAGCAGTTCTTTTTCATTGTGAATCATAGCGGGAAATTTTATCCTCTCCTGTTCGCATTTGAAAAGAGAAGACGCTGAGACTTGGAGTGGTTAAATCACCCAACTAAGCTCTCACTTTAAGTGGTCAGAAACCCAAACCTAAGGCTACCAGGAAATTTTAAATTTTAATTACTAAACTATATTACTTTTCTATGGTTTGAAGTTGTTTAGATGGTGATTGGTCATTAACATATTGACTGTTAAATTATCACATTTACAGATACTGGTTGAGCCAGAATAGATAACATTAGTTCTACTTGTTAGACTCTGCTCTAGACATGGTGAAAGCCAAGAAGATAAACACTTGTCAAATTTTATGTTCCAAGAGGGTGTATTTTCTCTGGTACAGAAAATGAAATTTAAAAAAAAAAACACACAAAACAACTCTATAGTGAGGCAAATGATAAATAAGAAAAGAATATATAAGATGCTATGAAACTCTAAGGTACTGAGGGATTTCTTTTGAATAGTATGAACTTTTATAGTTAGTATGAATTTGAACAATAAAAAATGTACAAGACAATGGTAAAACTAAGTCTAAAAAAGTCTGTAAGAGCCTTGGGGGGATATATTCTGTCTAAAACATTACCATTAAATAAACATGGAACACTTTATTTACTATAAAAGCTAATTATTAGATGTGTTAAGATGTTTGTACAGATAAAATGAGAGGGTGTACTGGGAGATGAGGAGGAGTTATAAAACTTGTAAAGAATTCACTTAGGTCAGTGATTTAGTGACAGATATACTTGAATTAGAAATGGCAGTATCAAAGCCCTGGTGACATTTTGAGGAAACTTTAAAACTCGTTCCTATAGCTGTTTTTGTTTTTTTGTTTTTACCTTTTTAATGTTTATTTTTGAGAGAGAGAGAGAACTAGCACAAGTGGGGGAGGGGCAGAGAGAGAGGGAGACGCAGAATCCCAAGCAGGCTCCAGGCTCTGAGCTGTCAACACTGAGCCCAATGCAGGACTCAAACCCACAACTTGTGAGATCATGAACTGAGCTGAAGTTGGACGCTTAACTGACTGAGCCACCCAGGCACCCCTCCTATAGCTGTTTTTAATCAGATCTGGAAATTAATATCTAGAAACTACAAACAGATGAATGTGGACACTGCAGATGTAACTAACATATGTTCTGATCCTGGATTATTCACCAGTACCTTCATAGAGGAAGGGGCTTTCTTTTATCAGGAGAAATTTCTGATTTCCAGAAAATAACTGGTTGTTATTTAGAATCTGTAGCTTTTCAGGGTCAAGAGCAAGAAGAGATTTTTACTTGATCTTTTTGTCCTGTGAACTAACACACTGAAGACAAAACCATTACTTTACAATGTGGTAAGCACCCCCCCCCCCGCTTTTTTTTTTAATTTTAGAGAAGGAGAGAGAGCTCCTGTGAGTGGGGGAGAGGGGCAAAGGGAGAGAGAGAGAAACTTTTAAAAATATTTTTGAAAGAGAGAACGAGAACAAAGGGTGGGGGAACGGCAAAGAGGGGGGAGAGAGAGAGAGAGAGAGAGAATCCCAAGCAGGCTCCATGCTGTCAGTGTGGATGCAGGGCTCAATCTCATGAACCATGTGACCTGAGCCAAAATCAAGAGTTGGACACTTAACCAACAGAGTCATCCTGAGGCGGGGCGGGGGGAGGGAAGAGAGGGAGAATCTTAAGCAGGCACCATACTCAGTGTGGAGCACAAATATGGTGAAATTTTTGACAGTTATATTTGACTGGAATTTGGATTTAATTTTATAGTAATTGTATTACTAAGGCATGCCCCAAATATGGGTTTGTAAATGCTAGTCAAGCCTGCTTTATGGTGGAGACACTAACATGAGGCAGCCTAATTGTATTGATGCTCTTCCCCCTCCAGTCCCACCCCTGCCTCCTTAATGCCCCTGACTTCCCCTTACCAACTTGTCAGTGAAAAGTCTGAAAAGGGGAAGTTATGTGAGTGGGTGTGATTTTACTAGCCAGTGTGCTCTCGGGAGGTTCTATCGGTGAGATAGCTAATGGTATGGACAGTGAGCTTAGACTGCCTGAGTAGAATACCAGTTCTGCCTCTTACTGGGGCCAATGCCCTACTGTTCTCTGAAGCAGTTAAGAGTGCATGTGACCTTGGGACCCACTCATCTTCCCCAAGCTCATGGCTGTGGGGTCCTGGTAGGCTTTCATTGGGTTAAGGCAGCACTTTGTGAGAAGTGAATTCAAGAGAAATCTAAGTCAGGGTAGATAGTCAAATGCTGTGTTTGGTCATCTATGAACCAATGGATCTGACTGGTGGAATCTCTGAGGAAGACAGTACTGATCAGGAAGTTTCATTCATTGAGCACTGAGAACTGGTTTCTGTAATCCTCACCATTATTTTCCTTGCTAATAAGTTTGTACTAGGTTTCTCCCAGTCTCTAGAGGCTCCAGCCATGTGAGTATTCTCAAATGGGCCCACATAGCCAAACACCAGGCTGAGGAAGACAATCATGTAAGATGAAGGAGAGCATTTCTGAGTAATTTCTAGATGAATCAGAATTGATCTCTACTTGAGGGACCTCAGGGAAGTAGAGGTTTCTAGAGGAGCTAGGTGTGTGTGTGTGTGTGTGTGTGTGTGTGTTTATATTTATAGCATCCAAACCCTAAAGTTCTTGGCTTCTAACCTAATTCCTGTAATGAATGTAGTAAAATGGTGCTAGGTCTTCTTGACAGCTAAAGAAAAAGAATTGGATCTTTGTTTGCAGGAAAAAAAAATTGAGTCATGAAGAACTCTGGTCTCAGAATATGCTGGAGTGTGCATCAAATTGTTTAAACAATACTGTGTTTGGGTCCCCTCCCCTCCAGAGACATTGGATTAGGTGAGGCTTTCTGCATGGATTGTGTTGGAACCTTGAAAGTTTTTTAAAGATATGTCTGATCTGCATAGATTTCGATCTTGCTTTTCTCTAATCCAGCAAACGATGGCAGTGAGAAATCTTTCTTGAAAAATGGAGTTTGCATATCCAGGTGAGAACTTACTTTGTGTTTATCAGCCTGCAGGTCATGGAGCTTGGGATTGATATTATTGAAAACTAGGATAACATAAGAGTCCATCCATATCTTCCAGACTTTGGTTTACCTAGGGACTGACAATTCTAGAATAGTGAACAGTGAAGGTTAGGGAGTGTGGGTAAAAGGTATAAGGAGAGAGAGATTGCAATTCCACAACTTCTCTATTTCTATGACTTTTCTCTTTGTTTTAAACTATTTGCAGGTTAGATATTTGAGGCAAGAGTAAAGTCACATAAAACGATTCAGTCATATAAGAACAATTCTCCACTCTTTGTAATCTCTCCAAGTCTCAGAAAACAGTATTTTCCATTAAACAGTATTTAACTAGTTCTACATTATAATTCTAGATGCCAGTAGCCTTATATTCTGCTTTGCCTTTGCATGGTTATACTCATGTTTCTGTTAGATATTTATTAAATGCAAGTTATATGATAGCTTTCTCATTCCTGACTTATACTTTGTTCAGAGAGAAATATCTCAAACAATCGTGATGGACATCATGGTGAGCAGTAAGTAGGTATAATCAATAATATTAGACAATCTCTCCTAAGAAAATACCAAATACTCAACTAAAGACTTTAGAGTCTGAGCTAATCAGTAGAAGAGAGATGTACTCCAGAATGCATTCCAAGAGTGTTGTGCAAAACAATTTATTCTGTAGATAAATTATAAATAAGTAAAATACATGGGAGAAATATTATATTAAGAGGTTTTGTTATAACTACAGGATTACCAAAAGCTTTAATATGGTAATGTGAATTAAAAATATTCTAATTTATTTCTGGGCCATCTTGCAGGCTGACTATTCTCCAAAACACATCGGAAATAGTTTGGATGTTTTTTGTTTTGTTTTGTTTTGTTGTTGTTACATTCAAATTCATAAGTTAAGTGGGGACCTATTACTCATCAATAGTGATTACATCAGAGAGTGTCTTGAAATGCATCAAGAATAGTTTACTACCCAACAGTTACTCTTTGCTCTTTCTCCAACTTACTTGCTAACCAACCATGGCTTTTTAAGGGGATACGGTTATAACTGTGTTATATTCTGCCAAATACCAACTTTCCAAATTTCCCTTAGGTTTAGGAGTGTCCAAGTGACTCAATTCTAGACAAAGAGAAATGAAGAGACCACTGTTAGGAGGGTTCCAGGGAGTACTGTAATTTCTAACGGGAGCCAAATTTGAAGGGAGAGCTCTTAGATGTCCTCTCTTTCTCCTCCTTTTTGCCTTGAATATCTTTGGCATGATGTGTGAAGCACCATCTTGGGAAGAAAGGAACAAGCCAACAAAAAGGTACAAGATAATGGGCTAGGATTACATTGTTGAGGCACTGCAGTCATTTTGGAACCGCTTTCTTCCGAATGACTTGTTACATGAATGATGGATGTCTTTAAGTTTAAACAGCCATGTTTCAACTTTTCTGTGACTCGAAGCTGAAAACACTCTGACTGATACATAACTTTTGTCACTTATCTCTAACTTATTTCTTTAATTTCTCCTAAGATTTAAAGTTTTTCAAGGAAGCAAGGGTCTTTCTTTGAATATTTTCATAAGTGCCCAAGTTTGTTTCCACTTGGTTTCTCTTCTTATAGACTGGTCAACCAGTGAGGTTTTTTAAAGGAGTTACTCCCTCCCACCCAATATGCCTCAAGGTGCTTGAGGTAAGTCTTAGTTTGACCTTCTAACAAGGAACATGCAAAAGAAAAAAAAAAAAGATGGCATACACTATGTGTATAGCTAATTAACTGTAGCCCATATTCCCTTAATCATTGTAATTATACTGGGTTAAGTGGTAGGCATCCCTTTTGCATTTCAAATAGAATTTGAGTAGCAAAGACTAAGCTTGCCCAGAGCTTTTGAGGGACATATCCATTGAGTTGATTGAAGTTTGTCTATTATTCTCTTTGCTATTATGCTGTCTTACATAACAGCTGGGCAGCCTGTTGGCAAGAGGGTTGACATACCTGGGTTGTGGTTTGCCTACGTCCTCAAGGAATCACTGCATAATGATGTATAATTAGGATTCAGGGAATGCAAACAGATATGCTGAAAAGCAATCACAGGCTACTTGGGGTCTTTTAATTTATGGCTATTTTGTGCGTAGTGGCTAATACATTCTTTGTAGCCTCTTAACTAAAATTAACTAATACTCTTACTACCTCAAGCTGGCATAGGTTAGATTTTTCCCACTCAGTATACCTGGAAGGAACTTGGAGTAACCATATCTGTTCTATGGGAGTTTGAGAAGTTGGGGAAAAAAAAAAATAGAAGCATAGCCACAGGTGAATTTCATGTGCCAATCTACCTAGTACCCAATGGTATACCTAGTGTTTTGGGCATCAGAATACACATTTTTTTTAGCAGTCCCCTCCCTCTTGTAGGTGATAATTACTTATTAATTATTACATGAAATGAGCAATGAAAATAATGGCCAAAATAGAAGGCAGAAAATGTTTTCTTTTATTGAATGCTACATGTATCATAACAGAAAAAAATACAGAAAGGCAAAAGGGAAAATAAGTGAATTAATACTTTTCTACCACATTAATGTATTTTTTAAAGTTTTTATTTAAATTCCAGTTAACTTACAGTGTAACATTAGCTTCAGGTGTACAATATAGTGATTCAACACTTTCATCCAACACCTGTTTTGTTGTTATTGTCGTCGTTTAGTTTTTTTTTGTTTTTTTTTTTTTACTTTTTAAACTCACATCTATAAATGGATATGTGTTTAACATGAAGTAATAACATTGCAGTTTATTTTTTCAAGCTTTGGCTTCTGCACATTTGTCAATGACTATTTTTGTTTGCATATTCTTGTTCTATAGTCTGTAATCCCATTTAGTATTTGGCTACCTCTTCTCATATTTAATCTGAGAAGACTTTAATTTCAAAAAGTTTCTTGTACATGAAGTAACAAATATATAATTAGGAAAATTATTAAGCCTAAGGATAAGTTTGTCATAGATTAGTAAAATTTCAAACTACATACAAATAAAAGAATTGCATGTTTTTAGCTCTTTGAGATTTATTCCAGTAGCTTTAAAATATGTCTGCAGTTAAAAAGTCTCCACTAAAATGTCCTTACCAGAAAATTCCCAAGTTTTTGATAATTTATGTAATTTCTCTTTTTGCAAATATTTATAGAAAATGACTAATAAACGTTGGGGGTAAGTAGTCAATGCATACCAATGTTGCTCATTTGAGGTGTTTTTTTGTTTGTTTTTGTTGTTGTTGTTGTTGTTGTTGTTGTTGTTGTTGTTGTTTGGCTAGTGTGAATGATTACTAATTAGGACCTTTTAAATCATTGCCAAGATCTTGGTTCACAAATGCAGGAGCTTTGCAGGTAAAATCTGAAACAGGTCTCTGTACATGGAGGGCAGGGAGAGACCAAAGAAAAAGGCAGGCTGCTCCAGGTTGCTAAGTGGCAGTTTTAACAAGGCTTTTACATACAAGGCTTGTCCTGGGCAGCTGAAAAATGGGTATATTTCCATGCCTTTTGGCCAAAAATTTAAAAAGATAATTTAGAGGCCTGAACTGGGTTCAGGTCCATATAACACATTGCATCCTTGAAAATGGCTCCCACTGTGGGGAGGAGCCTCTGATGGCAAAATCTGGCATTTGCTTATCTTCATTTCCACATCTGGAAATCCTGCTGTGGTAGGGTCCCCTCCCTAAGGAATGTGGTGAGGGGGAGAAAAAAGAAAAAAACAAGATAAGGGAAGGCAATCTGGCTTTGTGCAGATACTTGACATTCGTCATGACTCTGTATCTGTAAGTGACATCCCTCATGACCCTGTAACATGAGACCACCCAGTCAGACTGTATGTCTATATATTACCATGTATGGGAGACAGAGAAGTAGAAAATGTATAAAAGGCTACACCTCACTGTGCTGAAGGCTCAGTTTTTCAGGTATGAACCCAACTGAGCCCATGCCAGCACAAATAAAGCTGCTTTCTGGATAGGAGGCCTCAGTGTCCCGTCCCTCTATGTGAGAACCCTGCTACACTGCACTCTTGTTCCTCAAAGTTGATTTTCCAATAGTAAGTCACAGTCTGTTCTTCTTCTTTTATTTTTATCTTATTTATTATTGCAGATAGCTACATGTGGAAATACATTTGGTGGTAGTGGGGGGAGTGTATGGATTGTAAAAATGAGCAAAACTGTGGGTCAGATAAAAACTGTAAAATACAAAAACAATCAGTTTAGTAATTGGTGTTACTTCCAATCATGACCTTATTTAAATGATTAAATACTGGATGAACTTCAAAACTTTGGGTTTATTTCTAAGAAGATTATACATTTGTATGTGTCTGTGTGTGTGTGTGTGTTTGATTTTCTCCTTCTTAATAGAGATTTGATTTCATTGTAGGATATGCACATGTACCATTTATTAGCTCCCACCAACACACAGATCCATCATTCTAATTTAAAAGCTAAAGTAGTTCTGCAGGCTAAATGCAATTTCTTTTTAGTGACTTGATTTGCATAACAATACCTGTAAACATTGACAGGTTACAAATTAGGAAAAGAAAGAGAAGGAACTGGAAGAGTCCTTGTTTCCCACAGGGGGAAGGAAATTATATTGAACTTTTTATCAATAAATTTGTTGTAGATCTGGAAAAATGGAATTTCTTGGGGTCAGATGGTCTAGCACAAGGTTCATGAGATCAGTAAGTCTATATTTATGCTGCTAAATAAGTTTTGTTAAGATAGAGAGAAAGAGAGAAAACATGATTTACTAAAAAACGTAACGGATAAGGAAAAGTGGTTTTGGGTACAGATTCTGGTTCCATCATTGACCAGCTCTGTGATAACACATCACTTTACATCTTTGAAAACCAGTTTCCTCAATATTGTATGAGACATCTAGCCTGGACAGAATTGAGTCTTTTCCAGATCAGCATTCTATAAAGTGTTCATCTTTCTTGTTGAAAAAGTCCCAAGCAAGGCAATTGCAACCTTCCTCATTAAGGCATCCCTCACCCTGTGGAGTCAGTTAGCATCTTGGATATACCCAAGTAACTTAGGATATGAGATAAAAGGGCCTGGTATCATAAGGGAGAATTTAAAGTGGGCCCAATCTATGCGTCTTCATCCATTGCTCTATTATCTTGTCCCTGGTATACAGAAAACAAGTGGTATATTAAGTGTACAGGGTCTGGAGTCCTATGATCTGAACTGGATTTCAGGATTCCTTACTTAAGTATTTATTGTCACACCTTGGTTATTTTATTTGGCCTCTTGGACTTAGGTTTTTTCACTGGTGAAAGAGGACCTACCTCATCAGGAAGTTGAGTATATCAACTGAGGCACACCATAGAAATAACAATCTTCTTCATGCTTTTCCATGGATACTTTGTAAGACCCATCTCTATAGTGATAACTGTGCTCGTGTCACA
Source organism: Panthera pardus (assembly GCF_024362965.1). Classification (NCBI taxonomy): domain Eukaryota; kingdom Metazoa; phylum Chordata; class Mammalia; order Carnivora; family Felidae; genus Panthera; species Panthera pardus. The sequence goes on along the minus strand of NW_026526788.1, from coordinate 65,789,262 downwards.
AAGCTTCCTTTTGATGCTCTGTGTTGCTTCCATTGGAACAGCCTTGTGAGTTGCTCTTTCAGTTCAGACAGGTTGTTAAACAGTAATCCATTTCTTTGTTCCACAAATATTTATTCACCCCTTAGTATGTCTCTATGAGTTTAATGAAGAATTGAACTGAAGAAGGTTTATAAGTCTGTTTCCCTCTTTCCTAATCAAGAGTTTATTCCCTTGACTTCATGTTAATGGGAGGCACAAATAGTCGGTGCTCTGGAGAGCTTCTCTAAGTGTGAAGAGTTGGAAATGAGAGAAGGGCTATGTGGACACCACACAGGCTATCCATCTCCAATAGGGCTTCTGGGATGTTCACTGAAAAACAGGTGTAAGCTGATGATGTAAACATGGCTGAATTCTGGAGGAAAGCAGGCTTTTAATTTGTGCAAAAGGTATTTAAGGATGAAAGGAGCCCTGCCTTTTAGGGTTAAACATCAATGATTTTATTTCTTTTCTTCTCAACTTTTAGATCCTATGTCCCTCCTATCCTAGGATTCCCATCTTTGAAGGCTATCAATTTTGTTCCATTTACTGTCCTTCTTTTAATTACTATGTAAAGAATGCTCCAAAACATGCATTTAAATTTTTATGTAGTACTCACTTTATTATACTAATAAATCTTCTCTTTGTTTGCCAAAGGCCCATAGTAGATATGAAGAGTTTATATGTAAATTAAGTAAACATTCTGTCATTTTAATTATATAGAGCTCTATATAGGAGCAAACAAGTGCTGGATGAAAGAGAAGATAGGCTGGAGGGTTTTTGTTCTTCAGTTATTTCCACAGGTCAACCTAGGGCTGTTGACTCATGGGTTCCAGTCTGGTGGGGCTTCCACCCCCTCAGAAGGAAAAGAGGGGATCAGTCCTTTTCTACATGGGATTTATTTATTTTTTTTACTTAAACTTTTTGAGAGGGAGAACGCAACTGGAAGAGAGGCAGAGGGAGAGAGAGAATCTTAAGCAGGCTCCACACTCAGTGCAGAGGACAACGCGGGGCTTGATCCCATGACCCTGGGATCATGACCTGAGTGGAGACCAAGAGTCAGACACTCAACCAACTGAGCCACCCAGGTGGCCCTTCATGGGATTTAAATACTCCTTCCTCTCCAACTGTGATAAAATTAAAAGCACATATCATTGAAGCACATTAAAGTTTTCTGTAAAGAATTGTACCTTTTTCATTGGTATGGTGGTTCTCAAATCTAGCTTTATATTAAAATCAAGAGAGGGGCTTAAAACATTTCTGGTGTCTGGGCCTCATTCCAAAAAAGAATGAATAATTAAAAACTGTTAGAAATAGAGTCTTAACATCAATATTTTTTAATGTTTATTATTTATTTTTTGAGAGAGACAGAGCATGAGCAGGGGAGGGACAGAGAGAGAGGGAGACACAGAATCCAAAGCAGGCTCCAGGCTCTGAGCTGTCAGCACAGAGCCTGATGCGGGGCTCAAACTCAGGAACTGTGAGATCATGACCTGAGCTGAAGTTGGACACCCAAGTGACTGAGCCACCCAGGTGCCCCTTAACATCAATATGTTTTAAGAGCTGCCAGGTGATTCAGTTTTGCAGGTGAATACTAAACAAATTGCTTTCTGAGGAATATGCTTGATAACAGTAAGGAGTAGTTTAGGAGTATTGGTGGACCTAGTAGAAATTTCTCAATCCTTCATTGTTGCACAAAAACTCAGGCATATATATATATATAGCTCAAAGATAGTTTCACTGGCAGATACACAAACATGCTTGGAGACACACACTTACAGCCTCAGGTATATTTGAGGTATATGACATGCAGTCATATTCTAGAATGTTCACTGGCACAAGCATATAGCATAAAAACACACTTTAATGACATAGGTGCATAGACCCCCACACAAATGGAGATAAAGCTATGCACAGATACAGGTATGTTAAGGTACAACACACACAAAGACTAATGTGAAACATAGACATGCATACTAACACTTACTTGTGTAGACACAGTTCTAAGCATGAAGACTTGCCCACAATAAAAGCATTCAAAGATTTACATACAGAATCATCCATACAGAGACCAAGAGAGACCAAATAGGAAGCCATAAACAGACACAAAGATAGAGAAACATTAAAAAATTGACCTTAGGGCCACCTGGATGGCTCAGTCGGTTAAGTGTCCAACTTTAGCTCAGGTCATGATTTTGCCATTCAGATTTAGAGCCCCGCATCAGGCTCTGTGCTGACAGCTCAGAGCCTGGAGTTTATTTCAGATTCTGTGTCTCCCTCTCTCTCTGCCCCTCCCCCATATGCGCTGTGTCTCTCTCTCTGTATCTGAAAAATAAACATTAAAAAAATTAAAAACAATATTGACCTTAGAAGTTTTTTTCCTGTTTGCTTGGAACATCGTTAGGGATTATCTACTGTTTCTCTATGGATATAATTGAGCCCAGCTCAGTGCAAGCCCCCAGATCACTCACTTGTATGGGTATTATGCAAGGTAAGATGGCAACTGGAGCCTCAAAGGAGGAAACCATTCAACATATCAATGGGAAAGGAAATTCTTTTTTTTTTTTTTAATGTTTATTTTTGAGAGAAAGAGAGTGTGAGTGGAGGAGGGGCAGAGAGAGAGGGAGACACAGAATACAAAGCAGGCTTCAGGCTCTGAGCTGTCGGCACAGACCCTGAAGTGGGGCTCCAACTCACAAATCGAGAGATTATGACCTGAGCCAAAGTCAGATGCTTAACCGACTGAGCTACTCAGGAGCCCCCAGAAAGGAAATTCTATTGAAAGTTTCCCCTTGAGTATGGAGTGCTGAGACATGTGAATAGCAGACCAAATGAGCTCTAAAAAAAATCATAATAATATTTGAGTGGCATTACACATTTCCCCCTTCTCTCACACCTTCAAACTTATTTTATTATACCTGCATTTATAGATAGCTTTACAGGTTGATCTCAATCTCATTTGATCCTCTGAGCAATCAACCGGATGGGTAGATTTATTATCTTCATGTTATACTGTGAAATTGGAATTGACATTATGATTATTCTTTCTTTGTAAATGAAAGAAAAAGAGGTTCAGAAAGATTGCCCTACTCAGGGATATTCCAGGACAAACCCAATTCCTAGTTCAGGTCAATTTCAACTTGGCAATGAGATGTATAGATGTTGACCAGGTGAAAAGGGAGAAATATAGCTTAGATACTAAGGCCCAGCTCTGGAAATAAAACGGCAGTATGTATGTCTCAAACAGACTTAGCATCAAGTGCTTACCCCCCAGAAGACAACGGGGATTACATATTTGAGATACGTGCAACTGTTCTTTTAACCAAACACACAGATGCTGTTATAATAGATTCAGAACCCACTGCATCCTTGGGGTGTATGGGTGATTCAGTTGGTTAAGCATCTGACCCTTGATTTGGGCTCACATCATGATCTCAGGGTTTGGGAGATCAATCCCTACCTTGGGCTCTGTGCTGACAGTGTGGAGCCCGCCTGGGATTCTCTCTCTCCCTCTCTCCCTGCCCCTCCCCCACCCAAATAAATAAACACTAAAAAAACAAAAAACCCACAGCATCGTGGCCTGTTGGGTGTTTAGATAATCAGGACTTGAGGGGAGGTTTCTGTCTATCTGTAGTTCACTTGTAAACATGTCTGTATGGAAACACAATGGATGGGAAGGCATTTGGTCACTTTGATATGTGCAATTATCTTTTAAACCTCTCCTCTATTTGGACTGTGGAGGCAGTTATGTGTTCAAAGGTGTGGTTATAAGATCTCCCACCAACCAGCATGCAACTGTGGATTTATTGATCAGTTATCATGTGTTTTTCTTTGAGATTGTATCTGTATTAGATACTAATGGAATCTCTATACTTGAATGGTTTCAATTTTTATTTAGTAGACAAGTAGTGATAAGAAATTACAAAATGATTATATAAAGATAAATCAAAGATAGACCAAAGGGCATTGAGATGAATTCAGTATAGAAAAATTGTTTGGCTTTAAACAAATTGCTTTAAAATGAATCACTTTCCAACCTGTAAAGATAAATACTATTAAAATAAAAATGGATTCCTAACAATATTTATATTTGTATAATTTCAAAGGATTAGAAACTGTGGGCCCACATTTCCACATCCAAAGACTGTTAGGAACTATTCCAGTCTCTCTGCTTTCTGTTGTCTTAATTCAGTTTCATTCACACATTTGGGTGACCTTCCTGGTGCTATATGTCTATAGGTTTATAATATCTGATTAAGCAATAACTAAATCCTAGCCCAATGGTTGCTGCCTTAGGAGTCCAGAGAGGAGAAGGTCAGTGAGGGCTGGAACAGTCAGAGAGGAAGTCTCAAAAAAGAAGTGAGAATGAAGTTGTCTTGTAAGATAACAGAATTTAGACAAGGAGAGGGATACATGCAGGGTACTTGAGAGAAGTGTTCCTGAGAAGTAGCAGAAGAAAAGTGAATACAAGTTAAATTACAGGTGGATTAAAGTTCTACAAATGAAAATCAACCCCTAAAACTTTAAGAAGACAATGTAGGAGACTACCTTTATGATAGTAGGACGTGAAAAGACACTTTTTAAAACCAGACAGAAAACTCACAAGCCATAAAAAATCTTGCTTGACCTTTTTTAAAATTAAAAAAAAAAAATTGATCCAAACAAAAATTACAGACTTGGAATAATTACTTAAAATGAATAAAACTAGTGAATAATTATGTAAAGAATTTACAAAGCGTTTCTACAAATCAATGTGCAAAAAGCAAGTCAACAAATGGGATATAATTTAATGAAAATGCCATTCAAAAAAGAGGAAACACAAATAGTAGAGATATGAAAGCATGCTCACTTCTCAAACTATCAGAGTTATAGAAATTTAAATAACTGAAATATTCTGTAATAATTGTATTTGCAAAATGTTAAGCAGATGGCAACGATGTGGAAAAATAATTCTTATAGACTGCTGGTGGGAATGCAAATTGGTAAAATCCTTTTGATTACAAGTTGGCAATATTTTGTAATGTTGAGTATTCATTATATACCTTTGGAGCAATTTTGTGTTTGGCCCGTTTATCCTAGGGAAACTCTTTCATATTTGTGCAAGGAACGATTTGGAAGAATATCCAATGTAGTACTGCATGCAAACCCAAAACAGTGCTCCTTGGCAAGAGGTAGCTAAGTAATTGGTGGTATACATACTCAAGGGGAAAACTATATCCTGGTGAAAATGAACAGACTACATATTTCAACTCAACCAAATTTTATTATTTAAAAAAAAATTTTTTTTAACGTTTATTTATTTTTGAGACAGAGAGAGACAGAGCATGAACGGGGGAGGGTCAGAGAGAGAGGGAGACACAGAATCTGAAACAGGCTCCAGGCTCTGAGCGGTCAGCACAGAGCCCGACACGGGGCTCGAACTCACCGACCGTGAGATCATGACCTGAGCCGAAGTCAGCCGCTCAACCGACTGAGCCACCCAGGCGCCCCAACCAAATTTTAGAAGAAAAATAAGTTCTGAACGTTATATATCATTTGATACCATTTATGTCAAAAATGAAAACAAGCAAAATACAACAAACAAACAAACCAATAAAAGACCGAATGAACATTCTAGGGAGGAGGGAATATTTTGGACTAGAAATAGGCTGTGTGGCAGAAGGTAGGATTGTTGTCGTCTGGCTCAGATGAGAGGTGCCTGGAGTAGGACAGCCTGTGAAATACAGGCTGTATTGCTGGACCTTTGAGAATCACTCTGCTTTCATTATCTGATCAAGCAGCCACTGTCCTCTTTTCAAAGCTGTTACCTGGGGGAAAATAGCTGTTATAGATTGATGTGTAAGACACCATTCATGTATGGTCACAAAACATTATCTGAAGGAAGATGAAAGTCTGCAGTGCGGTCAGCTCTGAAAGAAAAAGGAAAAGAAGAGTTACAAACCATTTTTCATTCTTCTTTCACCTGAGGGGAAGGTTCAGAAACTCACTCATTGAGCTCATTCACTCAATCAAATAAATGTTACCTCTTGCTTCAATATTTTCAACTGGGCTTCTAAACTGCTCTCTTTGCCCTTTGTACTGCCTGTAGTCTCTAGCTCCATACTAGATGAATCTCCTAACAGCATAGCTCTGAAAATTTATGTCCAGTCCTGTCTTCTGAGTAAAGGCCAGATTTTGCATCCCCCAACATCTGGCTCCAGCTGCTCTTGCGAAGTTTATCACCTGCTCACTTCACAGATGCTCTCTGAGAGCCTGTGTTGTTCAGCCTTCTTTGTGAGCACTGGGGAGAGGAAGGACGAGGGCACTTTCCTCAGAGTGCTGTCGTTTCAGTGGGGGGGATACAGACTGATCCACAAGGAAGACGGTATGCGATATAAATGCTACACATTCAGGAAAACAAGGTAGGGTAGTCAGAGAAGACCTCTAGGAGAAGATGCTATCTGAGAGATGAGAAAGTATCAGCCGTGCAAACATCAGTGACATAGCAGATTGATGTCTCTGTTTTTTTTCTTGTACTCTGGCCTCACTGGCTTTGCCCAAAACACATTCTATTCTTCTTGGTTGCTGTGCTTTGGTTTAGGCTCTTTCCTCTTTGTAGGACATATCTCCTCTGATGTCCACCCGTGGGAACCCCTTACCTGTTTAGATTCCACCTCTTCCAAATGCCCTCTCTTCCAAATACCCTCTGTCGGACCTCTCACAGTTTAAGTGTTCGTGCTGGGAAGTTCTCTCAGGACTCTTCTGATTGCATGTGACAGAAGCTTAGTTGAAAATAAGAGGAATAAGCCCACGATAGTGAAATTTATTAATTTAGGGAACCACAGAACGAGCCGGCTAGTCTCAAGGATGTCTGTACATTGGGACTTGTCCAAACGAGAAGTGCCTCTCTGGGTTGCATTTTCTGTTCTTAGTTCCTGGAAGCATCATCCCAAAAATGCTTTTTTGCCTCAGCAGCAGCAGAACCCTCCTGTGGCCGCAGCAGAATCCTGTTTACGGTTTTCTCAGCACATAGCTCCTCCATGCCTTCCATAGCACCCTCTCACACTGACCCCCACATGCTCCTAGACACCAGCTGCCTGACAGCCTGTTCAAAAAGTCTAGGTCCTGGGTCCTCCTCATCACTCTTTCTGGTTGAGTGACTTCAGCACTGCATGGCTAGCAGCCTCTCTTCCGAGGTCTGGGTCCCAGTCCCATGATGCACCTCTCTCAAGGAAGTCCATTTCAGCCCTCTTCTTTGAATTTATAGGGTGTCACATCATGGCGATTTAAAAACCTATTTCTATTAGCTTTCTGTGTTTCCACATTTTCTTCAAAAGGCTTTGTATTATTGTTGAGGAAAGAAATGAAAATAAAACAGAGGTGCTCATAGATACCAAGGAACTTTCACAAGGTTCAAATTGTTATGAGTTTTTCAAATGAGATTTAAGCCCAGGTCTCTTCCTTCCCAGCCCTGTAACTATCCTCTCAATGTCATGCTTTCTTCCTGTAGGAAGAACTGGAATCACATCTGCCTTAGTTAATAGCGCTTACTTTATACATAGTCTTTGCCTTTAAATGTTCAAGCTTTCTGTCTTGTTCACCCAGAATAAGTTCACTCATTCAGTGGTCCTTAGGGAAGGCATGGTGACTAATGTGTGCCTCAGGGGAAGTATGCATGTTCCTCTTCTCTTGGCCTTGAGAGAGCACAGGACCCCGCCCTTTAGGTGGGGGTTACCTCTTTGGACTTCCTGGGTGCACTTGGCTCATATCATAACTGGCTAATTGGCTTGTGTTTTTGTTTTTGTTGTGCCGGATTCTTCAGTAGCTACCAGTCTCCTCCTGAGATGTTGCTTCCCCGTTTGCTTCATTTTCTTGCTGGTTTGGCCTTGTTCAACCATCAGCCTTACACATACATCTCTAAATAGACCTAGCCTTCCAGTGATGGTTTTACTGAACTCTTTTTCATATAGTTAAAAAAATTTTTTTTAATGTTTATTTATTTTGAGAGACAGAGAGAGACAGAGAACGCACAAGCAGGGGAGAGGGAAACACAGAATCTGAAGCAGGCTCCAGGCTCTGAGCTGTCAGCACAGACCCTGATGCGGGGCTTGAACTCTCGAGCCATGAGATCATGACCTGAACAAAAGTCAGACCCTCAACCGACTGAACCACCCAGGTGCCCCTTTTTCAGATACTTTTAAACATAGTTTGCAAGGCCAAAGTTTAGATGAAAGGCTAATCAGCACTGAACCAAAAAGTAAAAGGTCAGCAAGTTGTTATCACTAAAAAAAAAAAAAAAAAAAATCAGCTATTGAACCTCTATTAGCAACTTTATTATCAGATGCTAATAGATTTGACAAAGGTGCAGTTTTCCATTAGTTTAATTGAATAAATATGGAGATTAAATTTTCTCCTCTGTTTAGGTCACCTCAGGCTGTCATTTCAGACATCTTTTTTTTTTTTTTTAATTGAAATGCCCATGGGCTCAAAGGAACTTGTTTAAGAAGACAAGACAAATATAGAAGTCAATGACTACCAGCCATCAGAGCATCTTCAAATAGTCTCTCTCCTGGGGGCAAATTTTCTAGCTATGTCTTTGATTTGAAAAGTAGTGGCCTTATATAGAAGATGTCCTATGGCACCCAGTGATACAGTCCTTTCCAGTCACAAGAAACAGGTGTTCCAGGGACTCCTGGGTGGGTCAGTCAGTTAAGCTGTGCTGACAGCTCAGACCCTGGAGCCTGCTTCAGATTCTGTGTCTCCCTGTCTCTCTGCCACTCCCCCACTCACGTTCTGTCTCTCTGTATCAAAAATGAATAAACATTTTTTTAAATGAAAAAACAAAGAAACAGGTGTTCCAGAGACATCCCCTGTGTGAGCTGTGTGTGCCCTTCTCTTGTGGCTGGGCCATGAGTGCTCTGAGGATTCTGAGAGGTGGGGCCGGGCCTCAGCCTGGCTGTCTGCCATGACTGGCTGTGACTGCTGCAGGCGCCTAGGTGACAGAGCTTGCCCTGGTGTGACTGACTGAGAGGGCTAGCTGTAGCTACTGCAGGTATACAGGTAGGTGGGGCTAGCTCCCCCAATTCCCGGGGCAGGAGTTTTTCTGGAGGGGCACCAGTCTTGGCTGTGGCTGCTTGACAGGTTTGGTGCCACAGTAGCTCCTCTGGGGCGTGCTGGTCCTGCCTGACGTTGCCTGTCAGGTGTGGTGAGGCAGGAGCCATTTGGAGGGGTGCCTGCCAGGGCAAATCCACAAAGGAACCCCTGGGTGGAGCAAGTGGTGTTAGCAACATGGGTGAGGGGGGAGTTGGAACTGGCTGGCACCAGTGTCTTACTAGCTAGGTTGAAAGCGGGCAAGCAAAATGGCACTGGCTTAGATCTCCATTTCCAGAGAAAGCTCCTACAGATCCCTGTCCCTCCAGCACGCTTCCTAAAATTAGTTAATAAATCTTCATGTATACCCCAGGTGCTGTTCAAACTGCTGCTTTGGGTCTTAGGCTGAGTGGGAAAGCACTCTGGCCCTTTAAGAGCAGAGACTACATTTCCTTTAGCCTTCTGGCTCCCCCAGAGGTAAGCTCCACTGATTTTCAAAACTCAAGCCAAGCCCTGCCATATTGCAAAGCCAGACATTGTGGGGACCCATATTCCTGGTGCAGGTCCCCAGGACCATAGTTGCCTAATTTGGGGCTTGATCCCCTCCCTTCTCCCTTCTCATGCCTCTGACATCTCTCTTGCTGTGGGCTGCTGTTGCACTGTGGGAGGTGGGGAGGGTTGTTCCCTACCATGTCTGTTCCCTCCTGCCCTGTGGAAGATCTGGTCCATCAGTCTCAGGACATTTTCAGAGTGAGTTGCGTTACGTGTGGATGTTGCCCCTGTGTCTGTGGGAGGTGAGCTCAGGATCTTCCTTCTCTCTCTCCCCAGAAATTCACTCTTAAAGTGCAGGCCAATAGGCCAGGCCCTCTATGTCAAGCCTTGCTGTCTATTATGTACATTCATTCACTTTATTTCTTTGTGAGAGATAGAGTAGGGGAGAGGGGCAGAGGGAGAGAGAGAGAGAATCCCAAGCAGGCTCCACCCTCAGAAGAGCCCAATGTGAGACTCTGTCCCATGACCCTGGGATTATGACCTGAGCCCAAATCAAGAATTGGATGCTCAACTGTCTGAGCCACCCAGGTGCCCCTATTATGTACTTGTAAATAAAATTTTGTTGCGTTAAGAAATGTTTTATCTGGGGAGTTTTAAAATAGTAATCTCTTTGTGTATTAAAACACAGTTTTTATTTTTCAAAAACTCTAGGGGCAAAACTTTTTTTTTTTTTTTTGAGTTAATACAAAAAGGGAGGTTGTCTTATAAATCAGATTCTCCGCAGGACTAAGTGAGTTGAAAGGTCAGCCTTCATTATAGGGTAAGGTCCAACATGTCTGGACTAAGCTGCATTGATTCCCTATACAAGTGCTAGTTTGAGTGACTGACATTTGTTTGTGATGAGTAAAGCAATCAAAACACACAAAAAATACAGCCCAAGCTTGTAGTATACCATATTATCTCTGCAAGTACCTCTAGGAAATGGAAATCAGACTTACCTGATTTCCTGCTGGGTTTCAGTCTTTAAAGACAATATGCTAGGCCAAAGTCTGGTATTTATTTTTCTGATCAATTTGGGTTAAATGTCCAAAAAATAAGAAATAAACTGTTGTTCTGGATTTATAATTTCTACCTCTACTGAGCATTTACTGTGTTCTAGGCACACTTGAGGACATCCAAGTCCTGTAGGTAGAATGGGAAGGTGGGCATAGCATTGTCCTTTTTAAAATGCGAGGTTCTAGAGTTAGAATACTTGGGTTGGAATCCTGGTTCTGCCACTTTACATAATAACCTTATTTGATCCCTCACCCCAAATAAACCAATGAGTAGGTAATATTATCCCTATCTTCCAAATGAGGAAGCTGAGACTTAGAAAGCTTGTGTAATTGGTCAAATTTGCACAGTCTGCAAGGTTTAGTGGTGGAATTGAACCTGTGTCTGAGTGTAAAGCCTAGCCTCTCAGTCATGGTACTATATACCCACAGTGATTGATGATCGGTCCTTTGTCTCTATCATCTATGCACATTACTGCTTGATAAAATGATAATTCCGCCAGGGTCCATGGGTGGGTCAGTCGGTTAAGGGTCGGACTCTTGATTTTGGCACAGCTCATGACTTCATGGTTTGAGAGATGGAGCCCATGTCAGGCTCTGTGTTGGCAGCGTGCAGCCTGCTTGGGATCCTCTCTCTCCTCTTCCTGCCCCTCCCCTGCTCATGCTCTCTCTCTCAAAATAAATATTTTTTTTAATTAAAAAAGTTATATAATTCTGCCTAAAACTCCAGTAAGCAAAATTGAGAATTACAAAGATTCCTTCAAGGGAGTTTAAAAAACTATTGAGTATTGAGTTTAAATAATTTCAATTTCCAAAAGACTTAAATCATACCAACAGTTCTTTCAATTATTATAAACTTGTTTATTTGGATTCTTCTACACATCAGCTAACATTCTAGTGCAATTTTCTAATGATTTAAACTTAAATAAAACTACTATTGTTGTCTTGGCTGCTGTTATCTCCAGAATTCCCCTGCATGTCCACTTTCACAGTTCTACACTATCCTTCAAACACTCTAATTTTTTGCTGTACCAAGTTGGATGTGCACTGATACAGATCTTCCTTATATAATTACTTTTGTTTCTTAAACAAGCCAGTTTTCTTAATATGTTTATTATGTTAACATTAATATTATCTCAAGGAGAACCTGGCTATGCTTCCAACTTTTATACCAACATCAAATTTTAATTCATTTTCAAATTGAGTGCTGCACTCTGCTCTTTGAAATTAGATACTAGTTACTATTTTTTTTTCTTGCTCATTTATTTGAAATTGTCCTTTTCTCATGTCAGAGCCTATGAAGGCATGTGTATTTCATTAATGATTCTGGAACAAAGCAGTAGTATTGCAAATTATGATAGTTCAATATTTGGCAAAGATGCAACATACTGGGGGTGTTATTAACTTGACAATAACTTAAGATGTCTGTTGCTGCCTTCAGATAAAAATACGCTGTTTTAACAGATTTATGAAATGAGATAAATAAATCCTTTTAAAGGTTCTTTCCAACCTAGAGATTCAATACAATCACAATTTTAGGAACAAGAAAATGGATATATCTTTTTAGAATGTTGGATGAAATCTTTTATAATTTAGAACTATTTAAGGGGAAATAAGTTCATTGAAAAGTTTGTTTCATCTTTTATCATTTAACAATGGTGGGATTTTGGTCCCATTTTATAGATGAGGTGGTGAGGTTTAGAGTGGTTAAGTGAGCATCCAATGTGGATTAAAGGGAGGACTGCAAGCCCATATGTGCAAAAACTTACCCTAAAAAAAGAGGGGATGAAAGTTGGAAAAATGGAAAGAGTGGTCTGAGCAGAGGATTGTGAGATAACAAGGATGATTAAGTATTTTGGGCTTCAATCATTACATATTTCAAAGATCAATCTTGTGACTGCACAGTATATACATCAGAAAGGGCAAGAGTTGGAGCCTGTTTAGAAGGCTTGGGGAGTTGCCAAAGCAACATGATGGTGGTAAGAATTTGGAAGCTGGTAAAGTGGGGAGACGATGGTTTTGAGAGAGAATGTGTAAATAAAATGATACAACCAGTTTATGGCTGTATGGGGATGATGGGGAATGCTGATGAAGAATGTATTGGCATGATTCCCGGGTAATAGACTTGCAGTGTCGGGGTGGGGGGAGATGTCAACATTCGTTGAGATGGGTAACACTAGGAAGGGCCCTAATGTTTAGAAAGAGATTGCCAGTTTGTTTTAGGTCATGTATTATGATTGCCTTTGAGATATCTGGAATAAGTAGTTAGATATACAGACTTGGAATTCAGAGAAGTTATTTGGAGAGAGATTTAAGTGAGAGAGGAAAAGTCAAGTATTATTTATTGCAGTGATTCTCAACAACACTTTGCTCAATTTCAATCAAAAGCCCTTCACTCAATGTGTTTTAGACCATGCGTATCAGAATCACTTGGATAATAGTGCACTAAGAAACATGCAAGACTGAGGTTTAAATCCTATCTCTCTCATCTCCTAGTATAACTTTTAGAATTTAATCTTCCTGTGTCTAGGTTTTCTCATCTGTAAAATATTGGAGATAATAGTTAAGTTTTGATGTTTCTGTACAGGGAAAATTAGTAATTCATGCAGTACTCCCAGAAAAATGCTTACTACATCTGAAATGCCTAATAAAGTTTAGCTAAAATTATTAGCTGGGGGTTGGTTAAATGGAGCTAGGATATGCATGCTCACTTTGGGAATCATTGAGTTCCATGGTAGATATCCATTTATCAACTAGTTTGTGACCTTGCTTGGAGATGAATACTGGGTTTGAATTAAGTGGTTCTGGTTAGAGTGCGTCTCTAACCAGAGGTGTGATCTGAGAGAATTTTTTTTTTTTAATACCAATTTCTGGTTCCTACCAGACCTCTTAAAGTGTGACCTATGAATCAAGAGCCACAGGAATATGTATTTGAAAATAAACTTCCTACATACTTAGTGATAGGCTGACCCAGAGCCTAATTTATAAACAAATGACTTTATTTACATGAACTCTTGAGGTTCCTTTTGCACTGTAGTGTCTAGATGGCCGAGAGACTGTGTGTTTCCCCCCTGGTAGAGTAAGTAAGTTTTGCTGACAATAAGCTTGCCAAGCCCCTTTGCTTCTAAATATGGCCATAGGATTAGATCTTGCGATTGGAGTGTGAGTGGAAGAAATAGAACTTCTGGGATAGAGCTGGGAAGTAATAGCTATTCATATCCAATATTATATTTCCTGCCCTGCTGACCAGGTGCAGAGGATAATGAGGACCTGAGAGATACTGGAGGCAAAAGATGGAAGGAAACTGAGTCTTTGAACAACCATGTTCAGAAGAATGCTTACCAATGTAAAATATCACATTAGGCTGTATAAGGTTAAAAAGATAAGTTTCTATTTCATTAAATCATAAAAATAATGAGGCATCTTTGTTAAAAAATTTTCTGTTACCGTCAACTTTCAACATGAGGCTTTTCCCCACCTCTAAGTCTGCAGTGGTTAAATTTTGTGTCATCTTGGCTAGATGGTTGTGCCAGTTGTTTGGTCAAACTGTCTAGATATTGCTATGAAGATTTGTTATAGATGTGATTAACATCTACAATCCGTTGGCTTTAAGTAAGATTACCTTTGGTAACGTAGACCAGCTTTATCCAATCAGTTGAAGGCTTTAAGAGCAAAACATTTTCTGGAAAAGGAATTATGCCTCAGGACTGTAACATAGAAATCCTGCCAGAATTTCCAGTCTGCTGGCCTGACCTGTAAATTTCAGAATTGTTAGCTCTCACAATGTATGTATATGTATATAAATGTATATCTATGGATGGATAGATCGGATGGATAGATGGATAGCCTATTGGTTCTGTATTATCCAGGGTTCTCCAGAGACCGCCTGTAGCTTCAGAAGATGCAGGATGAAATGTGCCTCTGTCATAAACATGAACCTGTAATTCATATACTATATGTTGAGGATTGTGCTAGGCCCCAAGGATAAAAAAGAATAAAACCCTTGATGTTTTGGTGCTTAGAGCATAGCTCAATTATGAATAAATGTTAAAATTTTAGTTGTTGCTGGTTTTACATTTCTTATGGCTCAAATATTAGTCATTTTTAAATGTGCATTTTATAGAGCCACTTGATTATTCCATAGTGCTTCTTAATATTGGTGCCTTTAGATTTGGTATCACTCCTCTTCCTTTTTAGTTTAGAAGGGTCTTAGTAGTTACTTTTTCTTAATTTTCATTTATTTATTTATTTATTAATTTTTAATTTTTTTTTTTTTTTTGAGACAAAGCACGAGTGGGGAAGGGGCAGAGACGGGGGTGGGGCACAGAGGATCCAAAGTGGGCTCCACCCTGACAGCCCTGATGTGGGGCTCAAACTCATGAACCATGAGACCATGACCTCAGCTGAAGTGGGATACTCAATCAACTGAGCCACTCAGGCATCCCTATTTTTATTATTTTTTTTAATTTGAGTATAGTTGACATACAATATTACATTAGTTTCAGGTATTCAATTTAGTGATTTGACAAGTTTATACATTATGCTATGTTTACCACAAGTATAGCTACCATCTGTCCCATTATATTGCTATTACAAGGTCATTGACAGTATTCTTTAGGCTCTGCTTTTTATTCCCATGAATAACTCATTCCATAACTGGAGGCCTGTATCTCCCTCTCCACTTCACCCATTTTTCCTAACCCTCCAACCCCTCCCCTCTAGCAATCATCAATTTGTTCCCTGTATTTATAGTAGTGATTCTGCTTTTCGTTTACTACTTTTTAAAGATTGCACATAGGAGTGGAATCATGGTATTTGTCTTTCTCAGTCTGACTTATTTCACTTAGCATTATACTGTCTGGGTCCTTCCATGTTGTCTCAGATGGTATGATCTGATCCTTTTCTATGACTGTATAGTATTCCGTAGTATACATATATCACACTTCCTTATGCGTTTGTCTATTGATGGTTACTTGTGCTGCTTACATCTATTGGCTATTGTGAATAATGCTACAATAAACAGGGGTGCATACATCTTTTTAAGCTAATGTTTTCTATTTCTGTTGGCAAATATCCAACAGTGGAGTTATTGGGACATATATCTGTACTTCTAATTTTTTGAGGAAACTCCACACTGTTTTCTACAGTGACTGCCCCAATTTACATTCCTAACAGTGCATGAGGGTTCCTTTTCCTCCATTTTCACGAACAGTTGTTTTTTCTTGTCTTTTCTAAAGACAAGGGAATTTGTTTTTTATAATACCAATTTCTGGTATTTGAGACAGAGAGAGAGAGAGAGTGCGAGAGCACACAGAGAAGGGGCAGAGGGAGAGGGAGACACAGAATCTGAAGCAGGCTCCAGGCTCTGAGCTGTCAGCACAGAGCCTGATGTGAGCCTCAAACCCATAAACTGTGAGATCATGACCAGAGTTGAAGTTGGATGCTCAACTGACTGAGCCACCCAGGTGCCCCTCTTGTCTTTTTTTAAATTTTATTTATTTATTTTGAGAGGGATAGTGACAGTGTGAGTGGGGGAGAGGCAGAGAGAGATAGTGAGCAAGAGAATCCCGAGCAGGTTCCATGCTGCCAGCTGCAGAGCCCAACACAGGGCTGGAACTCACTAATCGTGAGATCATAACCTGCACGGAAAAAAAGAGTCCATTTTTTGTCTGGGCCACTCAGACACCCTGTTTCTTGTCTTTTTTATTTTAGCCATTCTACTAGGTGTGAGGTCATATCTCTTTGTGGTTTTAATTTTCATTTCCCTGATAATTAGTGATGTGGAGTATATTTTTTCCGAGTTTTTATTAAGTTTTTATTTTAATTACTGTATAGTTAGCATATAGTGAGTGTTGATCATGTTTCATGTGCCTGTTGGCCATATATATGTTTTCTTTGGAAAAATGTCTATTCACATTTTCTGCCATTTTTTTGAATTGTATTTGGTTTCTCTTGGGGATTGAGTTGTAGAAGTTCTTTACGTATTTGAGATCCTAATGCCTTATTGAATATATCATTTGGAAATACCTTCTCCCATTCAGTGGGTTGTCTTTTTGTTTTCTTGATGGTTTCCTTTGCTGTACAAAAGCTTTTTATTTTGATGCAGTGTTAACTGTTTATTTTTGCTTTTGTTTCCCTTGCCTTAGGAGACCTATCTAGAAAAAATGTTGCTATGGCTGATGTCAGAGAAATTGTGACCTTTGTGTATATTCTGTCGTCATTTGTCATAGATTAATTGGCCATATAATTGTGGATTTATTTCGGGACTCTCTGTTCTATTGATTTATGTGTTTATTTTTGTACCAGTACCATGCTGTTGTGATTACTACAACTTTGTAGTATATCTTGAAATCTAGAATTGTGGTACTTCCAGGTTTGTTCTTCTTTGTCAAGATTGCTTTGGCTATTCAAGGTCTTCTGTGGTTAGATGCAAATTTTAAAGTTATTTGTTCTAGTTTTGTGAAAAAGAATATTGGTATTTTGATAGGGATTACATTGAATCTGTAGATTGCTCTGGGGAATATGGAAACATTGACAATATTAATTCTTCCAATCCATGAGCATGGAATATCTTTCTATTTGTGTCATCTTCAATTCCTTTCATTAGTGTTGTATTGTTTTCCAAGCCCAGGTCTTTCAGCTCTTTGGTTAAGCTTTGTCCAGGTATTTTATAATTTTTTGTTCAATTGTAAATTGTGTGTGTGTGTGTGTGTGTGTGTGTGTGTGTGTGTTTAAATATATCCTTCTGGGACTTTGTTGTTAGTATAGTTAGTTTTTCTTTGAGAAGGAAATGGATCTCTGTTTTGTAGCTCCATGTACAGCCAATTACTGGGCTTTATACAATGCAGTAATGCACTCTAAATCATTTAAAATTTAAAAAAAAAAAAACCCAGACAGATAATATAAACATAAATATTCATACATTATTTTAAATGCATTAAATTTACATAGCAATGAAAGTTGAAATTTATGAAATGCTAGTTTCTCTCCATGCTAATGGCTTAATTTCAATCATGTTTTATGGATGAGGTCCCTGGACAAAAGGGCCTACATTTTTTCATCTGACTGAGAGCATGTGATTCCTATCTTCATACAGACCACACAGGATTAAATTACATGCTAGCTTCAAGAAGACCTGAAGAGATGGGTTGCAGAGAGCCTAGGGCATAGGGATTAGAATTACTGAAGTTAATTCACTTGATTTGAGAAACTTCTAATCAATTTTCTTCTTTTAAAAGAAAGGTTATAAATGGAAGTTTTAATTCTTGAGGTTGCATGCCTTGTGCCACCTTGTGATCCGCTCCATCTTAGCTGTTCTTTGAAAAAGATGATAACCTCTTGGCCCAGAAGTTTATCACCCAAGCTTGTGGGTGCACACATGCATATGCACATATATCCCTTTTGGCAAGGGTTTTTCACTCCTGTATCATGTGCAACCTCACTCGGTTCACTTTTGAATTACTTGCATTTGGGATTGGATAACAGGCACTACAATCTTCTTTTGTAATCATGTTATTTAGCACAGCCAGTTTATTGGACTACTTTGATCCTTCAGAGAATAATTAATATCAATAATGTGCCCCCCCAAAAACTGAAATTTAACCTCCAACCTCCAATTCACAATAATTTTCCATTCTACTTTTTGCTTTTCCTAAAGCCTTTCCTACCCCATTTGTGTGAGTTTGACCAGTAACTTGACCTTTATGAACATTAGTTTATTCAACTACTAAAAATGCCAATGTAAATCCTGTAGTCATTAAATGAGATGACAGTCTTTCTGTATCTCTGTCATATCTGCTGCTTTACCTGTCACTATTACTTAATTCTGGGGAGGGCTATCTATAGGCATTTGTCGTCTTATAAAGTGACATTTACAGTGGGACCAGTTCAAACTCACACAATAGACTAAGAGAAAATTTAGGGAGGCTGGATTATGGAAGAGGGAGTTAATGAAATAAAAAAGGTGTCAATAAACAAGTCCTATGCAAGACAGCGACCAGAGGATTGTTTACTCTAGGAGTACTGAAAATATGGCTCACGGACCATAAATTGCACCTCAGGTGATTCCTAACCTTTCAGATCCCTTGTTCTCACTTATGGCACCCAGAATCAAAACCTGGGGTGAGGGGGGCTAGATTTGGAGTTCCACTTTTTTTTGACAGGCTCTGAGAGTAATCCTGAAAGACACAGATTTGAGAACCACTGGCCTATGATATATCTATCACTTTGGTTCTTTTGAAGCTAATACAAATACGCAATACAATAATTCAGCTGCTACCTGTCATGAATTTTTACTTTAGAAATAGTGATTGGATAATCTTCATCCCCATCCCCCCTCACTTCTCCCACATCCACAAGTGCACTTGGATAGGATGAACAGGGTTAGCTCTGGCTTTCCCCCCCCAAAGCCGAAAGACTTGGGATAGTGGAAAACACAACTTTGTTATAAAAGCAAGTATTCCTTAAACTACTTTGAATCTTTTTGGCAAATAGGCTATGGCTTATAAACAAAGTAGATAAACCTCAAAATTGAGTATATTTTAGAAGCCTCAGGCTTTTGATTCTCTGATCCATGGGCATCCTGCTTGAGTCTTTTTGATCAATGCTACATTATTGATTTTTTTAATTGGATAGGAATCATGCAACAAATATGTCTATAAATCGAAACCCAACTCCTCAGAGTCAGGAGTAAGATATTTTGCAAAACCAGAAAGACTTGCTTATTTTTTGTTGTTTCTACTGTGTACTGAAGATGAGAGGAAAAGTCTCAATTTTCCCACTGACTCTATGTGTGATTTTGTAGTTAGGTGTTTACACACACAATATCACATACACAAGCACACTCTTCCTATGCAGAATCTTATGTACTATTGTGGGAAAGAAAAACTTGTGGCAGGACTATTGTGCTTGGTTTTGTAACATAATAGGTGAAACTCTTGTGGTATCCCTCACTAAACTCTTAGACTTTTCTTTCATTTTTTTTCTTTTATTTCTCTCTGTGTTTCTTTCCTTGATGAAGATAGAAGAGATTTTTTTTTTTTCACATTTGGACAGAGATTTATTTAAATCAACAGAAGTGCTATATCTGAAAAATAGAATGGATGCATAGTTTGGTTGACTCTTTGCTTCTCTCTCTCTCTTTTTTTTTTTTTTACATCTCTCTGATTCTAAAATCTATTTTTTTTTTTTTTGAGAATTTACTGTGTGTCAGACCCAGAGTAAATACATACATGTCCTTTGATCTCACAACAGCCCAGTGAGGTATGTATACGTGAATATGGAGAGGCTGAATGAATTGCTCAATTCTCCCAGCTACAACAGCAAAAACAAATTCTTTTATTCATTCATCTTCCAGACATTTATAGAACACTTATTATATATATTCCATTATTTTAGGTACTGGGGATATAATAGTGAACAAAACAGAAACAGATTCTATCTTCTTGGAGTCTACACCCTAGTGGGGAATAACAATGTTTTTTTCGATAAAAGAAGATATATATGGTAAAGAGTTGTAGAGAGAGTAACAAGATAAAGAGATAAAGAGTGGTAGAGTGGACCTATTATTCTCAATGTAGTGGTCAAGGAAAGTCTGTGCATCTGACTTGTTTCGCATGAGGTAAGGGAGTAAACCATGGGGACATTTGGAGAGTGAAATTTATCAACACGGCATATAGTATCCTCTAGGAACTGGCCCTGGCCCTCTCTGAAGTCCCACACCCTTCCTCTCTCCGTTGAAGCTCCAACCCAGCTTGAATATCTCTTGTTCTTCAATGAGTTCTGTGCTTCCCAATTCAGAGTTTTTATTCCTGTTCTTCCCACTTTGTTCTGCTTGAATATCACCCACCCAAATTCTTTGGGTTATATCTTGTTGTAATATTTTCCTATTGCTGGACGTGTCTTCAAATATTTACCATAATCAGAATAGAAAAGATGCAAGTAGGACTCCTCATTGCCATGGCAGACTGGAAGAGCGGTGGGGGCATGATGTGAGTTGCTCAGGATATATTACTGATATTTGTAGACATGTTCTACTCAGTACTTGCTTATACATTTATACTGATCTTACTTTAGTGGAAGAAATGTAGTACTTGTTTATGACAGTCTCTAAATCTACAGTCAAAGCATTGCCCCATTATGTCAGACTGTGGTTCACTCATTTTTGTGTTTGTGTGTTCATGTGTTCGTATGTTTGGTCAGGGCTGATTTATGAGAAAATGTGTACCTTTAAAAATATCAGGGTTCTGCCCAGTTATTTGCAATTTCTCAGATCTGTATAGATAGATCAACTGCTTTCACATTTATTATTTAAAACTTTATCGAATCAGGTAATGATTTTGACTATCAAGTCTCAGTTCATATTTCTTTGGCTGAAGTGGTATTTTCACTGCTCCTCTTTGCACTAAATCTCTCTTGGTCTTGTGATTAGAATCTTGGGAACATCTTTTTCAATCTTGTAAGCAGGAAAGAGCACTAGAATGTAACTCAGGAGACAGGTTGTCTGTTTCCCTATTCCCAACTTGCTACATAACTTCGGGAGAAATCCATATGTTTTTGAACCCTAAGTTTTTTATCTGAATAGTAGGATAATAAATCTGACCTATGTAACTCAAAGAGGTATTATGATGCTACATTAGACTAATAATTATGAATTATGACTTCATTATTTTGTAGACTTCAGTGCTATTCCTTATTAACTTTAATTCTTCTAACATTATTATTATTATTATTGTTATTATTATTGGTATCATTGTTAATATCATCACTAAAGTAATATGTCCATAATAAAAACAAACCAAATAGTACCAAAAGCTCTATGATGAAAAATTCCCACTCCACTGAACCCTAGCTATAATCTCATTCCCTGGATATAACCAATTTTAGTAATTTCTTTTATTTTTCTATGTTTACATCACAATGTTTCAATAATATTTCTATATCCTTGTCTTGATTTTTTTTACCTTATTCATTTAATTTATAGTCTATACTTATATCCCTTTTTAAAAATACCACTTTTCTCTCTAACTCAAACCAAAAAAACTGAGTCTGAAGAAAACAGACATTTTCTTTCTAAGATCCAGGTATCCTGTCCAGGAACAGCATCACTATGAGGTCAAAGGGCAGTCTGCTGCTCTTTGTGGGTTCCCTGAAAGAATGTTTTCATTGGGCTGTTTATCCTATTGTGGGGAAAAAAAAGAAACAAGAAATGTGCAGGACATTTTGACAAAATACATCCCCAAATTATAAGAAACATGCTATCCTACATAGTCACAATTTAATGGTTTTTGAGCACTAGTGAGTTTGCATCTTTTTTGACTTAATTTTTTTATGTACCTTTACTTACCAATATTAACATGCATAATTGGACTTGAACTTTTGCAACTGTCAAAATAAATGAGATCAAACACAAATTTCATTATCTTTTTCATTGCCTCTGGGTTTGTTTAACAAACCAATTATTCATAAAATGAGGCATTTCACTTTTTGCCTTAGGGTTGTGGATACAGACAGCATAAATCAGTGCCTTATTCTCACCTGGAATTGCATAGGAAGAGGGTCCCCCAAGAGGATTAGAAGTATTTGAGGGGGAAAAGACATTTCCCATAAGAAGAAATGAAAGCATGGCTTAAATTACACAGGAAAAGATTCAGGGGAAATTAATGATCAGTGTGGAGAAAGTGTGATATCCCTGTTTGCTGAAGATTATAAAGCATAAAGAAATAAATATTTCATCTGGGTGAAGTGAAAAAAAAATACTCGAGGCACAGAATTTAATTCACAAGAGAAATGGTTAGCAAAAACAGCTCCCTCGGATTAAAAGAGTAAGATAAACTAATAGTTAAGGGATAAATTAGCTTGTATAAAATTTGCCCCTTCAGCTACCTGTCAAAAAAGCCTGCTTTTGTAATAAGGATTTAATTTCTCTAGGATTTTCTAAAGAATGTTGATGACAATGTTAGGCAGAAGAGGAAGCATATAGTATGAAAAACAGTGCTGTTACTTGAAGAGTTTTTATTGGTTTCAGTGTGCTTTGATACTTGCTTCCCAGTTTGAATTTCATGACACATCCATCAAATAGGCAGATATTGGTGTCCATATGCTGTAGATGAGTAAAAACAGCTTACAGACTGAATGAGTTGTCCATAGTGACAAATGAATCAGCAGCTAAGCCTAGAATCCATTTTTTTTTAAATTTCTAATCTCTATGCTATTTTGACAAGAAATAAAGTTCTAACTGGAACTAGAAAAACATAGATTCATATTTTCTTTTTTTCCTCTTCACCAATCCTTTATCCTTCTTAAAATTTACTTTAAGTTTCATTTCTCCAAGAAGTTCTTTATCAATTCCCTTACTTGATCATTATATCTTCTGTGACTGATGAGAAGATTCTGGGTCACCTTGTTATCCTATATTGGTTATCTAGTTTGGTCTTCTCCTTCTTCTTCCTTCTTTCTTCCCTATAGGTTGTAAGCACTACTAAAACAGGAATGGGGAAGGCAATGTAACTTAGGTATTTAGACCTTGGGTATATAATTGAATCAGACCAAAATCAAATATCATTCTGGCACTTTACATAGATGACTTTCAATAACTTATATAAATACTAAGCTTCATGTTCTCATCTATAAAATGATACCTACCTATAACTGGCATTAGATTTTTAAAATCCCCCATCCAGTACTCATTTCCAGTGGGGCTGCCAATCATGAGGCTCCACTTTATGGCCTTTAAGGTTGAGTACAGGACCTGGACTGGCCTATAAGGGAGCTTCGTTCTTTTGCCGATGGTAATTAGTTAATGGATAGATATATGACCCAATCAATGTCAATGGAGACACTATCTTGAAACTTCCCTGCTTGAAAATGCAATGGGGACTCTCGTTGATAGCTATAAGTATTCACTGTCTCTGCCATATGGAAGAATCTGTTCTTAGTGTGACAGAATAGTCAAAGCATAAAGAGAAGTGGGTAAAGAAGAGTAGGCACTGTGTGTGTGTGTGTGTGTGTGTGTGTGTATAGTGCCTGATCCATTTTCACCCACACGTTTCAGAGCCTTGAAATGTTAAAATCTCTTAATTACCTATTTTGATTTTATTTCACTTAATTTAGTTAGAATTGTACTTTTGTTTGAACTCGACTAGAGTTGTAGGAATGTGGTGGAAATCGAATGAAGTAGCATGTAAAGCACTCTCTGTAATGCCTGACACATGGTAAGCATGCAGTTGATGTTAGCTAAAAAGATAACTGTAAAATCATTGATAATGTGGATAACTTTTTTGTTTTGTTTTGTTCCTGAAAAACTTCCAGGACAGCATCCTATATGTAGGAGGTTCTCACTCAGTGATGTCTGAATGACTTGCTTCCTTTCCTTTGTAGGCAATTAGACAAATGATGAGTTAGAATAGAACTTTATTTCACATGTATAATGACCTTTTATATTTTGTCAAACATAACTATCTCTGATTTCTTCTGTTTCGATTCATTCTTAAAATGGACAATTTATTTTTTAAATGTTTGTTTTGAGAGAGGGGGAGTGGAATGGGCAGAGAGAGAGAGGAAGAGAGAGAATCCCCAGCAGGCTCTACATTGTCAGTGCAGAGCCCAACACAGGGCTTGATCCCATGAACCGGAAGATCATGACCTGAGCCAAAATCCAGAGTCAGACACTCAAATGACTGAGCCACTCAGGTACCCCACAATGGGCAATTTAATAGATCAAAGTCACAGGACACTAGATTAATACAAAAAGCCAACTACTTCCCTATATAAAAATAATGAACATTTTGGAACTTGAAATAAATAACCTTTAAAACAGTACTAAAAATAAAGCAGTACTTAAATATAACTCTAACAAAATATGTACAGAATCATTATGCAGAAACTGTACAACTTTGATAAAGACGGTTGATCTAGGGGCACCTGGGTGGCTCAGTTGGTCGAGCCTCTGACTTCAGCTCAGGTCATGGTCTCACGGTCCGTGGGTTTGATCCCCACATCAGGCTCTGTGGTGACAGCTCACAGATGGAGTCTGCTTCGGATTCTGTGTGTCCCTCTCTCTCTCAGCCCCTCCCCCGCCTCTTCCTCTCTCTCTCTTTCCTTCAAAAAATAAATACACATTAAAAAAAAGATGTAAATAAATAGGGAGGTATTCCATGTTCATGGATTTAAAGACTCAATATTTTTAGGATATTAATTGTTCCAAATTTGACCTATGGAGTTCATATAATGGCAATAAAAATGCCAGCATTCTAGTTTGTCGATAGAAGCAAACTGATTCTAATGCTTGTAGGATAGACGAAAGGCTTAAAATAGCCAACAAAATACTGGAAAATAAAAAGTTTGATGACACATGCTACCCAATTTCATGATTTTTATCATAAAGTAATAAGAATTAAGAAAGCATATTAGTTACAGAATAGACATACAATCAATGGAACAGAATAGAGAACCCCAAAATAGAGCCACAAATCTGGTCCACTGATCTTTGACAATAAGGCAAAGAAAATTTCATGGGGAAAAGATTCAAGTTTCATTACAGAAATGCCTGATCCTAGGATTATGGCAGGAAATATGCAAAATAAGGCTGGAGCATCTTACAGTGCCAGAAAGTAATGGAGCACTTAAAAACAAAAACAAAAGCATAATGATGAGAATATGTCAAAGGGACACAGAGCCAAATGAAAGAGCTTCCAGAGGCCAAAGTTGGGACAATTTGAACAACAAAACAAATGAAGCTGTGTTGGATTATAACCCAAAATATGAAGTAAATATCTGATTCCATAATGATATAAATGATTCAATGAATGAAATGAATGGATTAATAAATAGTTGAAGGAGAATAGGCAAATTTCCTATGCTGATTAGTTCCCAATTATTTGCGTGGATGTTCTACCCTGAAGGAGATGAAACATACCTCTCAATTACTGAAGTGTAAGCTGTGAGTAGTGACTTCTTTTTAAAGAGTGCAATACAGAAAAGTAAGGGTATAAACTTAACAATGAAGAAATCTAATACAACCTTGGCTAAGGGATAAGAGTCAACATCAAAAGTGATAATTTATGTAGATAATATATGTACCCTTAGTATGAGGTAATGAATATGGCACCTTACTACTGTTGTCTTCCCCTCAGTAAACCCCAGTCTAATCATGAGACATAGATTAGACAATGTCAATAGAGGGACATTCAATAGAATACCTTATCAGTACTGTTCAAAACTATCAAGGTCAAAAACACAAGGCAATTCTAAAAAATCTGCCACAGCCAAAAGGATCCTGAGGCAACCTAACAACTAAATGTAATGGTAAATAACGGTAACAACTAAATGTATATAGTGTCTTGGTTAGGATTCTGGAGCAGTAAAAGGACATTAGATAAAAACCATGGAAATCTTAATAAAATGTGGACGTTAGTTAAGCATAATGTATTAATACTGGCTTACTGTGACACAGAGATCATACTAATATGTTAATGATAGGTGGAACTGTGGGATATATGGAAATTTTCTGTAATGTCATTACAGGGTTTTTTTTTTGTAAATCTAAAACTACTTTGGGGCGCCTGGGTGGCGCAGTCGGTTAAGTGTCGGACTTCAGCCAGGTCACGATCTCGCGGTCCGTGAGTTCGAGCCCCGCGTCAGGCTCTGGGCTGATGGCTCGGAGCCTGGAGCCTGTTTCTGATTCTGTGTCTCCCTCTCTCTCTGCCCCTCCCCCGTTCATGTTCTGTCTCTCTCTGTCCCAAAAATAAATAAAAAACGTTGAAAAAAAATAAAAATAAAACTATTTTAAATAGTAAAATTTATTTTAAAAAATTCTAAAACTTAAAAAGCAGCCATAAGATTTCAATAGTCACTTCACCAAAGGAAATATACACATGACAATCATATGAAAAGATGCTGAACATCATTACTCACTAGGGAATTCAAATTAAAACCACTGACATACCATTACATACTCATTAGAATAAATAAAAGTAACCAGCAAAGTCAAGTGTTGATAGAGATGCAGAACAACTGAACATACTATCCAAAGCAACTCACATTCAATGCAATCGCAATCAAAATTGCACTGGCTTTCTTCTCAGAGCTAGAACAAACAATCTAATCCACTTGTATGGAACCATAAAAGACCCGGAATAGCCAAAGTAATGTTGAAAAAGAAAACCAAAGTGGGAGGCATCACAATCCCAGACTTCACCCTCTACTAGGAAGCTGTAATCATCAAGACAGTATGGTATTGGCACAAAAACAGACACATAGACCAGTGGAATAGAATAGAGAACCCAGAAATGGACCCACAAATATATGGCCAACTAATCTTTGACAAAGCAAGAAAGAGTATCCAATGGAAAAAAGTGTCTCTTTAGCAAATGTTGCTGGGAGAACTGGACAGCAACATGCAGAAGAATGAATCTGGACCACTTTCTTACACCATACACAAAATTAACTCAAAATGGATGAAAGACCTAAATGTGAGACAGGAAACCATCAAAACCCTAGAGGAGAAGGCAGGGGACACCCTCTTTAACCTCAGCCACAGCAATTTCTTGCTTAATGAGTCTCCTTCCAAAGACAAGGGAATTAAAAGCAAACAAAAATGAACTACTGGGACCTCATCAAGATAAAAAGCTTCTGCACTACAAAGGAAACAATCAACAAAACTAAAAGGCAGCCAACAGTATGAGTATGACATCAGATAAAGGGTTAGTATCCATAATCTATAAAGAACTTACCGAATTCAACACCCAAAAAACACAATCCAGTGAAGAAATGGGCAGAAGACATGAATAGACACTTTTCCAAAGAAGACATCCAGATGGCCAACAGACACATGAAAAGATGCTCAACATCACTCATCATCAAGGAAATACAAATCAAAACCACATTGAGATTCCACCTTACACCAGTCAAAGTGGTTAAAATCAACAACTCAGAAAACAACAGATGCTGGGGAGGATGTGGAGAAACAGGAACCCACTTGACCTGCTGGTGGGAATGCAAACTGGTGCAGCCACTCTGGAAAACAGTGTTGTGATTCCTCAAAATTAAAAATAGAATTATCCTACAAACCAGCAATAGCATTACTAGGAATTTATCTAAAGGATACAGGAGTGCTGATTCATAGGGGCACATGTTCCCCAATGTTTATAGCAGTGCTATCAGCAATAACCAAATTTTGGAAAGAGCCCAAATGTCTATCAACTGATGAATGGATAAAGAAGATGTGGTTTACATATACAATGGAATACTACTTGGCAATGAGAAATAATGAAATCTTGCCATTTGCAACAATGTGGATGGAACTTGAGGGTTTTATGCTAAGTGAAATAAGTCCGTCAAAGAGAGACAGATAGCATATATTATGAGTCATATATGGAATTTGAGAAACTTAACAGAAGGCCATGGGGGGAGGGAAGGGGAAAAATAGTTTCAAACAGAGAAGAAGGCAAACCATAAGAAACTCTTAAATACAGAGAACAAACTCAGGGTTGATGGGGGGAGTGGCAGTAAAGAGGGGAAAATGGATGATGGGTATTGAGGAGGGCACTTGTTGGGATGAGCACTGGGTGTTCTATGTAAGCAATGAATCATGGGAATCTACCTCCAAAGCCAAGAGCACACTGTATACACTGTATGTTAGCTAACTTGACAGTAAATTATACTAAAAAGAAAGAAAGAAAGAAAGAAAGAAAGCAAGCAAGCTTGTGTTTTTTTTAAATGTAGACACACCTGTAACCGAAGAGTCACATTCTTAGATAGTTACATAAGATAAATGAAAAATGATTCACACAAAGGCTCATTGAATTTTCATAGCAATTTATTCTTAATATCAAAGAATTGGAAACAATTCAAATGCTCATAAACTGATAAATAAGAAATTAGTGGCACACTGACAATAAAATCCTACTCAACAAGGAAAAGCTACTGTTACAAGATGGATGAATTTGAAAAGAATTTTGGTGAGCATGAAAAGCCAGGCACTAAAGATTAAATACTGTACAATTTTATTGGTAAATTCTAAAAAAGAACACAAGTTTAATATTAGAAAATACATGAATGGTGCCAGGGATTGGGATTGAAGTGAGGAGATTCCATGCAAAAGGACATAAGGGCTCCTAGGTGGCTCAGTTGGTTAAGCATCTGACTTCTGCTCAGGTCATGATCTTGGTTTGTGTTGGGCTCTGTGCTGACAGCTCAGAGTCTGGGGCCTGCTTCAGATTCTGTGTCTCCCTGTCTCTCTGCCCCTCCTCCTTCATACTCTGTTTTACACTCTCAAAAATAAACAAACATTAAAGAAAATAAAAAAATACATAAATGCAAAAGGACATACGGAAATCTTTGGAATTGATAAAGATAGTCAATATCATGATCATGATGGGGATTATATAACTAGATGTTTGTCAGGCCTCATCAATTGTATACTTAAGATTTGTGTGTTTTATTATATGTGAATTATACCTAAATAAACCTGATCTTAAACAAAAATAAAAGTAAAGACACACATAAAAGACTGTATGTGATTGTTTAAAGCAGGTTTATTTGTAATAACAAAACCTGTAAACAACATGAATGTCCTTCAAAAGGTGCATGCTTAAATAAATTATAGGATATCTATACAATAGAATACTATCGAGCAATAAAAATGATTATTGGGACATGTAAAATCCTACATGGATCTCAAAAACATGCCTAATGAAAAAAAGTCTGTCTCAAAAGGTTTCATATTGTATGATGACATATCTATCATATTTAGGAATGACAAATCTATAGAGATGAAGAAGAGATTAGTACTTGCCAGAAAACAAGGCAGGAGTAGGGGGACAGGTAGAGCTAACATGTAGCAAATAACACAAGTGTCTTTGTGATGTTGAAGTTCTGTGTCGTGATTGTGGTGATGGTTACATGGATCTATTCTTGGGAGAAAATTGCATAGAACCATGCATGCATACCAATGCATACCAATAAGTGCATCTCAAAAAAAAAATTGGGTTAGATCTATAGCTTAGTTAACAATATTGTGTCAATATCAATTTCCTGTTTTTGATATTATATTACAGTTATATAAGATTTCACCCTTGAGAAAATCTGGGAAGGAGTGTGTACTATTTTTGCAGATGCCTGGTCTATAATTACCCGAAAGTAGAATGTTAGAAGGAAACTTACTATAGCATTAATTTGTGTTTATTAAGTTTTTTATAATATAACATGTTATAACCCTAATATAATTAAATTTTGATACCGTTTTCAGAGAATGCACAAGTGTTTTATGTTATAATTGATTATAAAACCGTTCAATGGTTTATCTTCAAGTTGTATTTTAAACATTTACTCAGAGTAATAGTTATGAATTTGATTTTCATGGAGATCTAATATGTAATCACATTTATATAACATCAAAATAAATTTGGAAAATTATTGGAATTTTGCTATTTGCAATTGATTAATACTTTGAAAAGACAGCTGAACTATATTTTGATGTATGTTTTCTTAAAATTAGTAGACTTTTAGACTTTTATTAAGTTTATTTTGTGGTAGAGAGAGAGAGAGGGGGAGAGAGAGAGAGAGAGAGAGAGAGAGAGAGAGAGTGAGTGAATGAATATGAATATCCCAAGCAGGCTCTGAACCCAATATGCAGCTTAAACCCATGAACCATGAGATCATGACCTGAGCTGAAAACAAGAGTCAGATGTTTAACTGACTGAACCATCTAGGTGTCCCTAGACTTTATTTTTTAGAGTAGTTTTAGGTTTACAGAAAAATAAAGCAGAAAGTAGAGTTCTTAATGTACACTGTCCCCTCCCAGTTTTCTCTATTTTTAACATCTTGCATTAGTTTCATACATTTGTAAAAAACAATGAACCAATATTGATATATTACTGCAAAATGATGTTCATAGTTTATATTAAGGTTTGTCTCATGTCGTACAGTTGTATGGGTCTTAAAAATGCCATTATAGTATTTTAAAGAGTAGTTCACTGATCTAAACACACTCCGTGCTCAACCTATTCATCTGTCACTCCCTTCCCCTACACTCAGGCAACCTTTATTATTTTTAAGTGTTTATTAATTTTTTGAGAGAGAGATACAGAGAGAGAGAGAGAGAAAATGAGAGAGAGCATGAGCAGAGGAGGGGCAGAGAGAGAGAATTCCACGCAGGTTCCACACTGTCAGGGCAGAGCCCAATGTGGGGCTTGAATTCATGGACTGTGAGATCATGACCTGAGCTGAAGTCAAGAGTTGGACTCAACTGCCACCTAGGCACCCTGGCAAACTCTTCTCTTGTCACTTCTCTAGAGTTTTGCCTTTTCTGAAATCATGTAGTTGAGATCATACAGCATGAACTCTAGACTGGCTTCCTTCACCTAGCTATATGCATTTAAATTTCCTCTATTCTTTTTATGGCTTGCTAGTTAACTTTTTATATTACTATATAATATTTTTGGTACAGATATACCATAGTTTATCCATTTACCTATTAAAGGGCATCTTGGTCGCTTCCAAGTTTTCTTTTTTATTTTTTTAGGGGCGCCTGGGTGGCTCAGTTGGGTAAGTGTCCGACTTTGGCTCAGGTCATGATCTCACAGCTGTGGGTTCGAGGCCTGCGTCGGCCTCTGTGGTGACAGCTTGGAGCCTGGAGCCTGGAGCCTGCTTCGGATTCTGTGTCTCCCTCTCTCTCTGCCCCTCCCCTGCTCATGCTCTGTCTCTCTCTCTCCCTCAAAAATAGAGATTTAAAAAAATGAAAAAAAAATTTAATGTTTATTTATTTGAGAGAGACAGAGACAGAGCATGAGCAGGGGAGGGGCAGAGAGAGAGGGAGACACAGAATCCGAAGCAGGCTCCAGGCTCTGAGTGGTCAGCACAGAGCCTGATGCGAGGCTCGAACTCACGAACCACGAGATCATGAGCTGAGCCAAGTCGGACATTTAACCAACTGAACCAATCAGGCACCCTGGTTGCTTCCAAATTTTGATAATTATGAGTAAAGCTGCTATTAACATTAATGTGAAGGTTTTTGTGTGCACATAAATTTTCAATTCATTTGGTTATGAAAATACTATGGAGGGTGATTGCTGGATTGCAGGATAAAACTTGTTAGCTTTGTCTTCCAAACTGCCTATATACCATTTTCAATACCACTCACAATTAATGAGAAGCCTCATTGTTCTATATCCTGGCCAAATTTGGTGTTATTCATGTTTGCATTTTAGCCCACTCTAATATATGTGTTACAGCATCTTATTGTTGTTTTAATATCACATATGATTCTGAGAAAGTTTTAGTATGCATATTTGCCCTCTTTATATCTTCTTTGATGTATCCAGTCAGATCTTCTGCCCATTTTTAATTTGGATTATTTGAGGGGCGCCTGGGTGGCTCAGTCAGTTAGGCATCCGGCTTCGTCTCAGGTCATGATCTCACGGTCCATGAGTTCAAGCCCCGCGTCGGGCTCTGTGCTGACAGCTCAGAGCCTGGAGCCTGTTTCAGATTCTGTGTCTCCCTCTCTCTCTGCCCCTCCCCTGTTCATGCTCTGTCTCTCTCTGTCTCAAAAATAAATAAACATTAAAAAAATTAAAAAAAATAAATAAATTGGATTATTTGCTTTCTTATTGTTGTATTATAAAAGGTCTTTGTATATTTTGGTATATGTCCTTTAATAGTGTCCTTTGCAGGTACAAGTTTTAAGTTTTAATGAAGTCCATCTTAACTTTTTATTTTCCCATAGATTGTGCTTTGGTGTTTTTTCTTTTTCTTTTTCTTTTTTAGTGTTTATTTATTTTTGAGAGAGAGAGAGAGACAGAGACAGAGTGTGAGTGGGGGAGGGTCAGAGAGAGAGGGAGACACAGAATCCAAAGCGGGCTCCAGGCTCAGAGCCATCAGCACAGAACCTGATGTGGGGCTTGAACTCACAAAGGGTGAGAACAGACCTGAGCTGAAGTCAGCCGCTTAACCAACTGAGCCACCTAGGTGCCCCTAGTGTTTTTCTTTTTCATTTGATCATTCCATAGGAAAAATTTTTAGGAATGATACTACTAGACAAAAGTTGTGAATCCTAAATACAACCAGTTAAACTGATAAGGAATCTTCCCACAGATTTTAGACTTTAATGGGGGTCATATGAAGAGAGCAAGACCTGCATTATTTTCTTCATTTAAAAGAAAATGAACCCGAGGAAATTTAAGTGATGTACACAAGGATGCAGGCACTCAGTGGCAGAGCCAGGTCCAGAACAAATATCTTCATGTCCTGATACTGACACACTAATTCAGGAAAAATAAGGAGATCTTTTTTTGTTTTATCATTTTATTTCACTTGCATGTGATTATTGATTACTTTCTAATTTTTATAGTATTTCTAAATTTAATTACACAGTTTTTGAGGGAAGATATAAAAGGAGGAGAAAGTAGAAATTTATTCACCATTTTTGAGAATGACAACGTATATTGATAAAACAATTAAAAATGAAAATAATAATATGGCTAGTATGTGAAGTACTTCTGCTTACAATAGGCGTGATGGTAGTGTGAATTAATTTCTTATATAATTTTTATTATTTTTTTTATTTAAAAAAATTTTTTTTAACGTTTATTTATTTTTGAGACAGAGAGAGACACAGCATGAACGGAGGAGGGTCAGAGAGAGGGAGACACAGAATGTGAAACAGGCTCCAGGCCCTGAGCTGTCAGCACAGAGCCCGACGCGGGGCTTGAACTCACAGATCGTGAGATCATGACCTGAGCTGAAGTCGGCGGCTTAACCGACTGAGCCACCCAGGCACCCCTTATATAATTTTTAAATAAGCTGCTACAATAATTCTCAATTTTCAAATAAATGAGTTTTAAAAATGTCAAAATGCTAGTAAGATTAATACCATACAGTAATTATCAGATTTGACATTTAAAACAGTGCTCTCATCCCTAACCACCATATATCTCTGTCTTCCTATTGATATAAAGTAGGGCAAATAGCTATGGGATAGTCTGAGATTATCAGTAACAGATTCTGAGTGGTGGGTTTCAATTTTTATTCATTTTCACAAAATAAGCGGATAGAATTTTGAGACTAATATTTTTTTGAGTTTCTCCAACAAATCTGTGGTTCTATGTCACGGGTCATTGTTTAAAAATCCATATTGTTGAATGAAATCTTTCCATTTACAGCGACATGGATGGAGCTAGAGTGTGTTATGCAAAGTGAAACAAGTCAGATGGAGACAAATACATATGATTTCACATGTGTGTGGAATTTAATAAACAAAATAGATGAACATAGGGGAGTGGGTTAAAAAAAGGAAGAAAACCATAAGACTCGTAATTATAGAGAACAAACCAAGGGTTGATGAAGGGGAGGTGGATGGGGGATGGGCTGAAAGCGTGATGGGTATTAAGGAGGGCACTTGTGGTGATGAGCACTGGGTGTTACATGTAAGTGGTGAATCATACAGCATGAGCACTGGGTGTTATATGTAAATGATGAATTCTCTTCCTGGAACCAATATTACACTACACATTAACTAACTAGAATTTAAGTAAAAACTTGAAACAAACAAACAAAAAACCATGTTTTTATTGAAGAGCATGGTGTTCTGTAGGCATAAATGGGATGGCCCCACCTTCTTTTTCAAATATGTATGAAAATGGATGATGGGCCTCTTTCAGCTGTGAACCAGTATGTGACCCACTGTGTCTGATGATAATTTTTATTATGTTAGTAACTTATTATTTTAATAGTAATTTCTAGGCAGATCTCACTTTCTTTCTTTATCAAAAATGGTCTTGTTAATATTATTGTGCTAACATGCCATCCATTAGAGCTCCAGTTATTCAGGGGAGAGGTTTTAAAAAAATAGTACTTTCTCTTTGCTCTGTTACAGATGACTTCATAATTGGTTTATTGTTTTTGCAGATGTTGTGAAGAAAACTTAAGGGCGCAAGCCAACAAGACGTCAAAAAGGTAACAAAAATGCGCTTTTTCATTGAGTATCCATTATGTAAAAAAATATATATTCTATATCAACTGCAGGTATGGTAGACTATGAGTCAAGCATATCGTGTGTGTGTGTGTGTAAACTGCAAGCCAATTATTTGGGATAAAACTGGATCATTTTGCTTTTTCGGGGGGTAGTCTTTGGCAATAAATTTAGTAATAGGCACAGGTAAGTTTTTTGTTACTTCATTTTCAGAAAATTCATGTAATTACATTTTCTTGTATTTTTATACTATCTCATGGTTTTAAAGTTGTTTGGCTATTTTCCTGGGAAGAAAATCAGGCAGGTACTATTATCTTTAGAACCATGTTGAGGAAGCTGAAGTTTGGAAAGGTAAAGTGATTTATTATAAGGTCATTCACCTCTCCAATGGACAATAGGTTTGGCCTTCTGACTCCTCATCTGATCTTCTACATATTATTCTGATACCACAGAATATCCTGGACACATGATCGCTGATACAGTTGCAGGTAAAAAAATGTTCCACTTCTTTAGAACACCCAAGTCTGTAGTTATTCAAAAGATTATTCTACTGTGTATTTATTTTTACTTTTTTAATTCCTTTTTAAAATTTGGCACCAACATATTTTGTTTTCATGAAAGGAAGCAAGGAAAGTTTTCACCAGAACACTTTTAATTTTAGAATTTGAGAAGGACCCTAGAGGCCATGAAATTCAACAACCCATCCCAGCTAAAAATGTTTTATCCACATTTCTGGAAAATGTAGTTCTGTAAAATGAATTTCCTTCTTTGACACAAATTTTTTAAAGATGAGGTGATATATTTTCATTTTTAAAATTTTTGAGTTTAAGACATCTTATTAAAGGGAGTATTTATTTCCCTCCACTTCTAATGGTTCTCCAGTTTGCCAAGTGCATGTGCTGTTTGGATGGATCTGTTTGTTGTGTGGCAGAATGGTTTATTTAACAGGTCTAATATTTCACTTTGACTCCATAATCTTCCCATGAACCTTTAGCTATCGATACTACCATCTTGTCTCTACTAGATATTTTTTTTCCTAAAAATACGTTCACCCTCTAATCAATTACCATGTAAAAAGTGTCCAGATTTCTCATCAAGCTGGTCATTTTAAGTTTTCACTAAACTTGAAATTCTTCAAGATCATCAATCCATAACTATTCTAAAAAATTTTGCTAATAGCCAAGGATACTTATGGTGGGGAGGGATAGAACTTATTTAGCGGAACCATTTAGGGAATGAGAGATAAGGGATTCCTATTTCAGCATGTTCTTAGTTCTGCTGTTTTGTACAATAGAAGAAATGGTAAAATTGTGATGGAGATGTAAAGTAAATGTAAGGAGAATGGAAACTCTGCTCTTTCTCAAATTATTAAATAGAAGGCTTTAATCAGTAATGGAATTTATTGTACTGAGAAGGCACACATTTCATGGTTAGTTAATAACATAACAAATTGAAATATTGTATTTAGGAAAAAATTATATAGCTAATTAAACTCTTATAGGGAAACAGACACAATAATACTACGCCATAATTGCCTTCTTAGGGCCACAAGAGCCCAGCAGGAGTCCAACCAAGTATAACTGAGGAAAAAACTTAGGTTGAACTGTTTGTGCCCACTTCTGCCTAAGTGACCTCCTGACCCTGATCATAATATACAGATAAAAATTATAAGAAATGTAGCAAACCATACTTAGGAGTACTTCAGCCTGAAGACCAACTCGCTTCACTTTGGGTTAAAGTCCAGGGTAGAAAGTTGGCCTGTTTAGTCAATACATAAAGATAAGATCACAAGGGGAAATTTTTGGATTATGAAGAAGAGTTATACCAAGCACATGGGCTAGTGACCTTTCTAGGGTGTTAAAGATCTATTGAAACCCATTCTGCCATTAGTACATAAAACAGTATTTCAGCCTGTTGCCATTGCTGCATGAAAGGAAATTCACGAGGGAGCATCTATTTTAATGTGAAGATCTGTGGCTAGAAAAGGTGACTGGGGCACCCGAGTGGCTCAGTTGTTTAAGTGTTGGACTCTGGATTTCAGCTCAGGTCATGATCTCATGGTTCATGAGTTCAAGCCCTGTGTTGAGCTCTGTGTTGACAGTGCAGAGCCTGCTTGGGATTCTCCCTCTCTCTCGTTCTCTCTCTCTAAAAATAAATAAATAAATTCATTCGTTGAATTTAGATACTGATGGAAAGCATCTGACTGCTATAATTTAGTTCAAAATAGATTTGGGACACTAATAATTATCCACACTCTTGAGAAGAGGATTTGGAATATATTCTCATCAGTTTTTCTGATTATAAGCAGGATCAATGATGTATTGTAAAAAAATACGAAAAATACAGAAGACAAATGTAGAAAATGTTATATATATATGTAACTGAACAAAATTCCCAGCATTTTTTTTTTTAATTTTCTGTAGACCTTTCCATTGTTTTCTCTATGCATACATGTGTGTATTTTATCTGGAGCTCTATTTTATAAAATTGGTTTTCTATGGTGTCTACTCTTTCATAAACTGATTTCCCACTTAACACTTCATTCAGTTTGGGTGTTATTTTAATATTATTCCACGTTTCAATTTTTAAGGCCTGTATTTCACCATTTCCATGTACTGTAACTTATTTTTCCAATACCCTCTTAGTCAAGTTTTTTTTTTCTCTATTGTAAGTATTTAATGTTTATTAATATTGTGTTTATAATATATCTTCCATACAAATTCCACTTTGTAGACATATTAGTGTAAATGGCATAACTTCTTTAGGCTTTTTAATACATATTGCCTGTTCCTATACCTCATAGCTAAGACTAGGTGCTAATATTTAAAAATAAAATAAATTGGAAATTTTATAAGGTAAAATGGTATTTGATGCTTTAATAATCTGTGCCTTTACTAGAGCAACTAAATATCGCTGATATAAAAATTCCTCTGATGCTTGATACTGGCAGATAAAGTCCTGGAGCAGGGACTGGAGAGTTGGATTCAAATGGAAGCTCTGACACTGGCTTGCTATACGTTTTGCCCATTTCTTTACCCCTCTCCCTTAGTTTTCTCATTTGGAGAATGGAGGAAAGAGTAATCCCCACCACTTGTATTTCATAAAGATGCTCTGAAAATAAATGAGGTCATCATCCAAATCCCTTTTGAGATTTTATCTGCCTGGAAAAGGCCTATAGGAGGTTTAATACCCTTATTGGATTATGTATGGAAAAAATAGAAGATTCATGTTTTGATGTATTTAAAATCTATGAGTCTGTCTTTAGAAGTAGTTTGTGGTTTAGAGGTAGGTGCTAAAAGTTTTGCTTATAAACTACGAAATATAAATTATAATTTTCTCCATGATGTAAATGACCATACTCAAGAGAGTTTAATTTATGGTAGGTCAAAATGTAGTAAATAGTCATGTTTTGGCTCAAAAGTATGGATGTTTGATTTTGATGGTATGTAATATTTGCTTTGAATGTCTTGGAAGAAAGCCCTAATTTTTAAGGCAATGTGCCATCACCTCTGAAATGCCACATTTATTGTTAATTTCAGATTAACTTCCAGCATCTGTCTGAATTCTCATATTAATTTTATAGGTATCCAGGAATGCAACTGAAATTGATATTAGCCTAAACAAAATATAAATTGTTGAGTAAATCAATGGATAAAAAACAA